>NC_139596.1:9479056-10031556 GCF_946808225.1 Silurus aristotelis
ACTGCAAAGGTACTGAACTACATCCACGTTGCCGTATCGAGAGGCCACATGCAGAGCCGTCTCCCCTGACTGTGACATAAAGAAAAAGAAAACTGTAATACTCATTATATGCTGAATGGAAAGGTAATGGTTTGATATGAGCATTAGGGAATACAGCTCAGCGAGCTACTTGAGAAATACAAGACAAGCATATAATTTTAAACATCAATCATTAAATATGCATCATAATTATTCTTTATATGATCCATGAAGGCCTTAATTGCAACTTCAATGTAAATGTAATAATAATTATCGAACGGGTATTTTAATGTAAAACACGCCGATCATATATTTTGAGTCGCAATCTTTTCGTGTTTTTTATATACATACAGTACAGACCAAAAGTTTGGACACACCTTCTCATTCAAAGAGTTTTCTTTATTTTCATGACTATGAAAATTGTAGAGTCACACTGAAGGCATCAAGGGCTATTTGACCAAGAAGGAGAGTGATGGGGTGCTGCGCCAGATGACCTGGCCTCCACAGTCACCGGACCTGAACCCAATCGAGATGGTTTAGGGGTGAGCTGGACCGCAGAGTGAAGGCAAAAGGGCCAACAAGTGCCAAGCATCTCTCGGGGAACTCCTTCAAGACTGTTGGAAGACCATTTCAGGTGACTACCTCTTAAAGCTCATCAAGAGAATGCCAAGAGTGTGCAAAGCAGTAATCAAAGCAAAAGGTGGCTACTTTGAAGAACCTAGAATGACATTTTTCAGTTGTTTCACACTTTTTTGTTATGTATATAATTCCATATATAATTCCACATGTGTTAATTCATAGTTTTGATGCCTTCAGTGTGAATCTACAATTTTCATAGTCATGAAAATAAAGAAAACTCTTTGAATGAGAAGGTGTGTACAAACTTTTGGTCTGTACTGTATATATATATATATATATATATATATATATATATATATATATATATACATATACATACACATACATATATACATATACATATACAGTAAGGAAAATAAGTATTTGAGCACCCTGCTATTTTGCAAGTTCTCCCACTTAGAAATCATGGAAGGGTCTGAAATTGTCATTGTAGGCGCATGTCCACTGTGAGAGACATAATCTAAAAAAAAAATCCAGAAATCACAATGTATGATTTTTTTAAACTATTTATTAGTATGATACAGCTGCAAAAAAGTATTTGAACACCTGAGAAAGTCAATGTTAATATTTGGTACAGTAGCCTTTGTTTGCAATTACAAAGTTCAAACGTTTCCTGTAGTTTTTCACCAGGTTTGCACACACTGCAGGAGGGATTTTGGCCCACTCCTCCACACAGATCTTCTCTAGATCAGTCAGGTTTCTCGCCTGTCGCTGAGAAAGACAGAGTTTGAGCTCCCTCCAAAGATTTTCTATTGGGTTTGGGTCTGGAGACTGGCTAGGCCACGCCAGAACCTAGATATGCTTCTTACAGAGCCACTCCTTGGTTATCCTGGCTGTGTGCTTCGGGTCATTGTCATGTTGGAAGACCCAGCCTCGACCCATCTTCAATGCTCTAACTGAGGGAAGGAGGTTGTTCTCCAAAATCTCGCAATACATGGCCCCGGTCATCCTCTCCTTAATACAGTGCAGTCGCCCTGTCCCATGTGCAGAAAAACACCCCCAAAGCATGATGCTACCACCCCCATGCTTCACAGTAGGGATGGTGTTCTTGGGATGGTACTCATCATTCTTCTTCCTCCAAACACGTTTAGTGAAATTATGACCCAAAAGTTCTATTTTGGTCTCATCTGACCACATGACTTTCTCCCATGACTCCTCTGGATCATCCAAATGGTCATTGGCAAACTTAAGACGTGCCTGGACATGTGCTGGTTTAAGCAGGGGAACCTTCCGTGCCATGCATGATTTCAAACCATGACGTCTTAGTGTATTACCAACAGTAACCTTGGAAACGGTGGTCCCAGCTCTTTTCAGGTCATCGACCAGCTCCTCCCGTGTAGTTCTGGGCTGATTTCTCACCTTCCTTAGGATCATTTAGACCCCACGAGGTGAGATCTTGCATGGAGCCCCAGTCCGAGGGAGATTGACAGTCATGTTTAGCTTCTTCCATTTTCTAATGATTGCTCCAACAGTGGACCTTTTTTCACCAAGCTGCTTGGCAATTTCCCCGTAGCCCTTTCCAGCCTTGTGGAGGTGTACAATTTTGTCTCTAGTGTCTTTGGACAGCTCTTTGGTCTTGGCCATGTTAGTAGTTGGATTCTTACTGATTGTATGGGGTGGACATGTGTCTTTATGCAGCTAACGACCTCAAACAGGTGCATCTAATTTAGGATAATAAATGTAGTGGAGGTGGACATTTTAAAGGCAGACTAACAGGTCTTTAAGGGTCAGAATTCTAGCTGATAGACAGGTGTTCAAATACTTATTTGCAGCTGCATCATACAAATAAATAGTTTAAAAATCATATATTGTGATTTCTGGATTTTTTTTTTTTAGATTATGTCTCTCACAGTGGACATGCACCTACGATGACAATTTCAGACCCTCCATGATTTCTAAGTGGGAGAACTTGCAAAATAGCAGGGTGTTCAAATACTTATTTTCCCCACTGTGTGTGTGTGTGTATATATATATATATATATATATATATATATATATATATATATATATATATATATATATATATATATATATATATATATATATATATATATGTATATGTATATGAAGGGTTACATAGTCTAAGTCAGCCATTTCATCGTCGCTATTTCAACATATTACAAAATCTTATCGTTTTACTCAGTTAATTCCAATCTTTCTAGAGTGCATTATATGAAACTGAGACAAATCCATTCCATTTGGGAAATCCTCTTATGAATTAGAATTCTGTCAAAATATCCCCCTAAAATATCCTTTATTTCGTTTCTCCGTCTGCAGTAAATTGCAACTAAATACTAATCTGAAATGGAAACATCTGTCATGTGGTCATGTCTTAATCCCCACTCTTGATATCGATTCCATGAGAAGTGAACTCTAAAGTAGCATCAGAATACTTAATATGAAATGCACTTACAAATAATGACATTATTAATAAAAATGTGTGCTGTGAGTGGAAAAATCAGCACACAAGTCTATGTAGCACCAATAAATAATCCCATTATTATTGCATACATTTTAATAAAGAGTCTAATACAGTCTGGACAGCTAGATTATGATCATAAAGCAAATGAGCTAAAGGGGTTAAAGGATTGTACATTTATTTTTTTTCAATAAAGGGTGTCCTGGCTGCCAAAGGTTAAAGATAGGTATACTATGTATATGATTTTTCTGACTGAACAATTCTTTGACTCACATTTACAAATTTCTTACTTCGCCTCCCTCAAATATTTATCCTTCATTTTAAATTTGGATTTAGATTTATGTTTATACACAGATCTTTTAAAAATTGTGTGCCATAGCAATACCAACTGTACCTCAAAGGTAAATGCATGACAGTTTATATACAGTCTGACTTACAGCATAAATTGCACACATTCAACACTAACAGTGGCGATATATATTAACATGATAAAAGCCATAAAAGAGTTTACTGGGGCTACTTCACTTCAAGCCCATCAAGTCATACAGGCTTGCAATTTCCATCTCTAATAATGGCACATGCACTGAAAAGCGTGACTCTTTGTTATGTTTCAGAATCTCTACGGCACTTCATGCTGCAATATGGTATGCCCGAGGACGCTCTTGAATCGAGAGAGGTGCTTTTGTAAACAGAGCAACGATTATTTGATAGAGCGAGCAGCTCTCAGCTCAACGAGTGACCATGGAAACTGCGAAAAGCCCAAAGAGACCATAAAAACTGCGAAAAGGGTAAGCAGGAAAAGGTGAAAATGTGTCACATATAGAAGGATGGGGAATAAAAATCTCAAACATAGAACTGCCAGAAGACTGTTAATGATGGCAATGTATGCATGTGTGTGTGTGTGTGTGTGTGTGTGTGTGTGTGTGTGTGTGTGAGTGAGTGAGTGCAAATGAGAGAGAGCGAGAGCTAGAGAGGCACCTTATCTTGGATGTCCAGAGGGCACTGCTTTTCATGAAGGAATTTCAAGGTCTCCACATGGCCGTGCCGAGCTGCATAGTAGATAGCGTTGGCTCCAGACTACGAGAAAAGCAAAACCAGGCTATTTTGGCTGCGGCTAAAAGCCCTTCACATGTTATCTATACACAAACTAGTTTTTAAAGCCTCATTAAAAAACATGTTTGACACCAAAAGGCCTTAATTAAGCATGCACAAGCAATCAGGTCTTGCCATATACTCTATATTCTAAATGTAGAGTTTTATTAAAGCTGCAATTACAGATCAATGCTAAATCAGAACTATGCTGATTGCCTGATTATCAGATGCATAATACTTAGGAATGGCAGTTTAACCAATATCCGCGTATTCTGTACATATTACTTATTAAAAAAACAGCACTTCATTCATTCATTCATTCATTCATTTTCTTCCGCTTATCCGTAATTCGGGTCGCGGGGGCAGCAGTCTAAGCAGGCCCCCGCCTTCGACTGCTGCCCAATCCTCACAGCACCGTCCCTTACGGTCCCTCCTGCAGGTGGTGAGCCCACGGGAAGGCGGCCCCACGTCACTCCGACGTCACGGACCTTGATATTTCCCTCGTAAGGGACCCCCGGAGCATAGAGGGTTAAGGGCCTTGCTCAAGGGCCCAAGAGTGGCAGCTTGGCGATACCGGGGCTTGAACCCCAGACCTTCCGATCTGCAACCCAGCGCCTTAACCGCTGGAGCCACCACTCCCCCTAAAACACAGCACTTTAACTTTTTTATTTTTATTTTTTAAGAAAAATTTAATAAATTAAACATACTTGCATTTTTACTGCTCATTAACACACTGATGGCACCATAGCTGACCACAGGCTAATTAAAAGAATTCCAGCTCTTTTTGCAACATGGTCTCTGATGCCAACAAATTCCTTTATTTTTAGTGACCTGTCCCCTAACATGTTATCAACCCTCTTCCACATGCCCGAACTGCACTGGGCGATGCACTGGGATTGAACTGGAAAAAATTGTATTACTCTCATCTTTGCCAGAGAGCATGGCTAGTTGTTCTCTCCTTAACGTCTGGCCACAGATGGCCTGACCAGCAGTGGAGTTTTGCTCTGATGATTTTACTGACAAATGTCTGTATATCCTGGTGCTGTTATACAAATTTTGATTTGGTCATGAAATTACCAGACATCACCTACTCCAATTCTAGTCCTAGCCAATTCAAACTAAGTAACTTAAGAAGCCTATTTATTCTTACACAAACCAAGTTTACCCAAGAAGTGAGAGCTATTATTAAGGAACAATGAGAGTGTGTGATTAAAATTCTTGCTGCAATCGATGAGACCATGTAGTGGAATAAAGTCGCACCTTGTCGAGGGTTTGGATCTCTGCTCCTTTCTTTATTAAAACGTCTATGATCTGGATGTTCCCACAACCGGCTGCGATCAGGAGTGGAGGTGTCCCATGCTGTCATGCACGCACGCACGCACGCGCGCACACACACACACACACACACGCACACACACACACACACACACACACACACACACACACACACACACACACACACACACACACACACACACACACACACACAGAGAGAGAAACAATATGGCTTAATTAAGTTCACACAGAGTTCCATCAGTTCCTTATAGCAGGACAGGTATTACAAACACGTCGAAGTACTCAGAGTCAGGTTTCGAACTACTCCATTCAGATGAGCCGTAATTATTCTGCCATATTTGTGTTGTGGCTTTAATTGCTGAAAACAGGCTTTCTGCTGAACTCGTCTTAAATGCTTGCGCTGACGCCTACGATTACAGCTGTTTATATGTGACTGGGGGTGATTCATTGGCATGCATAAATGCATGATCCGTGAAAATGTTCTTTAGAGTGCATATACACACACATTTGCACTCAAACACACAAACACATGCAAACAAACACACACACACACACACACACACACACACACACACACACACACACACACACACACACAGGACAGCTCCAAGCAAGGTAATCATCAGCACGCCTCGCTTCTCATTCTGGTGGCTAGATTAGAGTTTCCTCGACCTCGCCCTCCCCCTCTTCACTCTTTTTTCTCCTTAAAGACGAACGCAATCACATCATCACTCCGTCATCCCAAAAACAGAGCAAGAAGACATTTGGTTGAAATCCTATGCATCATAATGTACACATGACAGATGTCACAGCAAATATTACACAACCTTTTAAATAATTTGTAATCTAGAAAATCATGATGACTGAATAGATATGACTGAATATAAAAGTGCAGCAATTATACATAATATATACACATCACTTTGACGTCATCGAAGAAGATTGAGAGCTCATTAGACCTATGAGTAATAATTAACTAATGCTAGTGGTTGTGACACCAACACAAACTCTTCATGAGAACTTGAAGAACTAGATAAACATTAATGTAAAAGTAGATAAACATTTAAGGCTGATATCAAAACACCTCATCAATGATGTTACTGTACCTCTGAAGAGATGAACACGTTTTTGCACTCTACATCAGTACTCAATTTTACCAATGCCCTGTGGCTAAATTGCCAATTTCAATAAATTAAATGAAATTTCATGAAATTTTGTCTCGTTATACGTATGAAGCTTTGTTAAATGAACATCACGCCGGTGCGTTGGTTTTTTGCGCATGCTTCCTAACGCAGCGATAAGACAAGTCGAAAAGAAGTAAATCAAAAACTGAAAGTGATTGAAAAAAAAAACTAGACTAGGTGAAGATAGAGAAACCCTTCCCGAGATCATAATGAAAGGAGATTCCCCTCCTTCTCAGCTGTAACCCTTATCCTCCAATCCGCCTCGTCTCCCTCACGCCGACTCTCCTCCAAGTTAAACATTGTTTTTTTTTCTTTAAATTTTAAATTAGTTGTTACAATATACAGTAATACAAAATTATCACTCTTAAATGTATTATTATACTGTTTTACTGTATATTGTAATGTATTTCAAATTTTATTTGAATATTTTCTGGGTCCTGGAACGCATTATCCGAATTTACATTATTTCTTATGGGGAAATTCGCTTCGTTATGCATAACATTTATTTGGAGTAAAATTGTCTGGAACGAATTACATTCACAAACCGAGGTTCCACTGTATTTAACTTTATGATTTGTCATTAAGATTATATGCAGGTGTCTTGGGGTGATATTTAAATAACCCTTGAGTGATGTGTAACCAGCCTGCATAATGTGGATGAGCTATAAACACACCTGCACATGAGAAAGAAAAACAAGCTGCTCATATAACTAAACCAAATGCTAAAACTGCATGGTGAAGGCAAGATTTAAAATAGTTGTTACACTTTATAAACTGCCATTTTAATGCTAACATTCTCTAATAAAAAGAAATGAAATTGTGCTTTGAGTATTCATGAACCTCAGTCATATATAGTTTTTATATTATCCTTTGCTACCAAAGTCTCTAATCCTGTTTGTGACCTTGACTAAATGCAGTAGGTCATTAGCCAGTATTTGGCTGTTAGATGTGGGGTTTGCACATTCAATACACAATTTTTTGTCTAGCATTTTTTTTCTTTCTTTGTGCACTATATTGAAAAGATATGTGAACAACAATACAAGTCATACTTTCTGAACATCCCATTCCACATGCTGTTATAAAAACCTCCACTTCTCTGGAAAGATATTTCACTAGATTTTGGAGTGTGGTTATGGAGCTCATTCAGCCACAAGAGCATTAATTAGGTACTGATGTAGGGTGGGGAAACCTGTGGGACTCACAGCGTTTTTTTTGTTGAAGTCTAAGCGCTACTATTTGTATCCCTGACCCCAACCACTGCTGAGATGTGATTAAATCGGACCCTATTTAACACCAAGTTACAGTAAAACTCTAGTCAAACCTCCTCATGCATTTCAATTAAAACTCAAATCAACAAATCACAGAAAACAACACTGGAGAAATGTTCCCGTACTCAGTCACACTCAGTATCCTCACTGCTCTTAAAAGACACCATGAAAATTGGCGCATAAGCAGTGTAAACGAGACGCTTATCGGCTAGTCAATCGACCTCGGCTCGGCTGCTGCTCTAATTGGAATGAAGCCGAACAGAATCTCCTGAAAAGGATTCCTGAGAATTCTACACAGCTTGCTCCTATTTCTGCTGTGTTGACATGTGTTTTTGAATGTCTCACCTTATTCGGCTGATTGATGTCGTAGCTTGTTAGCGATCCTAAGAGGTGCTTAAGACCCGGCAAATTGTCGTCGTTGATGGCATGGATGATAGCCTTTATCACAAATGAATCTTCTTCATCCTGTAGTGGAAACAATGACCATTACTAGGATGCTCAGAACTATTATATACTTAACATATCATAGGGTAATAGCAATCCTGTATTTCCATTGCTTTGCAAAAGCTGTATAGTGGTTGTAAAAGACATGGCAGCAAATCTCAAAACTTAGCAATTAATACATACTGCCTCAACACTGACTGTTCATTCTGACAGTCAATAAACATGAAAACTTAAAGCTTTAGCCATTTACCTAAAACTCTGATTCTGTATTTCCAAGTCAAACACACACCACTATTTGAGTATAAAAATTAGCTGACAAAAGATATTCAACATGGCTGAAGGGCATCAAACAGCAGAGTTTTACACAAAGAAAAAATGTTGAAAGGATTTGCGTATTCTGCTTATTTTACAGAATAATACAGGATTGTAAAGAGGTGGCATGTGTCTCTTCGTCTGTCATAGATGGCGGTTACACTGGTATTAGTCCATAACCTTTAAACAAAAGCTGACAGGCTTGACAAGCATGCCATAGACTAAGGAAGGAGGGGGTAGAAGAGAGATACAGAAAATGAGGCAAAGTGAGCAGAAGAATGCACAGGGTTTGTGTGTGCAATCATGCAGACACTTCTACATTCCACAGCTTTGAAACACACACACACACACACACACACACACACACACACACACACACACACACACACACACACACACACACACACACACAAAACGGAATGCTTTTAATAAAATGGTTACAACAAAATTCACAGGGCAAGGGCGATCAAAATGCTTACATGTTTTCAAATTCACTTATTTCCTTAAAAATTCAATTGGAACAATTTGAAAAAAAGAGCAATTTGTCACTGAAATGCTTGTGCTAGATTATTCCAATTTGCCAAGATGAGTGCTGCTTTTTTGTAAGACAAGGAAGTGGAGCAACACCTCAGCCGTTACATAACGAGAGCAGAATCTGGCTACCCGAAATGACAGTCATGTCTTCGGCATCCGAAATTAATGTGATCCAACATAATTACTCTATAGCTTTCAAAAGCACCTATCATACACTGTGCAGGGAACAGGATGGGTGTCAAAACTTAACAAGAATAATTGATGACACATGGCCATTTCCTTTTCAAAACACTCTCCTATCTATCAACCCACCCACACACAGACACACTACAGCGCACAAACACATCAGCTCATTTCCTGGATACACCTTTCTTAGCAAAGCAATAATCAGAGATGCAGGGGTGAGAAACATGCTTGATTAACTATACTTTGTTTCTCTAATTATGTACAATTATAGCATATGTATACTTTGTACACAATTGTTAATAAAAATGAATAAGTACTATTATTAAATTACGGTTCCACACAAAAAATAATCCTCTTTACTTCGTTATACAATTCAACCCTAGAGGTTTTATTCTCTCATCCAAACAATGTCTGAAAATGAGATATTAATCAAGTAAATTCAGTTAAGCATCAATCAATGATGGGGAGAAAAAAACATGACAATTTATCAACTGCCGTGATGCTACACAATGTAATCAGTGCAACAGCAATCTGTGAAAGTTTGAACAGTGATTATCCTTCAGGCTGCAGTGCAGGAAAAGTGCCTGGGGTTTACTTTAGTAAGATATTAGTTCAATATGCTGGAGTTAGCAAAGGCTTGATTAAAACATGTCGCCTCCTTTGCCTAATTTGTCAACGCATACAAGTGAACGGTTATTTAAGTCTAAAATAACAAAAGTATATATTAAAAGTTATTTAAGTCTGACAGAAATTGCTTTACAAAACATGTTTTGTTTTGACATACAATCGTGTACATTTTTTAGCTGGATACTTAAAGTGGGTATGTTTTCACACACTATAACTTTCTTTCGGCTTCTCCCATTAGGGGTCGCCACAGCGGACCATCCGCATGTTTGATTTGGCACATGTTTTAATGCTGGATGCCCTTTCTAACGCAACCCTCCCTATTTACCCGGGCTTGGGACCAGCACTAAGGCTTGTGCAACCCTAATGGCTGGGGTCGGTTCCCTGACCGGGAATCGAACCCGGGCCGCAGCGGTGAGAGCGCCTAATCCTAACCACTAGACCACCAGGGGACCTTTTTCACACACTATACTTTCACTTAATCTCTTTCCTTTAAGCACTATTTAAAAAAAAAAAAAAAGTAAAGTAAATAAGTAGTACAGTTAACTGCAGACCAATAATTGTCATTAGTAGTAGTCACATCATTATTAATCAAAGTAGTATTAGCATTAGCAGAAGTAAAATGGAAGTAAAAGCAACAGTAGCACACACAACAGCAATTGTAGAAGATGTAGAAGTAGTAAAAGTGCCAGCAACTGTAGAAACAGTAGCAGCAGTAATAGTAGCAGTAGTTGGAGCTACACTATAAGAAGTAGCAGCAATAATAGCAGTAGAAAAAGTGATTTTAGCAGTAGTAGCAGTTGAAGCAAAAGTAGTAGCAGTAGTAGAAGTGCTAGCAACAGTAGAAATTATAGCAGCAGTAATAGTAGCAGTAGTGGTAGTAATAGAAGTTAACAGTAGTTTTAGCAGTAGTAGCAGTTGAAGCAATAGTAGTAGTAGCAGTAGTAGAAGTGCTAGCAACAGTAGAAATAATAGCAGCAGCAATAGTAGCAGTAGTTGCAGCTACACTATAAGAAGTAGCAGCAATAATAGCAGTAGAAAAAGTGGTTTTAGCAGTAGTAGCAGTTGAAGCAATAGTAGTAGTAATAGCAGTAGTAGAAGTACCAGCAACATTAGAAACAATAGCAGCAGTAGTGGTAATAATAGCAGTAAAAAAAAGTGGTGGTAGCAGTTGAAGCAATAGTAGTAGAAGTAGTAGTAGCAATAGTGGTGGTAGCATTAGCAGCAATAGCAGAAGCAGTATTAAAATTAACAAAAGAAGCAGTAGTAGAAGTGTCACAAGTAGCTGTGTGAGGCTCAGAAGCTATTCTGGACTAGTGTTTCTAAAACATACACACTTCCAACAAATGGCTACAGAATTCCATTCATAAAAGAATACAATTGTAATGATGACGTTATAGCTTACTTATGATTAATTGGCAACCAGAACCAGAACAAATTTCTAATTATTAACCAGACCCAGAACTAATTTCTAATTATTAACCAGAACCTTGTTTCATACTGTATTTTACTGCACATCACTACTATATAATCTGCGGCAATAATAAATCAAATAAAATAAGAATGAAAGAATGCTTTGTTGGAGGAACGTATTCACAGCACTCAACCCCACATACACCTGTAAACAATATGGCTGAAAGTGATGTGATTGGCCTTCATCAGAGTTTGTTAGTCTCAGTAGGAATTTTTTTTTAGTAACGTTCTTACCAGTGTGTCATCACTACGTGCCACACTCATGTTGCTTCTGGACAGGAAGGAGCGGGAAAGCCGGTTACAAAGTGAAATCAGACGCACTGATTGCTGTCAAAGAGGCAAAAATAAAGTGTTAAATCAATATCAAAAGACAGTAACAATAGATGTTTATGCACGGTATAACAATTAAATCTCTGGTTGTGACAGCTTATTCTTTGTTCTCCATCACACGTACCTTCCATTTTCTTCGTGCTGCAAACTTCTTGAATTTCTCCATATTCACAGCAGATTCCTTGCGACTAAGTGCCTGTTGAGTATCTTTTGGCTGAGGGGAAAAAACATCCCTGTTTAATGAACTTGTTTTCATGATTTCATGACTATGGACTACTGTATGGTACACTGAAATATAAAAAAAACCTTGATCCATGGATGGTGCAGACTGTCCTGGATTGTCATTCTTTTCCTTTGGAAACAAAAAAGGACTAGTCACATCTTTTTGCCTTTTATTTTGGGTGGTGTGTATAAGACAAATTTAAAATCAATTCTCTTTAGAGCACAGATCATGACTGTGGCTTTATAGAACAATGGCTGAACAATACCCTGTATGGTTGTATACTGTACTGTTTCTTCATTAAATTACCTTCATCAAAAAAGTCAGCAAGTTGTTGACCAAGAGTCTAAGTCTAACATCTGGCTACCACCTTTATCATCTGTCAATATGTTAAATCATGAAATTGTGGTACCATAGCTGGATTGTTATAGAACAATTTCATGCTACACATTATTTTGCTATTGTTTCCAAATACCTGTGTTTTGATTCTATTTTGGTTGTATGCCATCTGTATGAGCTGATTAATTTGCCTATAAATCCAACTGCTGACCTTAATCTTACTCTATACTTTGGTGATACATGAGCCTTAGAGACATTTCTCCTCCATTGATTTCGGAATTTAGTAACCTAGATGGTTACCAATTTGACATGGGTGCACATTTTTCCATTCTTTGAGTAATGCAAGCATTATGATTTTGTGCTGCCTCTTTGACTAAATTTTTTCTCAATACATTATCATCTGCACATACAAAAAAAAACAATCAGTGGCAAGCATTCATAAACTCATTAGCTGAAATTCATTTGTGGTTTTATGATGCACTCTATCTAGCAGTCATTACAAAAACACGCAAATACCACAGTATAATAAAGTTCACATAACAAGGACGGGCAGGCAAACTAACCGGTTTTTTAACCGGAATTAGTAAGTTCTCGCAGACGTCATCTTATCTCATATTTGTTAAAGTTGTATACCAAAAACACGGCTCTGAAACTTGAGTGTGTGTGTGTTTTCTCCTAGTTGTGCTCATCAGCTAATTATCAAGTGTTTTTTGGTGTGTGGAAAAACACCACTGTGTAAATCAGAGTCGAATCAGCAAACACTGCTTCTAAATACAGCAAATTATCACATGAGATAATAAAACGACGTACATCGAATGAAGGTCAGGTCAACAGGTCATGTCCCAAAGTAGCATACAGACTGTTTACACAATTTAGCAAACAGTATTGTTCCAAAAATTTTCACTATTTATGTATTCCCACGTGTGTCTGGTATAAAGCCACATATTTGTGCTGAGGAGACTTCGAGATCACGTCTTCGACAGAACAGAAATATAGGTTTGCCCGCAATAAGATCAACAAAGTGTGAAGTTTATGAGGGAAGTGTGAACTAAATGAGGGAAGTTTAGAAGTAGACCCCACTGACCAAACTGTCCAGTGAAGAGACCAAACAAAGTCAAGAGGAAATGCTATTGTCCTGCACATTTAGCTGGTTCCTGCCTATACATTATTGTTTGTTCCTCATAATAGAGGTCAGAGTTATTATGCATTCAATAGAATGTAGCAAGTGTAGAATAAATAAAAAAAACATTGTTACCTTTACATGAACAAACTTAAAATTTTGTCAAAATGAAAGCATCTATTACACTTGTGTCTAAATAAATGTACATTCTGGTCTATAAATGCACATATCTGTTTTGGAGCATTTATATCCTCCCTAACCCTTTTAATATTGATAAAGGTAACAAATGATATTCCATGGTAAAATTCATTGAGTCTGACTCTTCAAAATAGAAATGAATAATTGGTTTCTATTCTGCCGATTACATTGACTTTGGCTCTTACTTCGGGTCTTTGATAAGAAGCCGTGCAATAAAGTCTTTGGCCAGAGTGCTGGTGTTGCTGAAATACTCCTCATCGAATTCGTAATCCACTGCCGACACATTGGCCAGAGTCTCCTGCTTGTTCGCGCCCAGAAATGGAGAAGCGCCGCTTAATCTATGAGACGAAAATATCACCTGTAATTCATTGTTCATTTCAGACGTTTTTAAAAATACAGCCATCAACAGGACACATACGTGGTCTAATTAACATTCAGCCGAGGGACTGCAAAATAGCTAAGCATTAATGCTTTAAACTGGAGCAAAGTATTTTGATTACCATATGTATAATGTATATTTTGTTATCCTATACTGATATTAACATATTAGCAAAGAATTAGAAGGAAGGAATGAAAAGGGAGCAGCTAATCCCAAGTCGACACGAAGCATTCAAGTATCTGGAATGAAAAGGAATTTAAAGCATGTGAGTAATCTTGCATGGTGAGCCTTTCACATTACAGAAATATAAAAAGTTCTGGATTTCTGCTGCTGATCATTAAAACCCTTAACTGGACAAATACTGGTAGGGCTTTAGGTTAAGATAATGCTAGTTTGGTGATTCATGGCAAACTGTAAATGAATGGATGCAGTTTAATCACATATGTGATGAAGAAAGCAACCAATCAATGGAATTCCCAGTGGGAGAAGGCAGTAAAACTTGGTAGAGTATAAAAGTAATGAAAGAAAAAAAAAAAGGTGTGGATGCAAACAGAGGTGGGAATGATAACAGCCTGATGTGTGGCTCTATTTTTAGCATGGCACTGACAGCAGTGTGGGATAGGAGGAGAGCAAGTGAGAGGCAGGGAAAAAATCTTGCAGTGTTAGAACTGTTATGGAATTGAACCCTGCCAGGGTAAGATCAGGAAATGAAGTATGGAGATGTCAAGTGAAACAGAGGTTGTGAGAATCAGAAGGTGACATGACAACAGGAAGAGCACAGACAGAACAAGAAAGAGGAAGAGAAATAGATGAGAAACCCTCTGTACAAGGGGAACATCAGTTCACATCTTATCAATATGGTTTGGTTTAGAGGTGGAAGGAGGTATAGGCCCGACCACTGGACCTTATCTCTAGTTGAACTTGGTTTACATTGTTTTCATAAAATCACCAAGCAACAAAAACACACCAAAGTGATGCCACACTTTATTTTATGGTCTACGGTTTTATTTATCACCAGGCATTTCCACTTTTCACACACAGAATAATATACTGTAATCTATCAAACTATAACAAGACAAAAATATTACAAAAATCTAATTCTACAGTTAATATCATTCCCTGCCCAAACTACAATAACCCTGGCTCCTTTTCATAAAAATGGAACACACTCTCACAAATATGCTACCTGAAGCCCAGGGAAAAGAATAAACTGTAAAGGGATTTCACCATTGTCGTTATTAAATACTTACAATATGTAAGTTATTACACCAACACTCCTGGAATAAAAGTGAGAAAGAGAACTCATTTACAAATTGGATAATTACGTATACATAATCTAAACTCATTTTGTTATGGAGAGTGTTTTCTTACCACATGTCTGCCTCAAGGCCCAGTGGCTCATAGTTTACCACTTCTGGAGCTGCAAATCAGAGAGATATTTTAAACCAAAATGTCTGAACCCTACATACGTCTGGAACATTCAGTCATGAAAGGAGAGGAGAAATAGAGGGAGGGGTCTTCAGTTTTTCACACTGAAATATTAGAGCTGTGAAATGAGTCATTTGATAAGAAAGTGGGGAAATCTCAGTTTCTGATGTGTGAATGATAAAAATGGAGACGGACTATAGTGCATATGAGCTGATTCTAAATAAAAAGGAAGTCTTGCTGTGAGCCTGTGCAATGAAAACTTGTCACTAGAGTACAAAATAGGAGACTAAGTCTTCTTTCCCAACTTAATCTCAGTGCCTTTCCACCTATGGCAGATTACAATGGAGAGGAAATGTCTACTACCGATTTTGAAAAATATAAAGGTGTATAATATGACAGAAAAAACAAAACAATTAAGAATGAAAACATACACATTTGGACAGTTTCAATTTGAACTTGAAATACATATATTCACTTAGACTAATAAATATAGCTATAGGAATAAGTAGAAAGTGTCTAAATCCAGGCTCCCCTCACTGTAAATAGTGAAATTCAACTTTCAATCATTGAAAATTTCAATTACGTGGTCCCTGTGTGGTTTTTTCCTATGTTTTTGGTGTTCCAGAGCCCAATTTTAGCTCCTTTTATTTCCTTTTTATCCGTGTCACCAGTCCAGCTCCACCCTCCACTCGCGAACCATTTGCCACATACGTATATACTGTAACGTTTCTAGTGTAAATTACTGTGTTTTGCTAAATTATGTTGTGTAATTTTTAAATTATTAACAAATTACAGTATACCACTCCATATAGATCATTTTTTAAGACTCCTGGGTATGCTAGAACATGCTACAATGCTCTGATTTGCGTTAATGAGCACATGCATTTATACAGAGTAAATATTGTAGTTGTGTGTCGGCTTGTCTTTATGGCCACGTTGCGATGGTACATGAGGCCGAGATGCCATTCTTCAGTGGCCTTCGGTTAATCTGCAGAGAATAATTGTCTCGCTATTAGATCTGCTGTCTCATCACGCCTAGCGGCATTGTTGTCTGCCATTCAGGCTAAGCCAGAGAAACAGTATAGGGGAGGAGGGTGGGGCTACAGTTACAGCTCAAAAACCAAACAGAGTTGACTGACTCATGGCTAGAGCAGGACATTTATGTGGTTTGGAGCAGATTGTATTGAGTGTGAGGCAAGGCCTGACTCAAAGCCTGGGATAAGACTTAAAACATGGCCAATGTGTACTCATTTAAACCAGAGCGATGTTCAAGAACATCGGGATCACATCCACGGTAATTCCCTGTACATATGTCAGACTGCTGGTTCAGATTATGATAGTGGAGGGGAAATAGGACAGAATGGGAATTGCAATGTTATTCAGTTACTCGAAAAATCTCACCGACAAACTCCGGAGTGCCGAAAATGTTCTTAAAATCGTTGCTAAAATCGATTTTGTGCGCCAGGCCGAAGTCGATGAGCTTGATGCGTGGGTGGGGCATGCTCCTGTTCAGCAGCATGATGTTTTCCGGCTGGAGAGGGAAAAAAAAAAATATATATATATATATATATATATATATATATATATATATATATATATATATATATATATATATATATATATATATATATATATATATATATATAGTTAGCTCTTCAATTGACAAAGTGATCAGTGCAACAGTAAAAGGAAAGCAAAAAACAAAAATGGATAGAAGGGGAAATAAAACATAAAACATAAAATTGTGTGCAAGACAAAGGACCAGGAAATACAACATAACACATGGAAATTAGATGCAAAACTACATGATCATTCTCTAGAAAGCAAAGTACTATCCTTGTGTGGCAGAAGAGCCTTTCTGTCCCGACATTCCATGAGAATTATACTTATTTTGGACTGCATTATTCACAGCCTAATCCATTAAACAGTCTACTGACTTCTAAATATCAAACTTACATGTTAAGAAATTCTCACAAAATTCAGGCAGCTCTTAGACATGCTGGATTCAATGTAATGTGCATCAGTTACATGCAAATTAACAAACAAGTTTACTTTTTCCATTATTGTCTAGTGATTTGTCACATGACTAAGGAATATATGCCAGTTACTATGCAGCCATGAAAAAAGTCAAAAAACATTACATATTTTAGATGTTACAAACTAACGCCAACCAAACAACTCCTCATGTGCAAAACTACCCTGGCTGGTCCATGGTTCAGTCAGCATTAAAATATGTTGCAGCTCTAAACTAGCACTGTACCTTCAGGTCAAAGTGGGCAATATGTTTGGAGTGCAGGTAGTTGACGCCATCCAGGATCTGTTTGAGAAACTCAGTGGCCTCCTCCTCGCTGAGAGATTCCTTCTCAGCCAAGAAGTCGAAGAGCTCTCCGCCTGCCACACTGGGAACACAGGGAAAACACTTGTCAAAGGAGTACTCAAGTTCAGAAAAGCCGGCTCTCAAATTTCCGGTCGATGGCAAGTGAAATTTAAGAATGTTATATGTAAGGAAAACAGAGAAAGTTCAGTACAGGATTTAGGAATCAACAGTATAAGCTGCCAAACTGCATGGAACAAAGACAGTAATCAGACTAGTCAAAAGCTCAAAATCCTAAGCAGAACACTTCAAACAATGAATTAGAATTTGAATATTTCATTGCTTCATAACTTAATACACACTCCAAAGGTATTACATAGATATTCCTTCTGAGCATTTTCATCACAACTCCAAATAAAAGGCAAATATCCATTAGTTGTCTTGCAAAATGAAATAGGAATTACAATATATTCATGTTTGCACAAAACAAATCACATTTGTGAATGAATCAACACTAAATAGTTTGAAGTTGACTCCCTGGAATCAAGTAATTGACTCTTGGGGATCGACTCCCAGAACATGCAAACTATAAGCAGAATGGTGACTTGACTTGTCACACAGCATTCTATAAATATATGTTAATGAATTTTCTTAATATTCACATTACAAACTTTATGAATGCTAATGGGATGGAAAATCTGTTTAACAGTTTACAAACTAACTAATTCAAACAGGCTCTGGCTACTTGTGGCAACACTGCACAATGCCCATCAATGCAGGACATCTGTTTGAAAAAAACACTTAAAAATCTACATAAATGTAATGTAATATGGATCAATGTAGCACAAGAGAATGTTTTCTGACAAGGTAAGAAAGACTGGTAAATCTGAAACACAGTTAGACAACTAGAGAATTTTATAGATAGGATGGAAGGAAAGAAAGAAAGAAAGAAAGACTTTCTACTGGTCACATGTACATTACAGCACAGTGAAACCCTTTCTTCACATTTCCCAGCAAAGAGATGGGGTCAGAGCACAGTGTCAGCCATGATACAGTGACCCTGTATCATTTAGGGTAAAGGGCCTTGCTCAAGGGCCCCAAGAGTGGCATCTTAGCGATAGCGGGCCTTGAACTCCTGACCATCCAATCAGTAACCCAGAGCCTTAACCACTGAGCCACCACCTCCACAAAGCATGGTTTAGGAACGTTGCACTTTATACAATTACTAAAAATATTCCTCATATTAAAGCTTAAGATACACTATATGGTCAAAATTATTGGGATACCTGACTTTTCCAATATATGGTTTATCCCCACACTGTTACCACAAGGCTGGATTCTATACAATTGCATAGAACGTCTTTGAATGCGGTAGCATTACATTTTCCTTCATTTGAGCTAGCAGACCAAAACCTGTTCCAGCATGACAATTCCCCAGTACACAAAATGTGCTCAATGGAGACACAGAGTTCACATGGCTTGGAGTGGAAGATCATGAGTGGCCTGCTATAGCGCTTAGCCCCAATGAACATCAAAAGTCTCCTCTCTCTACATCAGTAAACCTACATCATGGTTTAATATGGTCAATCAATGTTAATATAAATTAATATCTGTATGATATATTATACATTAAGTTTTCTCAAACAAAAGGCATCTCGGTGTCCGTGAACTCTTAGCCGAGCTGTAATCATGGCTCAGAGCCGAGAGCTGACAGAATCTGGGTGTGTTTTTTCAAGAAGAGGAAGCAGTGAAGCAGCGGTGACTATGATAATTTGCGCTGTTCATGGTGAGGTGCAGCTGGGGTTTCCACCAGACAGTCAGCTACAAGAACAACTGCCCCAGGTTTTTGTTCTCTATTACAAGAGAAAATGACAATCCTCAAAACAATGACAACTTCTTAGTCTGCTAAAAATGGGTGGGGGTGTTGTGTAAGCATTATTGCAAAATGTTTCAGGATCTAGGCTGTAACAATTCAGCAAAACCAAGTGAGGAAAAAAGAAGAGCATCACAAATTATATGTAAAATGCAAGAATATGTGAGCACTTCACAGTACTAGTTACAAAATAAGCAAGCAGAATCAGTATAACCGAAAGTAATTAGAACTGAGAACAGGTTCAAATACACACAAAATTAACACTAGCAGTTAAATGATTGCATGCATTTTTATGCCAGTTGCATTTTAATGTTATAATTCAACTTTCCGACAGATGTGAATAAGGAAACATCAGAAAGTTATTACTGTCCTGTCTAAAAGAAGTTAAATATATTATATATATATATATATATATATATATATATATATATATATATATATATATATATATATATATATATATATATATAATATGTGCCTCAAGACATTTACTCCACATTGCTAAGGTAATTAGATTTGCATATATAAACCAATTCTGTGGAAAAATCTAAATTCCTTTATTGTCTGGTTTATTTTAACAAACCAAAAAAAAAATTAATTTCACAGATGCCCCCTAAAAATAAAAAAAGAAATGCAGAAAAACGGTTAAAAATAACAACAAAGGCAAAGAAAAAAGACGCACTGTGTGCAGTGTTTGCTCAGTTTTCCATTAACGCAGCTCAGCCACTGCAGTGCATCAACTACCACAAACACCAGCTCTTTCTTTTTAATTGGTCTTGGCTTTTTAATTTGACCATTTGATTAGTTTTAAATGAATCGCTTTCTCTCTAGCCATTCTTATGCAAAAGGCAGAGTTTCATTAAATTCATTAAAAAAATTTCAATATGTTAATAAATATGTTAGTCAATAAGCTCTTGTAGGATATAAAGCACAACAAACGGTTCATTAGCAAACTGGATTTTCATGATTAGCTACATTTCTTGAGTAAATGCATTAACAATTACCAAACAAAAGTGTTTGCATCTGCTTTAAAAAATGAGGCCCAGTAGTGGAATAGCATGGAGTTTAGGATACTATTGGAAACAGGATACTACTAGCACAGGATCTATGCAGTCTGCAGTCATAACACACTAATCTATAAACGGCTGTGCAAATAAAAGCTTAGTATGTAAACAAAGGCATCTACACATGCAGTAGTTGCTATAGAGCATTACCAGGGGGTTCACCACAACAAATCACTCCTTTTTTAGCAGTCAGACATGATCTAGTCATTCATCTTCGTGGAGTGATCTAGCTGAAAATGGACATGAAAGAGTGCCTTTCTGTTCCTCATGTGCTGCTGATTGTATGCATGTGATTGCACAAACAGGCCACGCCGGTTCTGCACTTTAGGAACTGGATCTTCCAGAGCCACGTGACGTGTTTGCCTTAAGGTCAATGTAACGGACTAATTGTATTCGAGGTTTGCTTACACGAATGACTGTGCACAAGCTGAGTAGATAAAGTAAACACACTTTGTAGCTGCACTACAGACCTTTTTTGCTTTTCAACAATAAAAACATCTGGTGTGGAGAAATAATAGAACATCTGGAGTAAAAAAAAAAAAAAACAACAACAAGAAATAACTGTATAATCAGTTTCCCCATCAAGAACATTGACAGGAATTGGACATCATGTCGTGATTTTGACATTTCTGCACATGAAATACAAGTTTTATTCTTTCTGCAGTTAGAAAATCAATAAGTTTTAGACTCACAGCTCCAGGATGAGAATGACCTCGTTCTTATTCTCGAACACATTGTGCAGAGTGATGACGTTGGGGTGCTGGATTTGCTTTAGGATGCTCACTTCCCTCTCAATGTCTTCCTTGGACACCCCACGCCGACTGGATTTGCTCCGACGCTTCTTGATAAACTTAGCGGCGTACTCGTACCCTGTGCTCCTCTTGCGACATTTCCTCACCACGGCAAACTGACCACTGGAGAAGGACAACAACAGGTTAAATCAAAATTTCAGGTTAAATCTAAATGCTGGCTCAAAAAAAAAGAAAAGAAATGAAGACTTTAATATTATTCAAACACAATCTTATGTCTTACTAATACATCATTATTGATTATCATAAAGATATTTCCATGATTATGTGTAACACCGTAAAGGCACGATTGAGATAACAATGTGAAATACACAATCTCTTCAACTGGAAATGTGCTTTTTATATCTTGCCACTTTGAGCCATGTACTCAGACTGCAGTTCTTCACAGTCCTATTCTCCAACATTCACAGCTCCTCTCAGTCACGATGCAGACTGTGAACAATTTCCAAGATGTAGCGCCGCTGCCAGAAACTCGCAGTAACCCAAGTCGAGAAGACATGGTGTAAAAACCAGGCATGCTGCTAAATCTCAACTCAACTGCTAGAACAGGACACACATCTTGTGTTTCACTGGTTCAATCACGACCTTTATTTCCTACATAAATAACTAATATAATCAATAGCCTATCATATATTTTTCATACATATTGTATGCAGTATTTATTCGTTGAACTAAGCATACACCAAATATAGATTTTCTGCAGAAATAAAAATTTGCCTTAGGAAAAGGAACATTTTCGAATGTATGGAAAGGAGATTCCTTTCATTGCAGCTTTGTCATGCTAATGACATCCATTCAACAGGGCTTCACCTTTTGTCACCCTCACACCAGAAACACCCACAGCAGATAGAGGCAACACATTTGCATTTTTATCTTGGCCTTAAGAGGTTAAGACAAAGCAGGGCTTCTGCAAGTCAATGTTTATGGAAGAAAATGCAAAGATTTACCCCACACAATCGGGGGACCATTAAATGATATCACAGAAATTATTAATTTGGAGATGATTATTCATTCTTGGAGCAACATTTTTTTTATTTATTTTCCACATACCCTAAGCTGATTATACTGAAGAAACAAAAATGATCAATAAAGAAACCCCCCAATGTTTATAAACTCTATTTTAACGAAAACGTTTGTTAACACCACCACACCCATATCTTCAAACTTTGGCACATACAGATGTATAGAATGCCACAGTAAGTAGTAGTACAGTGGTACCCCGCTTATCGACCTTAATCCGTTCCTTAAAACCGGTCGAAATGCGAAAAGGTCGAAGAGCGAATGTACATGCAATATGCAATATACACGCACTAAATTGTTATATTGACCGCTAAATAACACTTTACTATTCACGAATCGAAGTTTAATTTACGATAGATGCTCTCTCCACGACGGCTGAGGCGAGACTGGAAAGATCCTTTCCCTCGCTCCACGTGGGTCGGGGTAAAAAAAAAGGTCGATAAGCGGGCATTTGGTCGTTCAGCGGGCGCAAATTCGGGTCGAAAATTTTTTCGCTAAGCGAAAAGATCGATGTCCAAGCTGGTCGATAAGCTGTAATAGAAATCCTACATACTGTACTGGAACTGAGAACCAAACCTGTTCCTCCATTACAATGCCCCTATGCACAATGTGAGTTCCACAAAAACAAGGTTTGTAAATTTGGCATAATAGACCTTGAGTGTCCTGCATTGAGGCTGACCTCAACTGCACTGAACACCTTTGGGATAAACAGGAACATCAAATGCATGCCAGACCTACTCACTTGACATCAGTGCCTGACATCACTAAGTCATACTTGTGTGAAGCCATCCCATAAGAGTGCTCCTGAGGATTCAGTGACCACGGTTCCTGCCCCTCTCCCCCCCGTGGATCTTCCCACTTCATCCAGGCCTGCCTGGATTGGACTGTAGTTGATGTCAACAGTCTCCTACACTGACTCAGAAATACACTTCGCTTTTGATCATCATCACTGCACCCCGCAACATTGTATACCCGCCACAAATGGACATTCGGTGTAACCCAGATGAGGATGGGTTCCCTCTTGAGTCTGGTTCCTCTCAAGGTTTCTTCCTTATGCCATCTCGGGGAGTTTTTCCTTGCCACAGTCGCCAGTCGCCACCGGCTTGCTCATCAGGGATAAACTTACTCATAAAGAACATATTCATTTTTAATCACCGCATTATCTGTGTAAAGCTGCTTTGAGACAATGTTCATTGTTAAAAGCGCTATACAAATAAAAATTAATTGAATTGAATTGAATTGAAGAGTGGAGCTTTGAGGATGGATTGGACTGTAGTTAAAGTCAACAGTCTCCTACACTGACTCAGGACTACTTTTCGCTTCTGATCATCATCACTGTACCCCGCAACATCATATAACTGCTACAAATGGACATTCGGTGGAACCCAGATGAGGATGGGTTCCCTCTTGAGTCTGGTTCCTCTCAAGGTTTCTTCCTTATGCCATCTCGGGGAGTTTTTCCTTGCCACAGTCGCCACCGGCTCGCTCATCAGGGACAAACTTACACTTATAAAGAACATATTCACTTTTAATCACCACATTATCTGTGTAAAGCTGCTTTAAGACAATGTTCATTGTTAAAAGCGCTATACAAATAAAAATTAATTGAATTGAAGGTTGTTATAACAGTAAAGAGGGAATAATTCTGGAATGGGTTGTTTAGCGAAAAATACATATGGGTGTGATGGTGAAATGCTTCTACTTTTGAACAGTGTTAAAAGATGGATATTTGACATTGGATGACAATGTTTATAGAGGCTTTAATGAAAAAATCTGTTTTACAAATGTTCACCGATTCCTTTGACGCATGTTTTAGACATTTACGATGACATGAGCAGTGTAACAAGGTGAAAGACATTTCCTAACCGTTTAAAGTGTTACTGTGCAATAAATAGAAAGGTGTTAGCTTGCTCTCTGGAGCAATAGGAAACATTTCATTGTTCAGAGTGACCACAGAGTTTAGTGTATGTCTGGTACAAACAGAAACCTCATTTATTATTTACCGCTCTATTCTGTCATTCATATCATGTAACAGTGATGCAACAAAATCCCGATTCACATGAAAGGGATTTTTCCAGAATGTATTAAATACAAGATTTAAAAATAGAACAAAAATAGCCAGTTACCTACTTAACACTATTCGTTTCAATTTGACGAAAAAGCTGTGTACTAAGTATAACGGCTTCTGTTATACTTATTTATTATCCTGATGTACTAAAATGTCTGCATTAAAGTATTTAAAAAAAAAAAAACATTTCGTATAAACTAATTCATTTGACAGTTAGGACTTTTTTATCATGAGCAAGAGTTCAAAAGTGGTAACTGGATCACAAACTTAAACTCTGTAAAAAAATGCGTTTGTCCATTTCAGTTGCAAGGTTATTGCTTAATAATTGCTCAGAGGAAAAAGAACACAAACACAGACGCACAAAACTAGCCCTCATGACCTTCCCAGCTTGGCTTTTGGCAGGAGGACACGGCTGAATGCTTTTGTCAGAGACACTCTTAAATGAGAGTATCAAGGCTTCCTCAGCCGTTGTCGGTTTCCATGGTATTAGTAACATGGAAGGAAAAAGCAGGGATTGCTTCCTTAGTCCACTTCATACAACAAATTGCTGCCAACCCCTGCTGAATTGCAAACTAGCATCACAGGCGGCCCAGCAACCACCTGACAAAAGAGACTGCGTGCTCTTCCCTCATGCGAATCGGCCTGTTAGGGGACCAGTACCCTCTTGAGAGCTATCCAGGTTTGATCTTCGAAGGGAGATGGGGCAAAGCTATCAAGACATCAGTGTGACATGGCTCTTGTGCTCCTAACATTTGGAGCTCCATGGTGATGAAAAGCCTCGTTAAACACGATCCTGTACAATCCTGTACAAAGCGCATCGTTATCAAGCCGAAACTGAGACTGGTACCCGTCCACCTTTAATGGGTCTCCTGGTGTTAAACATAGCTTTATCCATGCGGCTCTAAAGCTATTCCTATGTTAATATTCTAGCCAAAGTCCATATAACAAATATAATGAGCACAGCTGAGAGCAAAATTGGGTCTGTTTTATTTCCTATATTTTTAAAGCCTTTATATGCAATGTGTTACAAAGAGCTCATGGATTTGTGCTATGAAATCAACCATCCTCATCCTAAAATGTTGCCTCATCCTATGGCATGACAAACTATAGTACATTACACTAGTATCAAAGGCCAAAAGTCAAAATCTCAAAGCAGGAAAACTTACAAAATGGCCCAAAAATAATTAAATGAACACACAATTTTAAATAGTTTCATTAAAAGTTCCCACCTCTTTCACTTCATTTAAGATATTTGCTCTCATTCGAAGTTACTGGAGAAATGTAAAAGCAAAAGGTTGCTCAGAGTCCATGGGTACTTCCTCACTCGTATTTTCAAGTAATGGTATTGAACCTCTAGTGCTGGCGAGTTAATGTAATTATGACGATGTAAAAAACAAACAAACCAAAAAAAAGGAATGAGTAGAAAGAAAAACATCAGAGCAAATACAACAGCAAAATATTCAGACGGATGAGTAACATGCAGCGGTTCAAATGAAAGTGTTTCACTGTGGAGGTATCTTAGCCTTGGCAGTCCTATGAGAATCTGAGAGTGCAGCATGGCTGGAGTTATGTTTGATAACGTATTTGTAGCCTGCGAAGAGGAAAAGCTTTTCAAGCACAAAGAGTTAGCTGACACACATTCTTCCGACATAACACGAGCAGAAAATCCCTCTTGCAAACGATACCCGTGGGATCCCCTGAAGAGGCCACAATGAGGTAAACTCAATTGGGCAAAACATAGAACTATGATTAATGATTTCATTAGTGTTAAAGTAAGCAATTTCATCCTTACTTATAATCTCAGAACACGCGAGAAAATGTGATGAGGATTTGAACTACTACAGAACTGTTTTGTCCTTTGTTAAATTTTTCAAGATGGGGCTTCCAACTTTTGCCCACTTTGTCTGAAAGGGAAACTTGAGCTCAACTGTGGGGGAGGGTTGTAGGCAGGGCTGTCAACACCATTTTCTACTTTGTAGTGCTGCTTTCTGTGTACTTTTAGGTGGACTACTTGAGATGCTCCTCAAGCACAGTGAACCCTGACAGATTAGCATTAAACTGCAGTGAGGGCAAAGAGTGCAGTTTATTAGGTATGTTCGGATCCCATACTTTTGCTTTATCATTATTATTATTAATTACACCGGGAAACTATAACTATAAACTAGTTTTTCCAACAAGCCATTTGTATCAATTAATTCATTAAACTTCAACCTCGGTCCATCTTTAACGCAAAGTTCAACTGCTTTCTTGCTAAAAACAAAAGCAAGTTGGACAGATACGTTTTAGTGAGCAATAACTGGATTTCGAGCTTCATATAGATAATTGGCTTGCCTTGTTATGTAAAAAAATAAAAAAAATAAATAAATAAAACAAAACAACTTTTAAATATATTTCTGGTAATATTTCTGTTAAAGTCAATATTAACCTTTAAAAATCTGATTCATTTTTGTCCTCCCAACTTCAGAGCTCCAGCTGAGTATTGTCCAAAACGCTATAATGCATATAAAGCCACACCCCCACCCACATCCCATAAGCAGCTTTCACCTTTTTACACAAAAAAGAGACATGATAATAAAGGAATCTAAGACAAGTCAGGATTAATGTTAAATGAAAGATGCACGGAAGCAGCACATGCATAAAGAGCACATAATATAACGGAATTAGATACCGATAACTGGTTTTGCTCTAATGTGTGGTGATGTCAACAATATCATCAAAAAGCAAAAACATCTTCACATTTCCCAATATATACAGTATATATAGTTGTGGTTGATATTTTTTCTAACAGCGCAACAACAAGGATATTGATTTAGAATCAAAGAATTTCACAAAGTAAAGTAAAGAAATAGTCAAGAACTAGTTTGCAAATAATGTGAGCAAAACACACAGACAACTTAAAAAAACAAAACAAAAAAAAAACAGTGGGTTTTGTGTATAGTATTATGACAATGACATTATGAAATTTTATTGCACAACCAAAATTTGAAATGATGCATGCATTTGAAAACACATCTGATTAATGACTCATGCATATCTCAAGTTTTTCCATTACAAACCTAAAATTCATGTTTCAGATGACAATTTTTCTTCTTAGAGTTAATAACTAATTTTGAGATGTAAAAAAAAAATAAAAAAGTATGCTAAGCTATCAGAAAAAAGGAAAGCAGGGTGCTCTGAATACTAATCCAGAGGACATGCATAATATCTGATCCAGCTTTGCCCTGGCTTACTCTTCGTTCTGGATTTGAATATCATTCTTCCAAACCCCAAACATGAACTCGACCTTGTGCTAAAGCAATTTGTACAAAAAAAAAGATAATGAACAGAACACGGTCAAATGGTGCTGCTTTATGTGAAGTAGAGGAATTGCTTTTCTCCTCTAGCACTGGCAGTGTTCCCCTTCCTGTGTTCTCGACCAATTTTCCCCTCATCTCCATAGTGAAGCATTAGTATTCAGAGCATTGCCGCGGATCACCTGAAATGCAGAGCACAGCGCCTTGCAGCATGTCTACACTCAGACTCGTGTAAAGATAGGACATGTATTCTCTACCAAAATGGAAACCCCACACCCATTTTTAGCACAGAGACTATTTATATGATGATAAAAATAATGCTGAAAGTTCCTACTTGTTTCACGAGGTAATATAATATTTCCATTACCAGATTATGCACTGTAAGATCCCCAATAAGCAGCTGACATGTGCTGACTCAGAATTTTGACCATGTTCCCTAGACTCCTGCTTAGACAAAAAATAAATGAATAAAGGCAGGGCCTGACTCTAAAGGGTCCCATGCTGACCTTAGTTCAAGTCTCAAGGTTTGAGTTTCTCAACACTGGGACTGAAAATATATAAGATAATGAACCGCCTAATCTTTAGCCTCAATCCTGCCATAATCCAAGTCAAAGAATGCGGATGAGCGCTTGAAAACATACACCGAATTCTGCACACAGTGCCAATGAGTCATGACCATGAAGAAAAACGATTGCCAGTACAATGCTGTGGAAATGCTAACTGCAGATTATTTGCCAAGACCCAAGAGCAGATGCTGAAAATAAAACAAAGTACACAGAAAAATCTGCTGTGTAGTTCATTGTGAGTAGGCATTTTATACTACTGGAATGAAATAATCTTTAATGCCATGATGAGGCAATTCTGTTCAAATGGCTGCAGGGTGAAATACTAAAAACATAAAAAATGAAGAGTACACACACTATACTCATTCGCTGAACCATACACCTGCTCAAACCTGTCCTCCTGCTCATTCAATCATTTATCCAATTACCTGGCAAATACATTATGCTTAAAACACACATCACACACATCACACACAATCTAGATGGACACCTGACTTTTCCTGCCAAATGCAGTTCTTCCTGGTAGGGATAATATAGGATGTCTTCATATGTGGTAGCATAACATTTTCCCTTAACATGAACTAGAAGACCCAAACCTGTTCTGTATGGACTACAACAGCAGAAGCCAACATCAGCAAATGTATTTGCCAAAAATGGGAATATGAGGCAACATTGGACACAAAAAACTGTCAGATGGAGATTGGAAAAATGTCACCAGGTCAAAACCCAGAACAACACTGGCTGATTGGATACCTGAATGTGCAATGCTTGTTTTAATGAGTGTATTTCTAAGAATATAATGCTAAATGATTTGTCTTCAATTCCATACAACTATTTATCGTTACTTGTGCCGTGATTTTGGAATGTGTACCTGCCGTTACATGTTTGTTCCCAGGACGACTGTAGACGTTCTATTTTCCCCATGAGCCTGAGACGCTTTTTCACTATCTGGCAATCGAACGTCATGCGAGCTTAGAAAAGCAACTGTGGGAGTCGAGCTTCGGAGATCACATAGGCTCCCCTTTCACGTCGGCTGCAGATAACATATCAAGCGGTTATGCGTTGGGACAAAGGTGTGCAGTAAACCTTTACAACACATGGAGACGCATATTCTCATCAGACACATCCACATTGTAAGACTAGCTTGAATGACAGACACTGCGATATTAAAGACACACCAGAAACATTGCCACAGTCAGTCAGGCACCAGATGTATGATAAAAAGCTTTTTGATTTTCTGGTGTTTTCTTCTTGAGTTACTGTTCAGAGAACCTTGTTATTGTTATATCTGTTGTCCTGATCACATCACAGATAAGGCAATGTACACTTCTTGTAATATTTTATTATAGTCCTTCGATTTATCCCCCCACATATAAATCACACCGTCTGGGTTTTGACCCCTACGAGTTTCATGACAAAGCTGCTTTTGTGTTGGCCCGCCACTGCCCCGTCATGGTTCCTCAGTGGGGTGCCAGCATGGTCAACACACCACCAGCCCCCCACAACCCATTGAATACAAAAAGCCTAAAAACTCTACACACCGATTGTGCAAGGTGATGTCTATGATTAATATCAAGTCATGAATCAACACATGAGTCTCCATTTGGTTCAATCCTCACACCTCTGAATGCTACATGGAAAGGAAACACCTGGCACTGTGTACTGTTTCGCCAGCATTGTATCCGCTTCTCTTCACGTCTCTATGAGCAAGTTTTTTTTTTTTGTTCAGGCTGGCACTGTTAATTAAAAAAAAAAAAAAAGAAAAAGAAAGCTTTGTGTCTGTGGCAATGCTCAGACAAACAATTTCCCCTTCCAATGTACTATCTGTGAATTTTCTCAGGCATTCTACAGAGACTGTCAGTCTCGAATTGTCCTCCAATCACACACACAAAAAAAGCTTTGGTGCTTGATTGACGTGATTCTCAGAATGATGAGCTGAATGATTTTCAGCCAATCCTTTTTTAAATATCGCTCAATAATTACGAGCAAAAAATGAGCGAATAGGAGTTTCTTTAGATTCTATACATTTCAATAAATGACACGCATACAATACATACACGCAGAAAATAAAAGCTGACATTGCTACATCATCGGGTAGATGAGAGCATCGAGTGTGATCGAGTGTGTGTCCATATGCACACAGTCAACAACACAGAAAACTATGATTATTCGCTTGCATGAGGATCGGCTCACTGCAAGAACTCCTACCTCATTGCTCATGGTGTTGAAATATCACATCATATCATATGTCTGCTCTGCTAGGATGACTTTGAAGAATGTAGGAGAAAAATGCAGAAAATATTCCACCATATTAGCCCACTTACAGATTTGCAATGTAGCAGCGCTTGTTTAGGGGATTTTCAGCTTAACTCGCACAATTTTCAACGGCACCCCTAAGAAGCTTTGCGTCAAAAAGCATTCCAATTATGACAAAAATGCACATTTTAAAATCAAGTGGTGTTTAATGAGTTAACAGAATTGGACTTTAATGTAACAAGCAGTACTGATGTGATTTTTGCCAGTGCACAGTCACAGATTTCTTATCACTGATCAACACATTTATCAAAAAAGATGAATCAATGTGCTGTATACAGCAAATATGATACATTATAATGCACAATGTGCTAGAAACTGCCCATGCATTGAAAACGTTACATTGTATGGACTATTCATCTTTGTAAGCATGTCTATTTAAAGGTTTTATGTGAATGTATATGTTTTACCATTATACATAGCCATTATTTTGTTGCATTTTGCTAGTTTTTGGGGTGTTTATTGTTATTTAAACAGGTCAGCTAACTGTCTTCCTGTATTCTTTCTGTTTTATAAGTGCAAGTAGCATGTATGACAAATAGCATTGGGTTTTGCTTATGCTTTTGCCATTGACTTGCCTCGAAATTCCTCTGCTTCGTCTGTGCATTAGATAATACATTCCAAAATAATGACTAATTACATTGTACTCTTCCCTTTTTAGCTAATGCTAAATTAGCTAGTCATTGTGGTTCCACTGGTCTGAGATGTTTTTCGGATGACCATTGTTGTAAAGAGTGAGTTACTGTAGCCATTATGTCAGTTTAAATGAGCCTTGGCTATTTTGTTGTTCTCCAACCATTTTGTGTAAACTCAGAATATTGTTGTGTGTAATAATCGAACAATCATGCAAATCTAAGAGATCATCCATTTCTGAAATACTCATACCAGCCCATCTGGTACAACAGCCCATGTACAAGCAAACAGGCACTAAGATCCAATTTATTCCCTTATTGGTGATGCTGATGCAAATTGATTGGCTGTAATACTGTTCAATTCTGTAGGAGGACCACCCATAAAGCTATTCCTTTTTTTATTTTTGTCACGCTGAAGAGAGGATATTCTGTGTTACACAAGTGGAACAAATCAAGTCTTGTGGCAATGAGAGAACCTCAAAGCATGTCTTTCCTTTACATCGAGCAGCCTGCTAGCACTGAATAGTCTGAGGAATGTACCAGTTAAAAACTATTGGCAGACACTCCTTCTGTTCTTACAGCATAAGCTGCTGATAATATTTCCAGATGAGCAGTTGAAGGAAAAATAACACAATGCATTATGTACTAATGGGGCTTGAAGTCCTGGATAATTTATGACCAGTTAAAGTCCAATCATATAAACAATTCCTAGAAAATTGTTGCATTGCAAAAGAATTGCGGAAATGTCCAAAAATACCCTGGAGCAAAATTCAGCAAACAAACAAGGTATGACAACAGCCTGAGGCACAGGAGTTCATACCCCGAGTATCAAATCATAAAATAACTGCTCTGACATAGCTCGTTAAACATCATGCTAGATCGGACAATAGTAGGAGAAATTCTCAAATCTTAACTCCTCTATCTCTAATTACAAGGCCTGGGTTCAGTTCCTCACCTTATCATAATGACCCCAGGTCCTATATTGGGGTTCTTTTTGGACATGCATGGCCTGAATTAATGGTTTACTTGCGTGAGTCATTTTGATTCATTAGCGGAAAATGAGTGTAGGAGGACGGTTCAGCGAGAGCAGATCCTGAGCTGGCTAATCTGTGCGCCAAAGCCACGCGCATTATGCAACGACTCCCGAGTAACCAAGGAAACCGTGATGTGGTGGAGCACACACATACACACAACATTTTTTTGCTAAAGACAAAATCTTGGTGGGATTTACTAGGGGCACATGCAGTCTAGCAGCAGGAGTTGATCTCTTATGCTACTTACAAGGCTGGCTGCGTGTGTGTATGTGTGCACGTGTGTGTGTATGTGTGCGCTTGCGTGTGTGCGCACGTGTATGTGTGTGCTTTTAGCTTCCCCCTTTTCACCACTTTGCAAGCAAAGATGAAATCCTAAATAAAACTTCCCCTACTGCAGCTAAAAAAAATGCTTAAATGCCTTTTTTTTTGCACACAGGCAAGTCTCTTTCAGGAACTGAAACTCAGAGGAGTTCCACATAATTCGCTATATTAACCCTTGATCTGTGCTTAATGCAAAAGGCTTGTAATAAGTGTGTGGACCATAGCAGTGTGCCTGGTGCGTTGCATATTTAGAAACTACTTCCAGAGTCAAAGGATGGATTTTCACTCAGGGTTCAACTGAATTCTATGGAAGCCCGTTTCCGCCACTGAATAAAAAAAATAAAAAATAAAGATTATTGTGACTTTTTATCTCACAATTCTGCCTTTTTTTCCTCACAATTGCAAGTTTAAAGCTCATTTGAGACATTTTCTGGCAAAGCACATAATAGGCTTCCGTAAAGGATTATCTTGCCAAAGAGTTAATATGGCCAAATCTTGTTGTCAGGAAAATGGCATAAAAAGCTCTGTTTACAATAAAAAGGTAACCTCCATATTCTGTAAGAATCACATCTCATGGTTTCCTATGGTGCTTTGCCAGTAAATGTCGCAAATTATTTAAAAACTACCAACTGGGAGGGAAAAAAAGTCAGAATTCTGACTTTAAAACTCGCAATTTGGGATCGAAATCTCGAAATTCTGACATTTTCCCCCTGCAATTCTGACTTTTTTTCTCGGAAGTGCGAGTTTATAACTCACAATTCTGGCAAAAAACAAGTCAGAATTGTGTGATAAAAAGTCGCAATAAAATGTTTTTAATTTTTTATTCAGGGCTTCTATAACGGGCTTCCATAAATTCTGCACACCCTTGGTAGAATGCCAGGGCGTCCATAAATTCCAGACACTCGCTCTGTGTCTGATATTGCGCAAACACACCATGTCAGAGGTAAACATGGTGTGTGAATTTCAACATAGGTGAGTCATGCGCTTTCAGAAGGTGTAAAGCAAATCCTACAGTAACAGAACAGAATATTTCATTTTTGATTAATGAGCTATATGATAATTACATTTTAACCTGATATTAAATGTGATTGGTTCAGGTTCAACATAGTCACGTTTGCTATTACAAAAGACTGAAAACACGTACGTAACCAGGTGATTGTAACCTTTTTAATTGACTTATTATTCCCTGAAATATTTCTAAAAGTGGAGTGGAATTGTAAGTGGAAACAGTACTGACATAATTAATATTGGTTCATTTTCTTTTCCATCACCATGACCTGGCATTCTACCAGGGGTGTGCAGACTTATTATATCCATTGCACATAAAAACTCTCACACTCTGAGTTTAAAGCTCAAAACCCAATATTTTGAAATGTTGGTTTATGCTGAGGAGCAGAACCTGTGTGGGCAAAGGGAAGTAATTTTTACACCCTCTAATGACATCTAGCAATATCTCCAACTGGTGGCAGTTTTTGTTGACTATTTCAAACACTTAGTGTTGCTGTGGAACTGGATTACTTTTAAACAGGAGTTTTGCAGTTAGTTGATTAGTTATTGGTATAAAAACTATATTCAGATTAAAATAAAATATTTTACCTATACCCAAATTCAGGGACTGCTCTCAAAATCATAAAAAAAAAAAAAATTAATAATTAATTGATTTAATTAATAGGGTTGAGAGCAGTGCTCTACAGAAGGTCATTTAAGATCTTATACTCCGACCCAAGTCAAGCATTCAGGTGTTCATTGAGACCACTTTGTGCACAGAAACAACATCATGCTGGACAATGGGTCTCTTAGTTCAAGTGCAGGAGAAATTGTAATGCTACTACATCCAAAGACATCCTATATATTTACGTGCCTTGTGGTAAATGTTTTGGGGAAGAACCACATATACGGTAGCTGGAAAAGTCGGGTGTTCCAATACTTTTGAACATATAGTGTGAAAAGAAAGTAAAGATGCAAGACAAAGAAATAATATAGTTCTCAACATAAGTCACACAACATTACTGTAACAGAAGTGGACAAACCAGTAGTCCATGCTCTCAGGTTGTGTAAATTTCATGTCCAGGCTGTTCTTTTTATATGTAGTTACCTGGCAGAAAAGCAGTTCTAACAATCAGAAAAAAATACTCCTGTCACCAGCTATTCAGACACAAATAACATCGTTTCATAACCTTTGACAAACAACTTGCTGCAAAGAGCTCAAGTATATACACTGTAGCAAGTAATGCCATATGTTCAGCAATTACAGTCAAAATGTTGGACAATGTTGTATGGTTTTCAGGGGTGTATTCTGAGAGTTAGCATTGGGCTGGTTAATTTGACCATTGTACATGTGAAAATTGCAAAATGGACAACAGTAGTAAAATTGAGGACAAAGCAAACACAGAGTTGTGCATTTATTTATTTATTTATTTATTTATTTCAAGAGGCCTTTAACATGGCAGTGGAATGTAATTTACTCCTTTCCTGTGGATTTAATAACACAAAGCTCACAATATAAAAAAAAAAAAAACAATGAGTCAGCTATGTGATGGAGGTGGGGGGGAATTCACCCTTCAAACACAGGCTTTCACTTGTAACTTCATCAAACTGGTAAAACTAATTACAAAATTAGCATTGGTGGATGCTTCATGCTTTTAAATGAGCTTGGAGGAAGAGTGTGTGGTGTGCTCAGCCGTTTCAATCAGCATGAGGCGAGCCAGGGAGAGCGAGGCTAATCAGGGATGAGCCACAGATGCACGTGCTGAACCGATTGCAAAAAACGTGGGGGTGGGAAGTCTGGTTAAAGTGACAGCAAAAGGGGGTAAAGCCATAAAGGTGCCTTTAAAAGGGCCTCGAGGAGGCCTGTATGCTCACTGTTAAAACATGCTCACAGAGACATTATGCAGCTTTCAATATCTGCCATGCATTTTGTATTGTTTTTGACACCTGAGGGAAGAGTTCCTGCAAATGAAAACAATGCTGATTTATAATCCTTGATAATCCTATGATGAAGCATTTTTTCACCCTTATCTACAGAGCGGTCTTTTTCAAAAATGACCCCAGCAACATTAGGGATGAGGGCTTATCGAATGGCATTTGAAAAACATGTAAATCAAATGCTGTGGCCATCAAGGTTACCTGACTTCAACTCCCATGAACAACTTTGAACTGAGGAGTTATACCTCCATCATCAGCATCAAAAAGCCAAGTGAGGTGATGATATTTGAGAGAATGCTGCGCAACCCTTGGGTTAGCGTTACAGCAATACAGATCCTAAACTCTTGTATGTACCTAATGCATTGAAGCTGTTTGGGTGGCTTGTTAAACCCTTAACTTTGACAGAAAATGAAAGCGTATGAAATAGGGGAAGGAAGTGGAGCTTCAAGGAAATATCTGTTAGTTGGCTCATCTCTTGCATTATTCAGGAGAAACATCTCTAAGTGACAAAATGCTCTAGTGCTTTCAGTGCACTTTCAGATGATTTAACAGAGATCCAATGCAAACTGAAGGATGGCTGGCAGGTGTGATAATATTAAATAATATGATCAACAATATAAATCTGAATAGCCATTTTTTCATATAGGAGGAAAATATCGTTACTTCGCACAATCATACTGTAGACACAGCAAGTTTTCTGTTTTTATCATTGAGGCCTTCACTCTGATGTATTGCTTTGTGTTTGGACTGGGTGAAACAGTGTATTCTAAAATTGCACAGTATGATAAGGGACATTACAATTCCTACAACGGATAAATCAGTACACTCAATACTAAAAAAAAACTCATTTGTATAACCTGAATGAGAATTAACCCTACAAATTGTCTTTTTATAAGCCAAAGACTGCTCTGTGTCTTATAAGACAGTGAATTCCTGCTACTCCACATCACTCCCACTGTAGCTTAGCAACAACGTTACCACTGCGATCGGCCTCTTGTGCGGGAAGCCGTACTGTTACTGAATATTAATAAATCAGTATGTTTGATTTCATACCCTGTGGTCAGGCCACTTTGTCGCACTTAAAACTTGAGCTATCAATTGCGGTCACGATCGCAAACGTGATTCATCACTCGCTGTCAAACATCCTGAGGGAATGCGCTCGTTTTCCACTGCTCAGGTTTGACAAGGTGTGAATATGCTTTAACCTGACGGGTGACGTTGTCTTCATGACTCTTTGGATAATGTGACAAAACAGCTCCATCAAGCACCTGGCGCAAGGTGATCAATGACGATGATGATGTCGCCATAAAACGTTCTGCCGAAACACACACAGCATTGATTTATGGCGGTGCAGGGTCTTTAAATAGGTGACAATCGTGCAGTTATGGAACTCCAAGTTATGATCCTGCAATGCTCAGTGTCATGTCATGAGACACACTCTGACTATTGATTGCATGACAGGATGTGTGACTCATATAAACACACACTTCAACAATTTATAAAATGCTGAGTGTTGGTACTTTATATGCCAAGTGTGGGTCACTGCAAGAAGACAAAACGTACCGTGTACTGGCACACACAGACACACACTCGTACATGTCTCCTGTGTCTAAGCTTACGGCAATTCCTTTGTGACCAAGCTCTTCATTAATCACAGTAGACTGGAGTTGGGCACAATGGCCTTCGTCTGGGCCTTTTGATTATGCTGTCAGTTTACACCTAAACAGCCCAAGCCTGGAACAAACCACCCAATGATTATAAAAAGGGGGTGTTGCTCCTAAGCGTTCAGTTGCCTCAGGGCTGCGTTTGCCTGATGCTGTGTTAATAGTAGATGGAAAGTTTGAAATCCTGCATTTGATGGCTAGTGTGATGGCAAAAGAAAAATTGACATTTGTAAGTTCTTAGAAGTCAAATGGCAAACATATGACAATGATGAATGACAGGTTCAGTTCAAAATGTATTTATTTCTATATCCTTCTAACTTCCCTGTAAACTTTCCCATAGCTGAAAACTGGGGACACGTAACATACAATATCTTCATGATATCTCAACACTCATTCTTTAAATCTAAAAATGATTAGCTTTAGATTATGCAGATTATCCGGTGTGCAAGTCCCTGTGAATAAGCTGTTACTATGGAAATACTAACATACCATGAGTGCATTAAAATAAAACCTTAAATCTTTGTTAAAAAAAATGTTCAAAACAGAATTTGTTTGATTTCAAGCTGGAACTACTGTCCGCAGCAGGCTATTATAAAATATTTAAGACACTGAACAATTCACATTGTGAATTAGGAACGGTACAGTGGTACAAGGCTAAAACTTGACATTTTCAATAAACAATACATGTTTAAGTGCCTGTTAAACAGCCTCTACAGTAACCAAATCTGGAAAAGCTATTGTATAGTTTGATCCATCAAAAATGATGAAATCATGCTATTAGTTCAAGTGAATACCAATCAACTCAGACAATTTACTGTTTACTGTTCATACGCATCCTTGTATATACTTTTCTTTATATATTTTATATAGTTCATACTATTTATTTTTATTTATCTACCTTCTTTTTTTTTTTCCTTGGGTTATTTTCTTCTCATTCTATTCCCTCATGAAAAAAAAACGTCATAAAAAGCATTTTACTTCATGTCGTACTCTGAATGTATGTGTCAAATAAAAGATTTGATAGTATAAAGCCAACCTTAATAATGATTGTTAAGCCATTTATTGTGAAATCAATATATTATATGTATTACTTCACACACTAGTAGGAAATTCAAATACTGTATGAAGGCTGAAGGCTAAATCCTCTCTCTCTCTCTCTCTCTCTCTCTCTCTCTCTCTCTCTCTCTCTCTCTCTCTCTCTCTCTCTCTCTCTCTCTCTCTCTCTCTCTCTCTCTCTCTCTCTCTCTCTCTCGTATTTGACATGCTTGGCTGATCAGTGCTTACCCTTCACACTAGATTTGTTTCAAAAGAAAATGATTTCTCTCTCTTTCTTTTTTTATCTCGCCCACAGAGGAACAGGCAGTTACACATACACAGATTTCTGAATAAGTAAAATCGACCATAATCTCAGTACAGAGCTAAACAGATTGTTAATGGAAACACTGGATAAATTATTAGCCACACTACACACTGGTTTGTAGAAATGTTTATCTGAATGGATCAAAAATTGTCCTGTATTCACCCCCTGCCATAGTCCACAGATTAAGTCTGATACAAAACTATTTATGGAATTAAAAATTTTAAAAAGTGACAATTGATCTTCATTCATAGTTGAAATTCTAATAAATTAAAATAAATTTTTAGCTTACTGGTCAGTTAAACATTCACCAAACATCTACCTCTCCAGAAAGCAACTATATCCAGCCTTCCAAGCATCAGATCCTTAGCATATATCAGTTGTAGTTCACCAGAAGGATGTAAGCATGTTTAACGGGGTGGGGGATTCCCTTCATTTGAAAAATCAAGACTCTAGCATGCACTCTGCAAGAGGAACTCCGTCTTTGCATCTTCTGCATATCATTACAAGATGTCAATATTATCGAGGCTTTCACTCTTTGTGTCTGAATCTCATAATCTATAATGGAGATATGCCTTCAAAACCTTTGACAAAATATTATCCAGGTGTATTTTTTCTCTCTCTGTACATTACACAACCTGCTACAATAATGCAGAAAAAGAAAATTGTACAATAAAAATTAAACAATTGATGAGAGCAGAATTTTTGATGAGAAATTTGGCAGGGAACCAATTTGTCCCGCCACATTGATTCGGTCTTTCCACTGCTTTTAGTTTTGTGCATTCTGCATCTCTTTTGTTGCCATTAAAACAGGATCTGTTGTGTAATATGGTCAATACTCCCCCCCAAGAAAGAAAGTGGTATGATTGTACATTCAGTAAATCCTTATCAAGGTGACAAGCTGACAAAAAAAATCCCTTTTGCAATCGCAAAAAAGCGAAAGCTGGTCGTAATTCCAGCACCGTGTCCAAGTAGCAATTCGGCCCATATCCATGAATGCCCTTGCAAACTGAGGTGTCCCAAACCTTTTGGTTCTCTTCTCCAACAGAGGGAAGAGGTTTTACAAAGTCTATTTGCAAAATCAAAAAAACCCTATTTAGTCTTCAGTGTTTACCCTGGATGTAGTCTCTTAGAACCCATCAAAAAACCTGTGTGTTCAATCTGGGGGACAGGCATGAGCATATAGATGCTATCATTAAAGATAAATCAGAAGCCCAAAGCGAAACCACAAACAGTGACTGTTGGAATTGCATTTTCGTACTTCCTATGACCCTGAGATTTGTAGAAAACGTAAACAAATCACCTTAGCAAGTCCAATCCCTGCAGGTTTGGGGCAATGCTCAGTGTTGGGATCGAAACCCACATCCTTCTGATCACTTGCATACTTGTGGTCTGCTATATTTAATAAGGGTGACAGACCTCCTTGGTAAGCTTACAGATTTTGGAAGGATCTACTCATGTCTGGCTAGGCATGATTACTGTATCTTAGCACAAGCCCATCTGTGGCTAAAAAAAAAGTGCACAAGACGACTACATTCAATACTAAGACCTACAGACAGATCAGAGCACTGTTTGAGGACAGGTTAGTAAATATACAGATGCACAAAGATAAAGTGCCTATCAGAAGTCCACATTTGAGGGCTATATCAAAAATGCAACGGTTCAAGACACACCATTGATACTTTTCTATGATCCAATATAGAGAACATACAAAACATCAATAGGCTGAATGCGTTCACATAGCCTGTGATCAACGTTTATTTAAATATGCCAAAAAGAAACATTTAACTTCGCAACTAGCTGTGAGAAATAGGAGAGTGTGACAGACCGAGAGAAGGCATGCGTATCATTTCCTCCTCACTGTAATCAAATACAGTCCTGTAGTTTCCCTATTACTCTGCTCAATGCAACAACTTCCACAGCTCTAACGGCCATACTGAGTCGCTAACACATTTCAGGGCAGATTCATGAAGATACAAGCTTGCATTTTGGAAAGAGTGAGCTCAAGAGTCTTTAAGCATCAACGAACGGGCACAGTACCACTTATCCCACACTATATCAAAATGTAGGGCATTTTCCTCTCTCTATAAGCTTTTGCATGAGAGATGGTACACAAAACATTCCTTTTCAACATATAGAGTCCTATTTGCTGCAGCCCACTATACGACTAGCTTCATGTGGCCTGAGCAACACCACCCACATGCCTGGCAATAAGTGAGAATGCACAGGCTCGTGATATTGTGATATTCAACTGCAGAGCCTTACCCTGTCTCCAATCACACATGACAAGGTTTCACTAGAAACACAGCCTGCATGATTATACAAACACAATGATCGGGTGGCCTATGGGAGGTCACCTTAGCAGAGGAAGCTTATTCGTGGCCAATTATTTGGTACACTTCCAGACAGTAAACCCATAATATAAGTGACAGTGAATGATAACCGAAGGTTTTCATTTGAAGAGCATTAACAAAATACACCCAATCCAAGCTGATGCGTACAATATTAAAACAAAATATGACTAGAACACAAGCCAAATTAATAAAGCCTGTCAGATAGCTAGGACACCATTCCTTCTTATACAGTCACATACATCATAGGAGGTCATCTTCAATGTTCAAGAATCCAGGAGCTTTCAAAGCTTCTCTCACAACCCTGTAATGGTCCATTATTGGTTGATCTCATTCTCGCAACTGAAGATGACAAACAAAACCAATAAATCTTGCAATCTCCATTATGAATTTGTTCTCAATTTTCCGAACTATCTTTTATAAACAGAGCGACAAATCGTAGTGGATAAGATGTTGTACCTCAATCTGGAGAGCTATTCCACGATCCTCAAAACCTCCAACATTCAAGACTACGCATGTAGTATTAAAATAGATCCATAATCAAAATATAACTCAGAGCTCTAAGGTTCTCCATACAACCTAATAGTGTAAGCTCACACAAAACACACCTCATCCAAAAGGTCTAAAGGCACATTTTTGACATATTTGTGCTTACCTTCCAAGCTCATCTCCAATCTCGTAATGCTCCTCCACGTTCTCCTGGTTGAAGGCGGTCATGGTGCTGGGCGCTTCCATCACCTGCACCCTCATGATAGCTTACATCGAAACCTACTCATGTTCGACCTAAAAGAAAAATACACAGGAGGGAAAAATTAACAAGGAAAAGGGAGATCTCTCATTTCTTTCTCCCAATGTATATTCATAATACCGGCCTGGAGCTCGATCACTGCCAGTTTGGAGACGTTTTTTTTTTTTTGACGATCTATACATTAGAATGAACAAATGAAAGGTATTATGGGATGTTTTCTAAAAGATGTATGTTGGAGCTATTTCAACCATCCAGTTGCCTAGTGAACACGATTAGGCGCAAATACACGCACGGAAAGACGTGTGTGTGCGAGAAACAGCTGCGGCTGTAACACTACAACCACACGATCAACCGCGACATACGCATCTACATTATAGCCATGTCGATCTGCAGTTGGAAACAATCTGACATTTATTTATATTAAACGCAAGTTACACACCATATGGTGCGTTTAGTGGAAACCAAACAAACGCAGTCGTATTCATCATGACACTTAAGTAACCTCGGATCGGCTCACCCGGAACACTGCCCATTACATCTTAATAAAGACAAACATGTAAAAAATAATAAAACATTTACCTCCAATCCCCCGCAGTGATCAGTGCTCAAAAAACGGGGAAAGTCCGCTGTAATGCGTTAAAACCCGCATACCGTCCGAAAGAGACACGAAAATGCCATGTTGAAGGAAATGGGAGGCTTCTTACAATGTAGGTGTGCGGCGGCGGTGCCTGAGCAGGGAAACGATGCACGGTGCTTCGGCCTGCAGGGGGCGGCATTGTGCGGCATTACATTATTTGCATACAGTAATACTATGTCAAACCAGTCTACAGGTGCACCAGGAATGGGCACAATTACTGTCTTTCTGTGCTAGAAGGATGCTCGTTCATTCCACTTCAATTCAGATTTCATGTAAATACATGCATTTAGCAATAAACCTCGTCCACTAAGAGCTTGCACAGAAATCAATATGGAGATTTCTATCCCCAATGATCAAGCCAAAATGAGGACAGTGAAAGGGGGGGACCCTCCAGGATGACACAAGTAGAACCCTTAAGAGGAAAGTAAATTCCCAGGATTAACACAGATCCAAATATTGGACCTATTAACACCTTTTCATAGCATGGGTTGTAACCCACCTCATTTACAAAACACTTTTGGTAAAAAGCAAATTAAATATTTGTTCAATATTTATTTTGTTAAACACGATATGTTTAATGTCCCCCTCTTGAGCTTTTTCAAATTTTGTCCTGTTATACAATCAGTAATTAAATTGAGGTTTTTCAATTTTGTTTTGATAAAATATCTAATGCGTGCACACATACACAAAACTATACATGCACAAACACAGGCAAAGTCTTGTTTTCACTCCTCTGTTTCAATATATGCCTTGAACAACTGAAAGAAGTTGTTGACTATAATGTATTGCAATAATCAAAATTAAATAAAAGCATGTAGAATGTGGTACATTTCACTGGAAAATGCTTTTGCTTATATATGGATACTCATATATTTTTGCTTATCCATCTTGCCAATCAATGCTCAAGATCTATCACATTGAATAGAGACAGTTGGTGAAATGCAGTGTTCGAGTCTAAAAGTTGGCCATATATTTATATTACATTAATTATTTGCTTCCATAAATCACAGCTTTGTGAAATATTTGTTAATTTCTCGACTGGTTTACTTGTTCTGTGAACAGATTTACTGTTATGAGATATGGCTCATTCACTACAGCTACTTTACAGCCTTCTTCATTGCTTATCTGACTAATCGAATACTTACTTATTCACTGAACTTTGGTCGCTGGCCTTGACTAAGGATTCATAGATTTGTATTAGTTTTTCCATTATTATTATTATTATTATTATTATTATTATTATTATTATTATTATTATTATTATTATTTCCATGTATTTAATGGTCCTTTGCTGGATGTTCAAAGTTTAGGATTGTTAGAACCAAAACCCTGATTTTTACTTTTTTAGTAATTTGACTTGGACTGGTTCTTCATGATGCTCTTTGTTTGCCCTGAACTGGCTTTTCAGAAAAATATGTATTTACACTGAGGTTATGTGACAATGTATTCACACACACACACACACACACACACACACACACACACACACACACACACACACACACACACACACACACACTTTAATTGCTCACAGGTGGACTCCATTCATGATTTTTCTTTACAATTGCCAAAGCTAATTTAAGGGTTTCACAGAAATGGGGTTGAATACTTATACAGTGACAACCTTGTTGTAACATCTTAGGTTACAGAATGTGGAAAACTCAAGAGATAAATAAGTACTTATTTTGTATATGTAATTAAGTAATGCATTTTATATATAATATACACCATACAAATTTATCGGATTTGATGTAACAAGCAATACAATTGCGCCATCTAGTCGCAGACTTGGACATTGCAAGCAGTCTGGATTTCTAAAAATTAATTGAGGTAATCTATATTTGCTTTGAGAATGTTGATAGAGAAGTAAAGAAAATGTCAGAAGGAGTTGCATTGTGTGTTTGTGGATTTAGAGAAAGTTTACGACAGGGTGGAGAGAGGAGTTGTGGTATTGAATGAGGAAGTAAGGTGTGTCAGAGAAGTATGTGAGGGTGGTGCAGGACATGTATGAGGACAGTATGACAACACTGAAATGTGCAGTAGGAACAGACTGGTTCAAGTTGGAGGTGGGACTGCATCAAGGATCTGCTCTAAGCTCTTTCCTGTTTGCAGTGGTAATGGACAGGTTGACAGACGAGGTCAGACAGGAGTCTCCGTGGACTATGATGTTTGCGGATAATATTGTTATTTGTGGTGAAAGTAGGAAGCAGGTTGAGAAGAGTCTGGAGAGGTGGAGGTATGTGCTGTAGAGAAGGAGAATGAAAGTCAGTAGGAGTAAGACATAGTATGAAAGGGAGGCCAGTGGAGTGATGCGGTTGCAGGGAGAAGAGGTGGTGAAGGTGGATGAGTTCAGGTACCGGGTTTAACAGTGCAAAGTAATGAAGAGTGTGTTCGAGAAGTGAAGAAAAGAGTGCAGGCAGGGTGGAGTGGGTGGAGAATGAGTGGCAGGAGTGATTTGTGAGAGAAGGGTATCTGCAATAGTGAAAGGGAAAGTTTATAGGATTGTGGTGAGACCTGCGATGTTGTATGGTTAGAAACAAGGTGAGGGAGGTGAGATTGAGATGGTTTGGACATGTGCAGAGGAGGGACATGGGGTATATCGGTAGGAGAATGCTGAGGATGGAGCCACCAGGAAGAAGGAAAAGAGGAAGGCCAAAGAGGAGGTTTATGGATGTGGTCAGGGAAGACATGCAGGTAGTTGGTTTGAAAGAAGCAGATGTAGACGGATGATCCCCTTGTGGCGATCCCTAATGGGAGAAGCCAAAAGAAGAAGAAGAAGAATTTAGGTAATCCAACCAAATAGCAGGAAACATAACATAATTAGAGAATACCAAAGCAATACATTTAAAGAAAACCTTTTTTTATCTCTGTAGTTGAAAAATGCTTTATAAAAAGTCAGAAGGGATAAAACCATTATTAGGTTGTTGTTGTTTTTTATGGAAAGGAATGTGTCTGAATTAATTACTATAAATTATTCCTATTGTGATTTGCAATACAACACAAACCCAATAGAACATAGAAAGCATACCAAATGTTTCAACTGAAGAAATGTACCAATTTAAGGAAAATACGTTAAGAAACTGGAAAAGTAAGTGTTACTAAAAGAAAAAAAAAACAGCTGGAGGAAACTTTTACAACTAATTCGATTAATTGGCAGCACGTGTAATATGGCGTGCCAGTAAACACAGTTCGCCATTTCATGCAAAATTGCGTGTTAAAACTCTATCATGCAAATAAGAACAGTATGTAAATATGATCTAGAAATATTGCAATTTTCTTATAAAAAATGGGCCGAGGCAAAGTGGATAGCTGTTCAGTGTTCAGATAAATAAAATGTTTAAATTATTTTTGAAAACTATGGACACCACATCATCCAGACTAAAGAAGATAAGGACCATCTGGCTTGTTATCAGCAATCAGTTTAAAATCCTGCATCTCTGATGTTATGGGGTGAATTAATGCCTATTAAATTGGCAGCTTTTACATCTGGGAAGGCTTTAGAGCAACGTTTGCATCCATCCATATGATGTCTCTTTTTTTTTTATGGAAGGAATTGTATATTTTACCAAAACAATGCTAAACTGCATACTGCAATTATTAGAGCTGCATGGCTTTATAGTTGAAAGTCTGTGTGCTGAACTGGCCTGCCTGCAGTCCAGACCGGGTGGAAACATTTGGCACATCATTAAACAAATATTATGACAACAACAATGAAAACCTAAGAATGCTGAGCAGCTAAAATCCTGTATGGACACATTCTTCTCCCCAAACTCCAGCAACTGGAGTTCAGTGCAAAGAAACAGAAAGTTCTGTTTCTAAAAATTTCAACAATAACTTCTACTTATTAAATTATTTTGTAATATTTGTATGTTTTTGTTTTATGAGTTACTAACTTACGAACTAATAATTAACAAACTAACTAATTAGGAGTTTATAATGCGTGCCCGTGATACTAAAATATGTGATTCCTCAAGGGGGCAGTAGAGACTCAGTGGTTAAGGCTTTGGATAAGTTCAAATTCTACCGGAAAACTCCCATAACAGCTGCCCTATATAAACTATATACATAATACGTTGAACCTTGTTAGCATTACAGGATGATGTGAAGGTCCAGATCATTGCTAAACCAGTGGTCATATGAGTCTTTCAAGTACAATTCATTTGAAAAAGAACTGCATTAGCTTCTTTATATTTTGACATTGTTTTTAATGATCTGGTTTATGTCCACAGTAAATGTGAAAGAGTCATTTATAATGTAAAAGTCACATGTTTAGTCTCAAATTATAGTAGAAAATTGAATGTTAAATGTAATATAAAGGAGATTCCATACCAGCAGTCATACTTGGCAGATGCTAGCGAACCTAGTGTAAAATCTTTGATTAGCACATTTTACAAATATTAGTCTTTAAACTAGGTTGTAATTTCTCCAACAGCACCTAGACATGAATTTAAACATAAAACAAGCTGACTTCTTTGCTACTGTTCACTTTATCTTAATTGCTGCTATTTGCTTATTTGCACAATACTCTGTTTACAATATTCTGTTTGCATTTTTCTGCTACTGTTCACTTTATTTTGTTACGACAGGTTTAATGGCAGAGCTATTTTGTGTTTTGTGTATTGTCTTGCACTGTCCTGTGTTGTACTGCACTGTGTTGTGTTGTCTTTTGCACACCAGGTTGCACACATGCACTTTATGTGGCAAGGATTTTTCTTACTAGTCCTTGGCCCTGTGTTTTTTGTTACTGTGATTGTTGTTATATGTTGTTTTATGTAGCATCAGGGTTCTGGAGGAACTTTGTTTCATTTCACTGTGTACCGCATCAGCTATATATGGTTGAAATGACAATAAAAGCTTCTTGACTTGAGAATTTATTCAGATATTCATTGACAGTTTCATTCTTTTTTCCATGCAAGAGCTGAAGTGATGATGTGTATGAAGGAGAGAGTTTTAATCCTATTCATTACAAAACAAAACAAAACAAAAACATAAATTCACCAGGCAGCCTGATGCCCCTTCGGTCAGAGGAACTATAACTACTTCTTTAATTAAAAGAGTTTGATTTAAACTTTTGCTCTCCACAATTATCCACAATGTTTTTATTGTGTCTCCAAAACCTAGCAATTAGCAACCCCAAAACCAAACATAAATGTATATGGTCTTATATTTCCAGGTATATTTATTTTAGATGTATGAGAAAACGGAGCATGAAAATGCAGGCTAACCAGCATTAAGAAGTATACACAAAAAGTGTTATCCTAGACTAGGTTTTTCAGATCTTTGTGGACAGCCACTGATGAACCAGAACACTAAAGATCTTGAGTAAGATCTTGAGTTACAAGCATGTTTATATCTTCGACAAGGACATGCAAAGTGCTCAGAAGACCTGAGCTGGCATGCTGGTATGTAGTCTTGAGCCAGAATATGTAGTAATGTGGTGAAGAGCTCTTTGGAGACTGAATTGTGAAAACGAGATCTTTTGAATTTTGTGTAGTGACTTTGATAGGGGACGTTGCATGAGAAAAGTTCAGGAACAAAGCAAACTGGAGCAATCTAAACTCAAGAAATAAGTCCATCTCAATAATTATTAGCACCATTGCCAAAGGTAAAAGATTAGAGTTTTAAAATTTCTCGTTTTAGTTGCATGAAAGATGAATACACAACCCAAATTCCAAAAAAGTTCCACACTGTGTAAAATGTAAATAATAACAGAATGCAATGAATTGCAAACCTTGTATATCCATATTCTATTCACAATAATACAAAAAAATCAAATGTTTAAACTACGAATATATACAATTATAACAGGTCTCAAAACAGTTGGGACAGGGCCATGTTTAGCACTGTGTAGCATCATGTCTTCTCTCTGTATACATCTGGGACCTGAGGTGACTAGTTGACAGGAGAGAGATGTTGTCCCATATATGTCTAATACAGGATTCTAGCTGCAAAACAGTTCTGGATGTCCTTCATTGTGTTTTTTATTGTATATACCATTCAGCATTGATGGAGCCTTTCCAAATGTGCAAGCTGCTTATTCAACAGATACTAATGCACTCTTATAATAGCAAAGATGTGGCTGCCAGATGGTCCCACTCCTCTTTAGTCCGAAGGACATGGTGTCTATGATTTCCAAAAAGACCTTAAAATTCCAATGAGTTTGACCACAGAACAGCTTTCCACTTTCCCTCAGTACATTTTAAATGAGCTTTAGCCCAGAGAGTATGGTGGCATTTCTGGATCATGTTTACTCATGCTTTCTTTGCATGATAGAAATTTAACCTGCATTTGTGAATGACATGGCAATCTGTGTTTACAGACAATGATTCTGGTGATGTTAAAGAGCCCATGCAGTAATTTCCATTACAGAATCATGACTGTTTTAAATGCAATGCTTTCTGAGGTGTTTTCCCTTGTCCCTTGAGCACAGAGATTTCTCCAGATTCTTTGAAACTTTTGATGATATAATTTACTGTAAATAATGAGATCTTCCACTGTTTTGCAATTTTATGTTAAGGACACAAGGGTGTTAATTTTTTTTAATTATTCCACAATTTGTACAGTCTTTCATGGATTGATGGAGCTCTGCCCATCTTTACTTCTGAGAGACTCTTTACTCTTTACAGACTCTGTACAGTATGTTTACGGGGTAAACATTTGATATGTTTTTTTTTTTTATGTTCTATTGTTAATAAAATATGGGTTTATGAGATTATAGCATTCTGTTTTATTTACATTTTGCACATAATCCCACCTTTTTTTGGCTGTCAAAATTAATGCATTAATAATGCGTTTACACAAATACATTTAAACAGCACTAATTTTATTAATGTGCGATTAATGCAGCGTGCATTTCTGTTTGTTCCATTTTTATATAAAATATAATTATACAAATATAAAACACACATTTATTTACAACATCCTTTATTTACTGAGAAATATAATTTTTCCACCAAAAAAAATTATTTTTAATCACTAAACATTTGTTTTACTGATGTGCCAAATCTCAAACCAAGCAATAAAATCCATCATAATGCACATGTCCAGCAAATCAACCATCCGTGTGGAAACAATGCAAAAGCTTCTTTTGGTGTCCAGATGATTCACGTAAGTTAAAAGACCATAATTACTTTAAAACATTTACAAGCATATTTTGTCTTCATTCTCTATGTTAAGTTTGGTTTCACTAATAATAAACATACATGTGCATACAGCATCCTTTTTGTCCATGCCTATGTTGATTAGAGTGTTAAAAACTTAAAAACTGTTAATTTAAGGTACATTTAGAACAGAAAAAAATGGCGATTAAGTTGCGATTAATCACAAATTATCTTGTGTGTGTGTGTGTGTGTGTGTGTATATAACTGAACAAATATATTTATAAATCTTACCAAAAGTTCTTTAATATTCTGTATTTGCAATTTCTGACATCATTAATCACATACAGTGTGACTGTGCTTTTGTAATTAGTGAAAAGTAACAACTTCTTAATTGTTTGGCACAGCATAACAGTGTCGTTCCAGTTCTAGAGAGAATACTACTTGTTACTTGTTTGTGTGTGTGTGTGTGTGTGTGTGTGTGTGTGTGTGTGTGTGTGTGTGTGTGTGTGTGTCCAACTATAAATAAAATCCCAGGTTAGCTCAGTGCACTATAACATTGCAAAGAGATGTATGAAAATGGCATGAAGTAAATGTAATGCGTTACTGTACTTAAGTAGCTTTAGTACTTGTACTTTACCTAAGTATTTCCATTTGAGGAGACTTTTACTTCACTTCACTTTAACTTCACTACATTTTAAGAGACAAATATATTTTTCCTCAACTACATTTTGCGAAATCAGTTGTTCCTTTTTATTTATGAGTGGATAAAATCTTAACTGTTCAAACATGCAGCAAGCCACCAATCAAGGTAGAGCACGCACTCTGTTTTAAACTTTTTTTTGAGTGCTGTTTGGCAGTGGCGGATTTAGACAGAGGAGACATGGGCAGATCCAAATTATGGATTAAAAAAAAAGTCTAAACCCTCAGGAACCCAATTCAGAAAAAAGAGGAAAGACGTATGAGGGAAACATGCAAAAGATAAAGGTGCGTATGCATCTCTATATCTATTGTATAGGCTAATGCATTTAATGTAATAACCTAATAACTGTATATCACTTAGGTTATGTTGTGTTGCCTGCTAATTTATAGTATGTAGTTTATCATAATATGTGTAGTAGCAAAGCAATTACAACTTCAGTAATCTAGTTGGATTGTAGTTAAAATAGCACTTATTGATTTGGTCACCTTCAATTGAGGTAATGTCATAAAGGTTTTCTGTGATTGTACTGAATAGGTCCTGAACTGAGTTCAGTTAAGGGGAATCTCTGGTGCAGCTTAAAGGACATATATTATAAGGATATAGATGTATCTTATTGCTACAATAAGCCAAGGAGTTTTATGGTTCTTGTTTCTAAGAGTTTGATCAATTGTGCACAATGATGCATATTTAATTGTTTAATAAATGCATTTATGGTGATATTTATACATGAAATAGACCTTACAGAAATGTATACAAATTTGTGGACTGCTCTTAATGTGTCTTACTCGTCCAGTGACAGTAGCTGAAGCAGCGACGAGCATTTCAAAGCTGAAACTAATCAATGGGGGAGACTTTGGGTCATGGCGTGGTTCACTCAGGGCCTCATTTAAGCTTGAACTGTTATTGTCGGTCAGTGGTATCTACTTAGCACGATTATACAGTTCAGCGTCGGTTCAACAGCAAGCAGAACATTTTGAGAGGAATAAATGATGGAGAAACTCCTGACTCAAACTTGCCAAAGCCTTTCCCTTATTTGCGCAAATCTTTTGAAAAGAAGTATTTGGGCACATGATAATTTATTAGATATCAATCAGTGTTTAACTTATTAATATTATTTTATTAATAGATCAGTGTGTTAAAGGTAACATTAGAGTATTTTCACATAAACTACGTTGATTAAACAACAGTCTTTTGATGAAAAATGATAATAAGGACATTATAGCTATAATAAATCATAGTACTTGGATAGTAAGTACATTCAAAGGCAAATACTAAATAGAGAGCACTTTTACTGGAGTAATATTTTACCTACTGTATCTCTACTTTTACTTTGTTTTTTTTAAAAAAAGCATGTTTTTTTACAAAGTACATGCATTGTGTACTTCGTCCACCACTGATTATTATTATCATTATTATTATTATTATTATTATTATTATTATTATTATTATTATGGAATATAAGATGGGTATGTCAGGTCTGTTTTACAAGAACACAACATTGTAAATAGGAGCTATTGTTTATATCAAATAAGATGAGTTTCTTTTTATGATGTGCCCTTTTGTGAGGAATTTTAGAGCAATTTAATGCCCCAAACAATAAACATTAATGCTGTTTGGTCTTTCAATTAATTTGAGGGAATTCTTCTTCAGTATCTCTGTTAGTCTTACTAGGGTGATCTTCAGGATAAGTACATGAGAAAGAGTGGGTAAAAGAGAGAGACAAAGAGAGAGAGAGTCTGTGTGTGGTCTCTCCACAACGCTTGTGTTTAATTAATCCAGAGCATCACAGTTATATTTTCACTCTCTCATACAGAGTCCTGTCTGTTTTTGTTACTTCTCCCTATCTCTCCATTTCTCTCTCTTTTTTCATTTTTCACTGAAGGATTTCATTGTTTATCTTGAATCTGTACTTCAAACCTGAGTGACATTGAGTAACTTTACAACACAGAGACGAGAGGAGGCATGTAGAGGAAAGTAGAGGAGAAAAAGAATAAAAGACAAGAGAAGAGAACTGGAAGAATCTTGGTTGCCATTCAATTTCTTTGGACAATTCCTTTGAATTGCTGATTCTTAGCAAATCGGCCGTATTTGGTCTGATTGAATTTCTGATTAAAATGAATAATGTCTCTGTTTAATAATGCACTTACGTTCTTTTCTGTATGACTTAAGCACACTAAAATTAAATATAAAACATTATACACATTAACAGTGTCTTATAGAGCAGAAAATGTATACTGAAGTCCTCCAGATGAGGTGCTGAACACATAAAGTATGAAATAACTACAGTTTTGCAGCAACCTGTCATGTCTTGTACCATTGAGCTTCAATACTTAATAAACTCTATATAAAAGAATAGGGTGTTTTAATTAACTAGCAATTTCCAAGCAAACTGGAAACAAGTAAAAATAATTAGTAATGCCTTGGTTCCTGCTTTTTTGTCTGCTTCCTTATTTGACCAATTCCTGTTTCATCCCCACCTTATCTGACTGTAATTATATCTGATTCTTGTTGTTGGTCTTGTTAGGGCTCAGTTGGTTGTGTATACATATTAAATTTATATTCAAGACAAAATCCTCCCTGATAAGGCAACTGTTGTTCTAGATAATGTACTAGAGTTTTACTTCAAGCTTTTGCTTGTACACCTTCTGTTTTTTTTTTTTAAGGTGCATTTCTAAGCCAACATTGTTTTTTTCTCCTCTTTCCTCAGTTATACTATTTTTTTACATTATTTGTTTGTGTGGTTTTTTTGTTTTGCGTGTTTAAATACTATATTTATTTGTATTAAATTGTATGTATGTATGTATGTATGTATGTATGTTGCAGTACTATCTTATGCAGTTCATGTAGATTAAGAAAAATACTTGATCTGACTATTGACAGCCTTGTCTAAACTATGCTATGATTTTTTTTTTTTATTATTCTACTTTATCTGGTTCCCACTACAGTTTTGGGCAGCCAGTATCTATTTTTCTACTAGCAGTAGAAAACCTATATGCAGAACAGGTGCTTTTGTGAAGCTTTTAAACATAACATCAAGTATGTGTTTGTTTTCTCTTGACTACAGATGGATAGCCACCCTTGGCCCACAGTTCCAGGCCTATGCAACTCTGCAAGACACTCAGTGTTAAAACAACAAGATCAAGTGCAGGCTGAGAGACGGCTGTGAGTCTGAAGTGCTTCACAATACTTCAGCCCATTAACTCCCCACAGGTGTGATCATTAATCACTGGTGTTTTCACAGCTGGTCAGTCATGGCTACACACACATGCATGTATATATATACACACACACACACACACACACTAGAGGTGTAGCAGGACACAAAATTCATGGTTCGGTACATCCTCGTTTTTTTTCAGTTACAGTTCGGTTAATTTTTTGTATGGTTATAAAGAAAGAAATGCAAAACATGAAATTGCTTATATTTTATAATATTTTATTAAAGTTTTATTTTTAATATTTGATCAAATTAAAATTAACACACATATTATTGCACGAATTAAACTGAGTAAATACAATAAAAAAATGCAAAAATTGTATTAAACAGTTTACATTTGTAAGACCCCATTTTGGGTAATAAATGTCTTAATTCCTCCCATCCTTCATTCATTCACTTCCTCGATATGCGGAATTGTCAGGATCTTCTCCATTCAAGAGAATTTTTTGAAGTTTTTTGAAGAAGGACAAAACAGAGTGGATTTAAGAATACACCATAAAATTATAGAATTATTCTGTTATGACAGAAAAAATAACCAAAATAAAAATAAAAATCCACTATTTTCTTTAATGTGACAACATTTATATAAAGTGATTGTTATGGGGGAAAAACACTTAAGTGAACACAATCCATAACTAAGGCACATTTCCCAGTTTTATTTCTACTCCTATTCTGTGCAAATAAAATGCTTTAGATCAATCACGCTTCAAGTCAGTCTTCTGTGCACAGCCTTCTCACGTCATTCCACAGGTTTTGAGATCAAGGTCAGATCTAAGTATTGATGGGGTCATTCCAAACTTTGATCTTCTTTTATTCCTTTGTTGCAGAAATTGTGCTGAAAGGTGGAATCATTTCTTTAGCTTGATTTGTCTAAAAGAGGACAGCAGTTTTCGTAACAAAATCGATTGGTATTTGGAGTTACCTGGAGAGTCCAGGATGAATGAAGATGCTGCCACCGTCCTGTTTTACCATATGCATTGTGCCAAAGATATTCTGTAGATTTATCCCCCAATATTTCGACCTTGTCTTAAAATACAACGTTTTGGCAAGGTTTATGGATTTTCCTGAGAAAGGGCTTTTGTCTAACCACCCTAATCCAAGAATGTGAGAGATTGTTGTAATACAAAGGGAGATACCAGTAATTGTCAGACCCCTAAGGATTGTATCCTAAAACTGTAATGTAGGGTGGGAGAGACTAGGGAGTTTGATCATTTGGCATCAGATCATTTGTTTTCAGCTCACCAACAATATTTGAAATAAAAGCCAACTTTAATGCTCCAAAAGCCTTTTTCAATTCTAAACACACCTTTAAAAACAGAAGTGCAAATCCTTTGATCTGATCTTACACTCTTACCCCAACTTCCTATCAAACAGAGATATATGAAGAACAAAACTTTTCTGAGCTGTTATATAAATGTGTGAAATAAAGATGACTCAATAGATGGTAGTAATGTCAGGTGTTTTGAAGTCTCTCCTTATTAACTTCATGCATTTGAGATGCTTGCGACAAAAAAAAAAAAAGAGGTTTAAATATATTTTTGGGAAAGCTTATTATTCTTGTGGTATGTGGAAAGTTTTTGTCCCACTCACTTTTTCTGCCATTACATTATTATGGGTCATGGGCCAGGAAAGAAAACAGGAGAGAAAAGCCTGGAGTTAAATCAGCCAAACCCTGGGAAAAAAATCTTAAATATGAACAAATCATGATAGCTTTATTTCTCTTGGAAGTGCGCAGTGATATATTAACCACAGAATGATTATCTGGTGATTATAAATCTTCTCATATTTATTAAGATGTGATTAACATAACCTAAATTTGGGAATATAAAACAAATGGATAATTCATAATAATATAAAAGTACTGAGTCTTGAACCATGACTTTAATAAAATTCCTCTCTCTGTACTATGATTTAAGAGCTGGATCTGTATTAAATTATAATGCTTGATTGACATATGCAAAAAAAAAAAAAAAAGGTTGAATAATAACCAAACAGGGTGAATAATGAATAAATTCAATAAATGAATATCTGATGTGCAATAGTCTAAAGGCTTTGAAGTTTTTAAATCGTATATTTATCTTTAATAAATGAAAGAGGCCCAGAATAAATGTTTTAAGTTCTCAGACAAGAATGCAATTTCATATATGCTGATGTCTTTACCCCTGTCAAATCCTTTTCGAATCAAAATCACCTTTAAAGAATAAAAGCACCCAGAGACAACAGGTGCATCCTTTTTTGCTTTCAAATGCAGTGAAGTAAAAGCAAATGGAGGAAATTAGAGGTGCTTTCGATTGAAGTGGCCTCCAGTATGAACGTCTTTTCCAGCAGATTGGTTCAGATGAGTGGCACTACCCAGCAGGGATGAAGCACAGCTAAACCCCTCCAGTTCTTGTCACAACAATGTGCACCCCCCTCATCACACCCACCTCACACATCCGGATGGAGTGTGTATGCCTCTGGCAGTACTTGTTAAAACAGGAGAATGGGTGTTCTTTTATTCCTCAAGGTGTGTGGTAAATCTATGGCTGCAGCATGAAAATATTCACTTTCTAAAATTGATATTCATTTTATAAGATAAGATCAGATAAGATCGATTAAAATAATTCTTTATTGATCCCAATAAAAAAATAGTGTGTTCCAGCAGTATAGATAAAAGACAAGACACAAATATGTAGCTGTACAATCAATAGAAAACCTGTAAAGTGCAAGAACAGTACAGTATAGTTATTTGTGGTTGCATGCAATCTAATGATTATGTGTAAAATATTATACCACATGAGGTATTATTGATCTCTGCAGTAGTTATAGTTAGGCTAGGTTTGAATATAGTAACTATCAGAGTACAGAGACCATAGAAAATCTAAGAGGTTATTTATTACATGTAAATACTTGATATGACTGTCACTGATGTGTGAATCTACAGTCAGTGCTAGAAAGAGAACTTAAATCTTGCTTATTTTATTTAGTATTTTTTTAAGCTAAAGCTAAAAAAAATGGTATGATGTATCTTGCAACGGGAAAATCAATGCTGTATCAATGTAGATTTGACACTATCGTACTATGGTGCAATTAATGTTAGGTGAAAAGCTGTTTAAAGGGTATGAAGGAGGTATGAACTGCTGGAGGCAGTTAAAGGCAATGTGCAAGCAGAGTTTATAGAAAATGAAAGAACAATTATAATCAATTCTGTAAAGGAATACAAATGTTTGAACCAACAGGCCTATTATTTCCAATTCAAAATGTTTTTGTCTTAATCATTTGCATTTTAATACTTGATGGCTATAAGATTCAAAACATTTAACTTTTGCACTTAACATCTATGTGAGGCTTGACCCTGGGTCCCAGTTGAAAGAATACACAGCAGAAACTCCTCTCCTCTATTTAATTAAATCCATTCTGCCTCCTTCAGTGCTTCCAGTATCCTGACCCGGTGTCTCGGCTAATGCGATCAGATGCTGCTATACTGATGTCCATGAACTCTTCTCATGCTGCTTCACATAATATAGCAGACCAGCATGTGCAAGTTGGAAATAAGCATTCTTTAGAAAACACTTCCAGGATTGCACTCTTTCTTTACAATGAAACAGACTTTCAACGGATTTCCCGTCTTAAGCACTCTGAATAATTCTAGTGAATTAATTAAATGTTTTTGTAATCTTAAACATTTTAATAATAAACATTTTATTTTAAAAGGCTCTGTACTGGGTTTTCTATCATATTGGTATGCTCTGCATAGATCCTCTGTAAAGCAATGATACAGGTTTTATTAAATCCTTATTTCGAGGCTCATGATTTAACATTATACATTAAATGATATAAGAGAGGAGGCTTCACTGATCAGTATTGCTAATGAAAAAAATTTTCTTTTTGTTTTTGTCTGCAATTAGTTGCACTTTCTTAATTCTTAGTTGCTCATATTTATGAAGTTTTAAGGCATCTATAAAGCAAGCATTCAAATCTTATTAATTTCATTTAGCTGGCACAGTTCATTCTTTAATAAATAAAGCTGTAAAAGTTTAGGCAATAAATGACATGGTAGAGGGTGTAGGCTATCGTATAGATCTGATTCAGGATGAATAGTGTACAAATGTGTTTCATTATGAATAACATTTTTAAAAGATTTGGTATGAGTATTATAGTAATGTGATTTAGGTGTGGCAGAAAGGCATAGAATATTTCCATTACACATTACTAAAGTATCAAGTATATACACTTCCACTTTATATATAAAGCTGTTTCACAGATGTTCCTTCATGATCACAAACTGGTCTAATAGTGCATGCTAAGACATTAATAGTAAACACATTTAAATGATTGCCTGGTTTGCATCTACAAATATTTTGTTGTATCCTCATCTGTTATTGTTATAACTGTTATAACGGCCTTCAGTTTATTTTGGTTCATCTGAACAGCTTTTGGATTCCAACAGACATCTTGTAGGCCTAAAGACATTTTTTTTAAAACAATATTTTATTAATTAGCCCTTTTGGGTACAACTATTTGTCAGAACTAGAATGCCACCTTTTAGAATACCACCAAATGAAAGTAATAGAGGGTGCATGGAGGCTATGTCCCAGTGAATGGAGGCTATGTCAGCTTTTTGTGTTGTGTTTTGTGAATCTTAAATTCTATATGCAGTATGTGGAAAGGATGTCATAAAAGACATTTGGCAGAACCGTAAGGACCATTATATTTTCAGGAACACAACTGTTTATCTCCATATAAAATGCCTATTTTAAACCATTAAACATAGCAATTGAACAGAAAACTGTAAGCGGTTAGGCAAAGATCCTGTAAAGTCAATTTAGCTTTTTTAACATTTCCTTGAAAATTATAGATATTTTATAATTGAGGCAAAGCCAGTGGAGGGACATTGATTTTCCTCAATATGATGGAACAAATTAAACGGCGAGACCTAAATTTGATATTCAACGCTTTTATGAAGCCACAATACATAATTATTGCTTTTATTGCTGTATAAACTATGATGTTACCTTGTAATTTAATGGTTGCCCACATAGCAATTTGGCGACCTTAGCTATGCTTTGGCTTTGTTTGTTTGCATATTTATGTAACGAGTTCTGCTTCTCTGAAAAGACCAGTGTGTAATTTTCGCTGGGTGTGGGATTTTTTTTCTCCTTTTCAGGACCCTAAAAAAAGCTACACGAGATCATGACTCATGTGGGTTACAGCAAATGGGACTAATGACTTTTTCTTATAACAAAGTCAGACAATAAAAGGTTATAGGCTTAATGACAACAACGTCAGAGTACAGTCATCATAACATGATACGGATCGCAGAAAGACCAATTAAACCAATAATAATCTTGGAATTCTTCTGTAATCAATGTTTTATTAAGGATTTTCCACTTAAAGTTCTACTCTTTGTCTTAAATTCAGATTACTTCCAGAAAGCAAATGCTAGCATTCTAGTCTTTTAAAAAATATGGTTGTAAATATTAGATACATTAGTTTTTGTTACATAATATACTTACATCAGAATATACTTGCTTCATATTTACGCCAATAATAATGTCTTTTCACTTAACTTAAAGTCACTACGTGTAATTTTAAACAATAAATTCAAAAGTCTGTACTTCATCTTTTCTCCAGATACACTGTTTTGACCAATGACATTAAATCCCTAGGTGACATTTAATCACTCAGTACCATTTGTAGGAAAACTGCTCCATGATAGGCTGAATATTCCCAAAGAAATCCATTTTTCTTTTGTCTGACCAGAGTAAATTTTTCCAAAAGTGCTCTGATTTGATTTTAGATTTACATTAATTTTTTTGCAGAGATGTTTGTTGCTGGGGGTTTGAAATTGTAGCTTGAAGCTGATCAAAGTGCAGATCATTGCTTACTGCTTACACTGTGTATCTATTGTTTTTGAACTTTCGGCTCATCCTGCAACTCTTTTTAGGTCACTGGCTTCTCTCATACCTTCCTTATCATGAGTCTCAAATCGTGTTATGAAATCATGCTTAGTGGACCTATCCAGCAATGATTTGCATGTGCATATGTTTTAAGATCTTTGCTATGGCACTGCAGCTTTTTTTATTTAAATGTTGTTTAAAAATGCTTTACCTGGACAACTAAAACACTTCTGAGTTTAATAATAATATATTTCTAAATTTGAAGTGGATATATATATATGCACTAAAAGTATATGCAGTAGATAAAGTGTCTGAATACATATTTCACCTTACTGTCTTGTGTATTGTACTTAAATGTGTTCTAGACTACATCATCAGTCTAAAAAAAAGCACACACACACACACACACACACACACACACACACACACACACACACACACACACACACACACACACACACACACACGTAATTACTTATCATGAGGATTTTTGTCATAAGATGTTTAAGCTTCTTTGAGAGGGCAAAAGATCAGCATTTTATGCATTTTGTCAGCTTTATGCTAAATTCATAGAAATTCTATTTAATGCATTTTATACAAAAATGGTTGAACTTTGACCTAAACTCGATCTTTGATTAAGTGCGGGTAAATCAAGATCATATGTAGACTACATGCGAGATCATATGTAGACACGTATTCTAAAAGTATAACAAATCATTTGAAATTGGGCTTTCAGCGATAGAATAATCAACCAGTTCTTGTAATGTTGTTCTGTAATCTGTTTGAACTTTTGGCTCAAAGCAAGGTTAATAAAATGAAATCAGCCAATCAGTATGAAAGTTTTTCCCCAAGGTGGGTAATGAATGGCATGTTCCAGGACGGCTCGCTAATGGCCTTGTCCTTGCTTAATCTCACTGGAGTAAAAACACCTGCATTAATCAAGGACTCTTAATAAAACATTCATTGCACAGAATCAAGCCCTTAGTGTACTCTCATAACACCATGTCCTTGACTTACATTCCAGTGTCTTCATGCCCATGTGCTCTGTGGATATTTTCAATTATTGATGTTTTAATCTTTGATATTCTGACCTGTTTGTGTGACTTAGACCCAGTTTACATCCTGTTTATTGTTCATCTCAATTTGCACATTCATTTATACACATTCTGTTTTGCATTTGTTGTGCACTGTGTTTAATAAACCTCCCACAACGAGTGGGAATGAGAACAGATATGTCGTGCGAGGTTTGCCTTTTCTTCATGATGCTGACTCCATCCTCCGCTCTACACACATCACAAGGTGCTCTGGTTCCCATGAGACCCACTGTGTAGTCTTTCTTAATCACAGCCCTTAGCTGATCCTTCTTGACCCTCTAACAGCACTTGTCTTTTTGTGGAACTTTACACCCCCCACACACAATGCAACTATAAACACTAGCCCTAACATTAACTTTAATACCCAAAAGGAAATTTTGGCAACACTGTAGATAAGTCATATCTACAATGCACTATGAAAACAATATAATGCAGCTGTACAGCACTATAGCCATATGTAGCATGAAACAAAAAAAAAAAACAACCTAAAAAATAAAATCACAGACATCCAGAAAATCATTGAAAAAATAAACTGGAAATGTCATTGGTTCGGTTTATGGTGTACATAAGTGATGTAACCACATACGAATACTTTTTCTGAATAAATACTTTACACTTGATGATTTTATTGCAGTATATACTGCACATTTACATAACAGGTTTGGGTCATGTAGTTTAAGTGAAAGAAAAATGTATTGCTATCACATCCAAAGCCATCTTATTCAGTTGTATAAATGTTCCTCCAATTTTCCACATATGGCTGGAAAAGTTTGGTGTCCCAAAACTTTTGTCCAAATAGTGTGTGTATTATACAGCTTATGATATTATATGAATGCCAATCTATACTAAATTCCCTTTTTCTCTTTTATGTCTAAATTTAAGCCTTGAACAATTGATAAAAGTGGATTATTATTAATTGCAATTTCATTTATACACACTGCACACAGATATTAACTGCCCACAGTTACACACTATTTAAGGACATTTTCTCTGTAGCCCTTCTGTTTGAGTTTCCTCTTATCAGTTTTTCTTATTCCTGCCGTATTTCTCCATTTACCAGCAACCACTGCTGATAACCAATTCCTTTTGTATATTTGGACCTGATCATTTTGTAGCATATCTATCTCACAAGACCCTTCTCCTTAACTCTTCATCCATCTCCAACCTTCACACAGATGGGCAGGTGGCCTCTCATTGTGTGAGAGGCCCCAATGCTCGTCATCAACCTATGCTCTGATCGCAGTAATAGCCTTTAAATACACCTCCATTGCAGCTCTAAATGAGGTCTCCTGTGGGCCTACAGTACATTGCTATGGAGCAAAACCTCTGGAAAAACTTTACAGTAATTGCCTGAAAAAAATACTTGGAAAGAAAGGGTTGTTAATCACGCGAAGGTGCAGACCCGAACAGCTGTATGCGCAAATATACACGTGTGAACATTTACCACATATGTCACACACCAGGACTGTATGAGTCACATGCACGCATTTGCATGTGTTCATCTGACAGATGCTTTAAAGTAATGTGACCTACAAAGTAAGACAGAATCCGATCCAAGCATGTTGCTAAGCAGTTTAGAGTTCAGAGCCTTGCTTAAGGGCTCAACACTTTTTTTTTAGGCACTCGTATGCACGAAGTTGCTTAGGATTTTCAATTATAAAGAGGAAATGGTGCTATTAGAATGTTTCATATGTTTTTGTTATTTAGTTACTTTGTGTTCTTCGTTGTTCCTCTATGGAAAAAAATTCACAGGTTTTTTCAGGTTTGATTGTTTAAAAAATAATGTGAAAAAACATGCAAGGAAATACATGATGTCACGTGAACAACTTGTTGTCAAGGGAAAATGACCCTTGAGAAAAATACTTGAGAAAATGACCCTGAAAAATGAAACCATGTCCTACATATGAACAAAAAACTGAACAAAAAAATAAACAACTACTCTCAGTGCAAACAGGACTAATATATCTAACTTTTACATCACCACCACTGAAAGGACAGTGATACTGTAAGTAATAGGGACAGTGTTATGGTAAGTTGGTTCCTTACCAGAGCAAACAGGAACCACTGGAATTTCCTATCTATGTTCGGAAGTATTCAGCAATAGCAGCATGGGAATGCGATGTAGTTCTGCAGTGAGACATCATTATTTATAGCTATTGTTTTCTGTCTGAAAGCTTTTTGTTTGTTGTCTTAGTCATGGCAAAAAACAAGATTATGCAGTTTCCTGTGTAGAAAACCTCTGGCAACATTTTTGAGGTGAAATATGGGATCTTAAATCATTTCTTAAAAAGTTTTTAAGAAAAAGCAATCATTATGGTTAATTCTGATGCAGTGCATTCATTAAGGCATAGATATTGATTGTTCGAACAATTAACAAATAAACATAAATTGAGTTAATACACTGATGTATTTATTAAGTTGTTTGTTTTTTGTTTAATGCCATTACTTGAAACTTAGAGAACGTTCCCTATTCATTCTGATGCTTTTTGTGCAAACAAACTAAGACTCATGATCTTCATTGTTGCTCCACCATGACTGATTAACTGATTGCAGGAAAAAGCAGGTGTAACCGTGTTCCTAATAAAGAACATGCCTAATTAAAACAAAAGTATACAAATTGTCACAAGTTGCCATGTAAATATTTCATTCATATTTATAATTATTGATTTGAGTTAAGTTTGAATATGTCTTTTCACACAGACTATTTTGTTATAAATAGGCATGTCATTATTTCCTGATGTATAAGTGCTAAAAGTAACTGATTACTATAAAACCATTGCTTAGTAATGAATATACGCTGATTTGTGGAGCTTATTGTGAATTGTTGCTATCATTTCTGACTAGCTAAAGAGTTTAAACATCTAGTCGTCATTTTGTTGATAACATTCATGCTATAGTTCATTGACACAAGAGGGCGCTCTACCTCCGATTTTCCTTTATTTCTGATCTGCACAAATCTTGAGGGACTTACACCATACACCAGGAGTTAAGCAAAAAAAAAAAAAAAAAAAGCAGAAAACAAATAAACAAATTAAAAGGGTCACGTTAACCTTTTTTTCTGAGGACTGTAGTCCAAATAGATCTTTTTTTTTTCCAGATAATTTTTTTTAAACAAAATATAATTGTCAAAAAATGCTACTTCTAATGTGAAGTAAATCAGTGCACATAATACATTTTTAATGATGCTGATATTTTCCTGTATTGTGCAAAAAAAATGGATTTAATAACCATGTCCTTGCTGTATAGATAATATTACCTGGATGTGAGTGGGGGAACAAGCATTAATGACATTTACAGACATCTGCCCCTAAATTATAGTAAAGTAGTAAATGAACCAGGCTAAATGAGATGTTCACACACTCCAGGTGATGGATATCAAAGAGACCCCATCTTAAAATAATCAGAGTGCTGTTTTTTTTGACACAGTTTGGGTTGGCCAGCTGTTCTCCCTTTGGGCTTCTATCAGCTCAGCTTTGTGTTCCATCACCTGTGATGTACCACTATAGTTGCTCTTTAAAGCTTTCATTGCTTTATGCCCTGAACTGCAGAACTTTTTTCCTCCTCTGAGTGTTAAGAGTTATAGAAACCAAACGACCCCAGATCAGGGCTCAAGGCTAACTTTGGCCGGTCTTTAAAAGAGCACAGAAAAATGCTTCCAGAGCCTTTTAACTGCTTTTTTTGTTCTTCACATGCCTCATTTTTTCCTTCCTCACAGTCACACTCTGACGATATTTTTCCTGCACTTGACACATTAATGAGGTTCAGAAAACGACATGCACTGGACTCTTTCTTCACTTCCAGCCTTTGTTTAGCTCTATCTCACTGTCACTCCCCCTCTCGCCCATGCAATGTCTTTCCGTGTCAGAGCCTAATCAAACACAGTCGCGTGCTGGTTGCCTGGCAATGTGGCATGACCCATGGAAACTTGCTCATCAGTGGCCATTTTAGTGTGTGTGTGTGTGTGTGTGTGTGTGTGTGTGTGTGTGTGTGTGTGTGTGTGTGTGTGCGTGTGTGTGTGGCGGAGGGGGGGTTGTTTCAGATTCAGATTTCTTAGAGGTGATAGCGTTGTCTAGACAATATGGAAACACTTTCCAGTGCAATTTTTGGCAAACTGAATGCACTGCCTGGTAAGTTGCTTAACCTCCCTCGGTCGTCTTGGTCATTTTAAAGCCAACCATCTGCATGATGGTACGGTCGGGATTTGAGATTTGTTCCTGGAGTATTAGCCACTCCGACTCGGCATGTTCTCCAGCCATTCGGGCTTCCTGTTGGCTTTGGAGCAAAAGCAGAAAATAAAGAAGGAGAGACGGAGGAGCCTGTAGAGGCAGGCCCCATGCAACAGCAAACACAGATGTCAAAGCGAAGCCTGCATGTGTTGCTGTCAGGTACTTCTGTGGATGGGGGCTTTGTTTTCCCCTCCTCATGTGACCTTTCCACCATGTGCCTGTGGGTATGAAGGATCACACACACAGAGACACACACACACCCCAGTGGGATGTGGGTCTTTATTTCCAGCAATGGCTAATGATTTTGTGATCCCTCTTTATAGTTTTTTTTCCCAAAACTTTGTTAGTCTTAACTAATCCCTACTTGTTTTCCAGCTGCTTCCTTTAGAACATCTGTAGTTAGCTAATGTATTAAACTTTTCAAAAGAAGGAATTATGCCTGTCTATGCTCGTCAGAAGCTTTATTGAAAGCCTAGAACAGATTTAACAGACAAAAAACTTCTTCCTTATCGATTTGGTAAAATGTAATTTGGGTAAAAGCCATATGTGGTTCTTCCTTAAACTACCACAAAGTTGGAGGCATGTAAATGTATAGGATGGGGTAGTTTCCCTTTACTTAAACTGGAGACCCAAACAATGCTCCTGTGCAAAAAGTGAGCTCCATGAAGATATGGGTTACATTATTTGGAAGATTTTTAGTGCCCTGCTTGTAGACCTCTAACTTTAACCTTACTAAACACCTTTGGGATGAATAGGAGCACTGACTGAACCCCAGGCTTCCTCAGCCTACAACAGTATATGACTTTACTAAAACCCTGGTAGATGAATAAAGACAAATCTCCACAAGCACACTCCAAAGTCTAGTGAAACTTCTTCCCAAAAGAGTGGTGTTATTATAAAAGAAAATGTGCATTTATTATGAAATGGGATGTTCAAAAAGCACATACATATCTTATAGTCTTGTGTCCAACAACCTTTGTCCATGTAGTATATTTACAGTTAATTAAAATTATCCTGTCAATGTATGTTAGATGCATTCTCACCAACTCTTATTTTTGTCTGCATGCAAGAATATAGCCACAAAAACATTAGCACATTTTCTCAGAACACCAAACATACTATATTTGTTATCCAACATGTGCTAGACTTTATATACCAAATATAGTGATAGGAATAAAGGATCTAAACTACCCATCACATCCTATGAAAGCTTTGACATGACCATGGTTGAGATTCAAATTTAGCTGGTAAATGGTTCAATCATAATGTTTATTTATTAATTTTAAATGTAGTTAATATATTTTTATATTGTGTTGTGCACTGGAGAATATATCTGTGGGTTTTCATTCCAAATAAGCAGGAGTCAGGTTGTCTGGTCCACTCATGGATGCAGCATATAAATCACTCTCTGTCAGTTGTGACCTGTAACAACAAGTTTTTTCTTATGAACTACTCTGTTTTTGGCACAATACATAAAGAATGTTTACTTTCTGACAGTTTTGAGAGTCTTGTTTTAAACAACACAGATGTAAGGTAAACCCTGAATAATTTGCATATTCATCTTTAAGATTTTACCTAAAATCTTGGTTAATGAAGTCAAAATGTTTATTTTCCTATTTTCCCTTCATCTCTGTGGTCTGTATCTCAGTCTTCCAATTTATTTCATGGTCTCTCTCTCTCTCTCTCTCTCTCTCTCTCTCTCTTATATATATATATATATATATATATATATATATATATATATATATATATATATATATATATATATATATACACAGTACAGACCAAAAGTTTGGACACACCTTCTCATTCAAAGAGTTTTCTTTATTTTCATGACTATGAAAATTGTAGATTCACACTGAAGGCATCAAAACTATGAATTAACACATGTGGAATTATATATGGAATTATATACATAACAAAAAAGTGTGAAACAACTGAAAAATGTCATATTCTAGGTTCTTCAAAGTAGCCACCTTTTGCTTTGATTACTGCTTTGCACACTCTTGGCATTCTCTTGATGAGCTTCAAGAGGTAGTCACCTGAAATGGTCTTCAAACAGTCTTGAAGGAGTTCCCCGAGAGATGCTTGGCACTTGTTGGCCCTTTTGCCTTCACTCTGCGGTCCAGCTCACCCATAAACCATCTCGATTGGGTTCAGGTCCGGTGACTGTGGAGGCCAGGTCATCTGGCGCAGCACCCCATCACTCTCCTTCTTGGTCAAATAGCCCTTGATGCCTTCAGTGTGACTCTACAATTTTATAAATAACTATAATAATAAATAAATAACAAAACAAGCTGAATAATATATTCACAATCAAAAACTAAAGTGGCTTCTGCTTTTATGTTGAGCTCTTAAAAATGTTCCTTTCACATCTGAAGTATGAAAATTATCAACAATGTATAACAGAACACGGGTTAGCTAGCTTCTAGCTCCTCAGGCATGGGGGTCCTGGAGGAGCTTCGACAGTTTAAAGTGGTTTATCCACCAATCCTACAATGCGACGCTGCTGTAAGCAGGTTAGGCTGTAGTCTACACTTCAGCCGAAATTAATTAATTAAAAAAAGTAAAGGGTAACGCACCATACGGTAACGGTAACGAAGTTACTTTATTTTTAAAAGTAACGCATTACAGTATTAGTTACTGTCAAAAGTAACGCGTTACTGCCCAACACTGTATATATATTTATTTATTTATTTCACCTTTTCATCTGTACACTCTTAAAGAGATCAGATCCCAAGCTGTACTTCCATGCTAATTCTACTGTCAACACCATTGCATTTTGAGTCAGATGAGTCTATGATATCTTTATCTTAACTATACTGAATAAAGTGACACCAAATATTAAAAATGGTAAGTGCACACCTGACAGTTTGAAAAAACTTGTATTAAACACAATAATAATACATAATACATACACAATAATCGAAAACGCTTTGGGAACGGCTCGTGTTGTTCACGCTCTGAATCATGTGTAAAATCCGGCCAATAGGCAGTCGTGACGTCATTGGCGAGCGACGTCGCATAAACCAGGAAGCTACAAAATGGTTGAGCGATGATAGCGACATTAGCTTCTGTTTGTTCAGGTAACGCTTTGTGTGTGAATCCGTGCAAGCAATGGCTAAGAAGCAGACAAACTTTCGCATGTGTGTTTCTCCTTGTCCCCTTTTTATTACGGGGGGGGACATACATGAGCTTTGTGTTGTTTGCTTGAGAGTAGAGCATGCTTAATCGGCTCTCAAGAGCTGCAGCCGCACGTCTGTATGCCTTTCCCCTATCATTTTGTAGCTTCCTGGTTTAAGCGACGTCGCCCGCTGATGATGGCCGGATGATTCAGAGATGATGATGCAGATGATTCGCGAAGCGTTCCCAAAGCGTTTTTGATGCAGCTCTCGTTCTCTCAGGGAACTAGGGTTACATACGTAACCTAGTGACGTTTAGTATTAGTGTAGTAGCAGTGTAGCAAATCATGGAATATAAAATAATTTCATATGCTTTATGGTAGTGTTTTGCTCTGAAACATTAACTGTATGGGAAATTCAAAGTGAAGGCGAAAATAGAAAGGAGATTTGTAGCCTATATTATCTGTTAAATCCCATAATTATGGCAGGTTTCACATTAGAGCAGCAAACCTCTAACCACAATAAGCCATTTGCTGTGTGGATAGTTGTACCTACAGGCAAGGCAGGCAGGCGTGCACACACACACACACACACACACACACACACACACACACACACACACACACGACTGACAAATTTGGGGTTTTGGAAAAACGAGGTCATGGTGCCATGCAACTGTGTTCATGTGAGAATCCCACAGAGCCTAATTTATGCCAAAAATCTCATAGTTGCCAATGCTGTGGAAGAGAGTCAGGCAGAAATAGAGAGAACTAATGTGTTTATACTGATTATTCATCAGAGGAAAAAAATATGCTGAAGATTCCAAACAGGTGCCAAACTAAACAGGCAATCATACTTACCAGCAGCCGAGTCAAGGTTGTTATGGAATGTGAAATCTTAAAACCTGCCAAAGAAACACATTACTATGGCAACGGATTAAAAATACAGCCCAGCCAATCTGACTTATTCCTATTTTTCCCATAAGAGTTGTCAAGTTATTCTGGAATCCTGAAGAATAAATATCATCACATTTTTAAACATGGTTCTCATATATCACAAAGACTGAATTCAAAAGCAAACCTTTCCCTCTTTCACTGCTACATTACAGATTACAGGCAATAATTGACGAGAAGCAACCACAATGTCATCACTACTGTGGTTTAAACAGAATGAAAAGAGATTTAAGACATTCTGACAGAGGAGTCTAAAAAGGTGAAATTCTATATCACAAATGCTAATGCGATTCAAAAGGGAAAAAAATACATCACTATTTTCGGAAAGGGCAGTGCTGATGTTGCCTGAATTGTTCTTGCACAAAGACACTTTGTTGCTTGCACAATTGGAAGTTTGTCTAAATTTCAAATTGTGGCTTTTTTTCATGGGGTCCTGAGAGTAAACTCCAGTTAGTAGCTGATGTTTTGTCGGCCTGGCCTAAGAGACTGAACAATCAGACACCAGAGGCCTGGGTGTAGCCATTACAGCTTATGAATGGGCCTCTGTTGACATTTGGGCTGGGAGTCAGCGTGAGTATTTGTAAATGCACGATGGAGATAAGCCATGTAATTGAGGTGAAGTCAAGAGGCCCTCGCCACAATATCAGATTTTTGAGGAGAGAAAAAGTGTTTCTTGAGAATGTTGAATAAACTGAACACCGCTCGTCATTTACAAATGTTGTGTTGACCTTAAACTGAAATGAGATACAAACTTAACCTCTTCAGGTCCTTCATTTTTTATTTTTTTTTCCAATAAACTGAGCACTGAGCAAGATATGACCTCTATATGTTGTCCTGTTAAGGGCCTATTTAACCTAAGGCTTAAGGCTATGAGGCCAATGCCTTGAATTTTATACAATACATGAATATATTCATTTCAATTTTAATTTTAATGTCTCAATATACTCAACTAAACATTTTTTTTTCTTCTTTTAGTATTTATACATTGTGTTGTGTATATACTGTAAAGGGTATCATGTCTCTATTCTTTTATATATTTGTACATTTCTTTTTCTTTGCTGCTGTAACAATGAAATTTCAAATAATCCACAAATAAAGGTAAATCTTATCTTACTGTATGTGTCAATATATATATCAAACGTAATGAAAAAAATCTGTTTAGGTAACTTGGACAAATATTTTTTAGGCAAATCAGGAAACAATGACTATAGCAAACATTAGGCCATGAACATTTCAATAATAGTTCTCTTATTTGTCGACTTTTCCCACCACTATTTTTCATCTAAAAAACTACAGGTACAATATGTATAAGAATTCACCTACAACTATACAATACTGCAGAGCAGACAAACTGCAAGTGTAATATTACAGTAGGTAAAACAAGAGCAAAGATATTAAGGAAAACTAAATCTGTACAAAATATTTCTATACATTAACGCAATATTTGGAAATTTTGTGATTGACTTACACAAGTTTCACCATCAAATTCACAAAGCAGATGTGATATTTCATACAGTATATATTGTATTTTTATTTTATGTTTCGGCAGCACTTTGGTCTAAAAAATCTTTATATATTAGTAACAAAAAAGGCCACACAAGTTCGAAAATGACCACAGTCAAACAGCAGATTGTTTTTTTATAAAAAGCACTGAAGTAGGACAAGTATGTGAGTTTCAAAATAACTGTTTCTTAAATTGGAGGATTGCAAAAGCATATTGGACAGTTATGTGGGACTGAGTTCCAAATCTGTTTTTGTATAAATGGATTCAGACAGTTTTATGACTGCTTATTTTTAAGATTTTATGTTTAGTTCTTGCGTTTTTTTGCACTGCCTTTTGCCTGAGCAACCCTAAGAACGCTGTGACACAGGGTGTGGGGTGAAATGATAGGGGCCAGTTATATTTGAATAAAAACTGAGAGAACGATTAGCCTCACCATCAATTAGCCACAAAAAAGCCCCTACTCTCTAATGTCTAAAACATAAGACCCATGAAGGCTGTTTGACTCCCCTCACCCCCTCCCATTTTTTTTCTTCCACAGTTGGCGGCGGGCACAGTGGCATTTTCTGGGATCTTGAATGCCGTCAGCTGCATGCTATCTCGGCGCCTCTGTGTAGTTGGGCCAAAAATGTGCTAGAATTGCAAGCGAGACTAATGGCCTATTAGAGGAGGGCCAAGATGGCTGCCTAAGAAATCGCACAGCACTGACAGTTTATCCAGGCGCCCAGCAATTAGAGGCACACGGAACAAAGGCTGCTCAAAGGCAAATTCGAGATTTACCCTTGGAAAATCGAGGGGTGTGCTCTTAGCACTGCTGCTGTGTGTGTGGATGATTGTGTGTATGCGTGTAAATGTGTGTGTGTGTGTGTGTGTGTGTGTGTGTGTGTGTGTGTGTGTGTGTGTGTGTGTGTTTGTGAGTGTGTATGTGTGTGTGCAAAAGTGGGAACAAACGGTGAAAGGGGAACAAATCGAAAAGCTGTTCCAACTGCTGTGGTTTACCCAAAACCAGTTCCAGACTCCACGGGAGAAAGCAGGCAGGCGGCTGGGAAGTGTCATGTGACCTGTCTTCCGCTCTGCTAAGCCCATCTTAGTATCCCAGAAGACAGCTTTCAAAATATCGGGCATATATTATATATATATATATATATATATATATATATATATATATATATATATATATATATATATATATATATATATGTGTGTGTGTGTGTGTGTGTGTGTGTGTGTGTGTGTGTGTGTGTGTATATGTGTGAATATATATATACAGTATATATATATATATATATATATATATATATATATATATATATATATATATACAGTATATATATATATATATATATATATATATATATATATATATATATATATATATATATATATATATATATATAATATGTATATACATACGTGTATATTTTATATAGTTGTACATATAAATACATACATATATACATTTTAAATGAAGGCAGATACTTATTAAGACTTGTAAATATAAGTATTCAAAACATAATAGGGAAAAAAGATTTTATTTCTTTTCATCATTTCATGTCTTGGCATGTGATAAAACGTCTTGGATGTCAGTCATTCGAGTGCAAAATTCATGAGAGGCATAAGGACGAAGAATTAGGAGCAGATGGGAAAGTGTTGGAGAAGCAAATCATAATTCAAAAACATCTGGGTTGTGAAATGAATTTAGAGGGTTATTGTTTTTCTTAACGAGAAAACAAAGTTGAGGTGAGATTCAAAGTAATAATAATTATGACTGTACATTAAACGTAATCGCTATACTGTAGTTTAAATATTTTTGCTGAAGGCATTTTATATACTGTAATTACAAAAAAAAATGCCACATATGGAAAGCAATTGCTTTTGTGTTATATTGTATATATACAGTAGATTCTATCCTTTCTACAGATTTTTCCTTTTCATCCACATTTCTCTTGCTTCTGCCTATCTGTGTGCTCAATCAACATGAATGCATTTCTAGGCCTGCAACTTATTTTCTCGGGCTTCCTAATAATGACCTGACCTCAGCCGTGACACATGCTCCCACTAATGAATAATTCACAGCCTAGCCTTTATTTTATATTCAGATCCAAACCATATGACATTTCTGCTGTCTCTTTGCTAGAAGTTAATGAGACAGGAAATCCTGTTATATATAATACACAAGGAAAAAAAATTAAGTGGGGACTACATCTATAGGTAAAACCATGACAAAGTAGAGCTGCACAGTATATTTTCTGTTAATAATTATAGCAATCAGAGTTATTTTTTAGTACTGGTATATTATAAGTACCCTAATCATCCACATTTTGTTATGTACTCTAGTTCCTTTTAGATGTCTCTTTTAGGACTCTGTCCAACTGTTTCCCATTTTCAGACTTCTTACGATGTGGTAGTGTCGTCTAAAACCAGTAATAATAACAGTGAAGTAGGAAAACAACCTAGATTTGAATCCAGTTTATCACAGGAGACCATGATCACAATAATTCACATCTATATGGTTTATTTTAGGGTTCCCAGTCCTCCTACTGCCATGTTTTGTGAGAGGGGAGGAAACTCACATGGACACAGGGAAAACGCATTCAACACCACATAGGCACGACCTTGTTAGGTTACAACATATGTTGTGTTAATAAACTATAAACCATATGCATTCCCTGTCACAGCTCTTTATATTAATCTTGGCATTCGGCTGACTCAGACAGTAAGACCTCTTTTGCTTGATGTTGTGATCTCACCAACATTGACCATGGCATGATTGTTGGCCAGACATACTGGCATAGCTTTAACAAACAGACTGGTTTAGAGAATTGAAAGATTGGTTAATGCTGACAGGAAGCATGCGGGAACCTAAATAGCAACTCTTTACAACTTCAGTTAGCAGAAAAGCATCTCAGAAACACAACTCTTTCAAACATGGTTGTGGATGGACTTTATCAGGAGAATACCACATAGGATTTCACTCCTGTCAGGAGTGCCAGGAACAGGAATCTTCAGACTTCAGTGGACAGAGAGTCAATGAAACTGGACATTTGATTAATGGAAAGATGCATTATATTATATGGAAGATTTTCCCAGGCTAGCACACAGTTGTTAAGATATCATATATGATAAAGGTCATATGAGCCAAAAACCTTTAGTTAACCAGTGTTGATATATAAAAAGCAGTTTGCCAGTAATCCATCAAAAGTAAGAGGTCATTTTGGTCACTCACAGCAGTATATGAATGACCATACATGCATGACTATGCAGCTTTTAAACCGCTTTCTATTTATACCAAGTGTGAAGAGTTTAGCTGCCCATGTTCCCAATGCCAGTCAGCATTAGAACATGCAATTTTGACCGCAACAGGAGTCGAAAAAAGGAGCTAGAGCATGCCTTATATAGACATATGCGCATATTTATATGTATGATGAACAGCCCTGTTTAAACTGCCATTCACTTCCTCTAAATAGGCCTTCAAAGAACCCATTACTGAATTAGCATTACAGGCACTCAGTTCTCCCGGCATTCCCCTGCGCTTGTACTGTTTTGTGGGCCGCCACAACGCGCACATGTTGCTGTTTATTTCCATTCTGTCTTGTGTGAATCTGATTACAGGTCCCTAAGTCAATATTTAGCTTTTGTGGTGGCTCATAGCCGGTCAGTTTATTTTCCCTCTCGCCGCCGGCTGCCAGTGGTGTACGCGGAGGACGATGTGACAAATAAAAAAATGCCACACAGTGTGGAGGAAAAAAAATGCTGATTTGTCTTTATTGCAAACATAAGGGATAAGATTGCACGGCACAACATTGTGTCTAGTTTGGCAGGGGAAAAGTCAACATGGCATCCACAGCAATTTTTTTTACTGACAACAGAATAATTATTGTACATGTCTTTGGTTTTGGTTAAACATATCCTTGAATTAATATCATGTAAACATTGTAGTGTGACCTTTCTCTGTGCTGTCTTTCCACAATTGATCCAATATAATATCTTCCCCACTAAGCAAACGATATACAGCATGGTTTTGTTTTCAAGGAAGGACCCCCCATTGTGTGTATCGTTATTGTCATGATGACAAGAAATGCATGCCAAAGGGAACAAAGTGATTTTTTTTTACGTGCAAGCTGCATGTATGGTGTACATGAGATTTAGTAAAGTCTGCTCTCTAATTACCCAGCAGTGATAAAACAAAATTCAGCTTGAGCTCACATGGGGCCCCCGAGGCTGCACAGATTTAAAAGTTATTAAAAATAGAGAGTGGTATTTTTCTTACATTCATGAGTCGGTTACAGTGAGAAAGCGGACCACACACACCGAGACCTTACACATGCCTGCATATGCACATACTCAAACGGGAACACACACAAACTCAGACTCTGCTCTTAGTCTTTATATTTTCAACATAATTTTCTTATCGAATGTTTTTATTTCTGAAGATGTAGATCTATTGTACTGACCTCCTGGAAAGAAGTTTTGAATTATAATTTCTGCAGTACTTAATTTAAAGCTGCATTATGGTGCTTAAATAAAACTATATGCAGATGCAAAACCACAAACCAAGCCATTATCATGCAAACAACATATGTATGGAAATAGAGAGATATGTTATACCCCAATTCTTTTTGCTGAAACCCTGAATGTCTTTATGTATACTCAGCTGAACGACTTCTTAAAAAACACATATGACCCGTAATGAAAACAGCATGGCCTCTCCCTCTCTCTTCCACACACACACACACACACACACACACACACACACACACACACACACACACACACAATACATACACACGCACACACACATATAAATATATATATATATATATATATATATATATATATATATATATATATATATATATATATATATATATATATATATATATATATATATCTTAGGAATGTATAGTTCAGCCTCTGGAGGACGGAACAGACAGCGATCATGAATCTTCCCACTCGTGCAGGTATCCCCCCACTACATTTTCTGCTGCAGGAGGGAACTCAATAACTCGACATCCAAATCATATCTGCAAAAATGAGCATTCCAGGTCCACCAAGCTCAGGGGAGCCTGAGTCTATGTCTCCACCCTCTTAATGTGATTGATAATGGTCCAATAATAAGGAAGTAGATTACCTCCCCAACCAAAAACCAACAGAAAAAAAATCACTTACTACTCAACTCCCACACATCTGGAATTCATCTACTGTACATAGAAAAAAAGAGGGGTGGTTGGGTATGAGGCAGCAGAGACCCTCTAGCTAGGAGTCCCTTGCCATGTGTTGTCTCAGATGGCAAGATAAACCTGTGGACTTGAGAGAAAAAAAAACCTTTCCTGAGGGTTTCTTTGCTATTGAACTTTTTTTTTTCCTTATCTTTTTTTAACCCCAAAATTTGGAAAGGCACATTTTCACAAAATCAGACCTCTTAAAAGCACTTTATAATGATCCCACACAAGTCAGAACATTCTCCTTTTATTACAATGTCAAAAGACAACAATGATTAACAACAACATGGTGTAATAAGATGCCTTGTAGCGAATAGTTTTGCCAGAGTAATTTTCAACATGCATATTCGGAGTCTCTGTCATCTTTGCAGACCACAAAATATGGTGAAAGATATATTATGTTTCCTCTGGGCACTCTATTATATCATTTAAAGTTCAAGTGTGTGTGGGCCATAACCTGCTGCCGGTCATTATGTATGTAAGTAAGAGGAGGCAAGTGAGCAGGAAGAAGGCGGTTTTTGTGGTGTTTTTCTAACTCACGTGACTTTTTTTTTATTTTAATTTTATTATTTTTTTTATACCAACATTGGGTATCTTGGATTTGTCTACATCTTCATTCAAAGATTCTGCATTTTTTGGGAAGATTTAAAAGTTTTCGGTCGAACCAATATATATAATATAATAAATATTATATTACTGCACTGTTTATAATTGCTAATTAATAATTCATAAAGATGGCGCTAAGATGAAATGCGATACACACATAAGCATGCAGGATTTAGCAAATCACCAGCATTAATAGTACAATGTTTATATTATCAACAGTCTCCACTCAGTGCCAAACCAGAGTGGAAAAAATGAATCAGTTTAGTTGTCCATTCACAATCAACATGCTATTATGATAGCAAACTCAGGATTCGGCGGCCACAAAGCATGCCTGGGACTTGGGATTAAAGCATGTGGGCATTTTAGATAACGTTTAATGGGAGCAATTTTGATTGGGGCCTGATTTTGAAGCTGGGCTGATTTTCTCAGTGGATAAATAGCATAGGATGTCCCACGCCCTCTATCCAGGCCACAACAACCATGACCTTTTTGAGTTTTAGTTTTGTTTTTTTATGAATCAGTACATATCCTGCACATACTTAGTATTAGAATTAGTATTAGTACTTTTTCTGAGAACTAGTAGAAATACTAGTATTCATTTCTTCTGAGAAGTTTTAAAAAACAAATTAGTACACTAGAGAGCATGTGTATTTAGTATTCCCTATTTTATTATATAAACCTAAACAAACTATGTACCTAGATTTCAGAATTTCTTCCATTTTGGTACATCCCACTTTTGCTTTAATAAAAGTTTCAATTTAAGCTGGCTTGGTCTTCACAATTTTGTATAAAATAGCTTGAAGCTAAACAATCAAAACAAAACAAAATGCTGAATGTTTAAGAAATAAAACATTTAACATGCTTTTGTTTTCTTTTTTTTTTTAAGTTGAAAAATTCTTCCAGTTCCAGATTCAAAAACTTCCAGTTATAAATCGAAAAAAAATTTCCAAGATTCCTGAAGCAACAAAACCAAAAAACAAACAGCCCTCCTCTTTATTAACTTTGCCAAAACAATTTCTTTCATTTGGTATGTACGGTACCTATGAATGACTAAATACAACAGTGATAGGATGGCATGTATTGTTAATAGGAGTCCATGCACTATTACAGCACCCTAAAGAAATTGTAAGAATGTTATTATTCTATAAATTTTTTTTATATATATTATTATTATTGTTATCATAATTTTTTATATTTATCTTCTATCACTGGAAGAAATTTTACTATAGCTCATGGAAATCTACTCTAGGATGTGTTCTATCCTAAATTAGATTTCCATGAGCTATAGTAAAATTTGGTCCAGTGATAGAAGATAAATATGAAAAGTAAAAATACAGTAAAAAAAGTACAAATACAGTAAAAAGTATAAATACAGTAAAAAGTAAAAATACAGCTTATAATAACTTGATGTTTTTTGTTTTAAAACAAATATACAGTATATTTGCTACATAATCAAACAGTTGTTTCTTTCTCATATGTTATTTTAATGCAAATAACTAGCTCACAATATGTAAATACATGTTATTTGTTATTAGTGCAGGTTATAAATAAAGATTTACAGCAATTTTCCTCACAGTGTGGTCAACCAAAACATTCACATCTTTAAAATCATGTTTTATGCCTATTAGTGTGTATTTTCTGGGATAAATGTAATACTTGTACCTCCTGTCAGAGCTTAGATATCACAGAGAAATCAGAGAATGATCAACTTAGTCTCAGAAAGTGAATTCATTCTCAGCACTCCCCCCCCCCCTTTCATGTAATTCTCTCCATGTTCCAAAATCCACACCTGCTCTAAAGCCTCGAGCTTTATAGCTGCATTTAATAGTAAACAAGTTGTTTTTTATGCACGACACCAACTGTTGGCCCACAGTAAATGGTTGTATTATGATAACAAGGCCATTTCCTGTAGTTAAGATTTTTTTGTTTAACTTTAAGGCCTATTCTGAGCCACTGCCTGGGAGCAGCCAGAGGTCTACTTTTATCAGGCTCATCTTTGCTGAACAAACCAGATGTGGCTTCTTTAAACCAATTATTAGTTGTCCCAGTACATGTAGTTTTTGCCATTAAAAGTTTCCATCCAGTCGTCTGAGATGAGAGGGAGGTGGTGGATTCCTTTCTGATAACATCAGCGTTTCCCTGATGCAGTCTCAGCTTGTGGGTAATCACTTCTTCATTTGTAAAAATTGGTTTGAAAATGTTATAAGATTATTCTACTTTTGTCTTTATTCTGAGACTCAAATTTGAAATTCACTAAGATCCTCATTTTTTTGTATACTAATTGCTGTAATTGTTTTGTATGTCTGATATTACATCTATAAAAAAGACAAGATTTTTCACATGTAATTGTGTTAATATTCAATGCGAAAATTATTTGTGATTACATTTAGTTTTATTGTATTCTACATTTTTAGAAGACCACAGAAAGCTTTCATTGATCTCTTCTATAATATTTTTTCATTCATGTGTTCTTGTTTTCATCAAATCTCTCAAATGATTTTTATAGATTGTTTTTGTGGTTAAAAATATTTGTAGTTTCTGTTAATTGCTGGCTTCCTCTTCAAGCTACCTCTTCATGGTGGTTGTAAAAAAGTTTCCCCTTTCCCCAAAGACAGAAATCTTCCATTTATTTGTATTTGGTTCCATGAATAAGTTTTCCAGTTGCCTGAAAAAAAATAAGTTACTCAAGTATTTATCATAATTGTACTAACACTTTATTAACCGGTCTGGAGTATCATGGTATTATTAGAAATGAAATCAAGTTAGCATTTTTATTTTAAATAATGTAAAAATTACCATTATACTAAAACGCCACATGCAATTAATAGCATTCAAATACACTACTGTTTAAATGAATAAGCTTTTAATCCATTTAACTCTAAAGTAACTCCAGGATGGGAGGTGCAGGAGGTGAAAACCAATGACATCAGATGGCAAGAACTGGTAAAAAGGAATGTTATTTTTTTTTTTGTGGCATAAAGGGATGTTGATCCAGAAATATGTCCCACTTTAATGAATGTTCACCTACAACGAAAGGAGCATAAGCTAACAAATGATAGAATTCCTGAGTGGACAAAATTGAGCATCTAAGACATTTCCAGTATTTTTAAGACATTTTCCTGGGATCATGACAGAATTGTTTATGTGCATCGTCATATTTTCATACCACATTGAAAATCAATCAGGGTTAAGCAACATTGTAGCTGGTCTGATACTCATTGTTGAGTTGTCTATGGCTACACATAACCCCGCCTTTCAGGATCTTTCTTTCATCCTCGTGACTTTCATTTGTGCCCTGTTTCCCCTTGTCGCTCAGTTGTCTGGTCGTTCAGGGCATCTAGAATGACACAAAGCTGTGGGTGCCTGCATGCTGGAGGTGCCTGTTTGGCTTTTAGTCTTTTTCCTCTGTGCCAACCAGATCAATTTCCTGCACTGAACCATGTCTGTGATCCAGGCAGAAGGATTAGCTTTCATAATCTCTGCATAATCAGAAAGAGTTACAGGGAGGAAATCCATCCTGCACATGTGTTTGTGTCACGCTCGTGTCAGAGCGGCTAATTCGCTGTGTCTGATTGTACAATGGCCTAGCTCATTCTCTTCGTGAGCGGGAGAATGGGGGCAGGAAATTCACACATGTATCATGTTAGCGTTATGTTAATGTTCCTCAGGGAGTCGTTACTGTTTTCAGATTCTGCTATCAAATGTATAGGCTTTGTTCTGTGTGTCCTTTTGAATGGTTACGGTCCTTGCATGTGATGAAGGTAGTAGGATGGGTTCGGATTTAGCTTTAATCTTATATTCTTAACATTTTTAGCAAAAACTTTAAGTCTTTGCCATTTAAATAGTTTTCCCGCTCGGTTGATAAGTGATTTTAAAGGCCACTTCTGCATTATCCCATATGCAGATGCCGATGCCTTGCTTCAGTCAGTGTTGGCTCACATTACATTTGCTTCCCAGAGCACAACTGTTTTTCATTCAGTACTGCCTCCTTTTCTGTTCTGCTCTCTTTGTGCACTCCTCCTTTCCCCTTGAGCTCCTTGTTCAAGACACCAAGGAGCAAACCAATCAGAATGCTTACGGTCTTCAGTAGTGGGATCAATTTCTGTTGCGGTCGTTTACTGAATAAACTGACAGTGGTTCATTATTCTTAACATAAGGAGGGTCGGGGCTGCAGGACACAATCCTCTCCAGATGACTCAGCTCAAGCCAGATTCTTTTGAACCCAGCATGAGGCAAATGTACAGCTAAGGAAATATTTACATTAAAGAGCATATCCACATTCATGTTAAACCTTAGTGAACTTTCCTAAGCTGCAATGGATGTCATTAAAAGGTGTTAGGCATGATGGGTAACTTTAAACAACTCAGGACAGCTGGGGTGGTATAAAAAACTGTGATTATATAAATATACAGGACATAGAGTGCATTCACATGTGCATAATGTGAACACACATTCACATTATGTTTATTTAATCGAGTGCTTTTAAGAGCTTTGAGATATTATTGTAAAGTCATACATATTTCAGTAACCCTCTTCAGTAAGAGATCTAGCATGATCAGGGTCATTGTGGTTCTGGAGCTTGTTCTGGGAATACTGCCTGAATGGGCTGAATGGGATGGCTGTTTTATTGTCATATCTATCTGGTATAATTTGACTTTTTTTGTACAGTTGCCCTGCTGTCTGAGTCTGCTGTCTTTTATTTTTATTTTTTTTTAAAGAAAGAAAAAACCTTCCTAATATTCCACTATAAAATTTCCCTGAGAAAAAGTATGTTTTTTCATGGAGGTGGTGGTTATAGTGGATTATGAAAGTCTTCATGTTTGTGGTCTGTGCCAAAATGTGTCTTCAAAAACTTTCCTCCCACTGCAGACACACACACACACACACACACACACACACACACACACACACACACACACACACACACACACACACACACACACACACACACACACACACACACACACAAACACACGCCTGGTGATGACTTCCTGTTCAAACTCCATGAGGGATTCTTGTTCTTGACTCTTGAGATGACCCCAAACCAAAAACCTCAGCTTTCATTCCTCAGCCCGTGAAATATGCTCTGTGGCTTTGAAATGCTCTCCAGTGGATCGTGAATTGGTATGTTGTGCCGTCAAAGGCATATGCCACGGTCCAGGATCTGGTCTTGCAGTCTCTTGGCTGAAAGTTTTATTGACTGTGCACTTTTTCATTTAGTTCGCCATTATTCTGAGTCAGTTACTTACTTCATATTAAAATATTTTATATTCTTATTATTTTCATTGCTTAATTCTTGAACCATATTTGCATACATATTATAATATATATTTTTTCAATAATTTCTCTTATAAATCACAGCCCAGAAATATGCATTAATTTGCCCTCTAGTGTTTTGCTCATTACTCCGTCCTGCCTATCCATGCTCATCATAGCAGAAAAAAAGACATTATACAGAGTTTATTGAGAGTTTGTGTTTGGAGAATAAATGACTTAATTTATTCCCTCGCAATACATCGGGAGTGATATGTTTTCAGGCGTTTTTTCCACTCCTCATTAATTATATTCTGCTAATGCTAGTTTAAAACATGTCTGAAAATTGCATGGTATGCTTTTTGGTATGTGCAAACCATATGCCACTATCTATTATTTTTATAGTGTGCATATATATATATATATATATATATATATATATATATATATATATATATATATATATATATATATATATATATATATATACACACACACACACACACACACACACACACACACACACACACACACACACACACACACACACACACACACACACACACACAGTATATATGTTGCCTTACAAACAAATGAACAGTCTAGAATGTCTATGGTAGGTTTTTTTTAACAGAGAGACAGTTTATTAAAAAAAACCTGTAAAAAGAAAACATTAAAGAAAGGTAATAAATTAATTTGTATTTGATCGAGTGAGATAAGTATTCGATCCCATACCAAATTAGCAAGAATTCTGACTCCCACACATCCAAATGTGTCCTGTTCCTTTAAGAAAGTGCTCCTAATATCAATTCGTTATGTGTATTAAAGACACCAGTCACAGAATCAACCTCTTCCATTCAAACCTCTACACCACCATGGGAAAGACCAAATAGCTGGCAAAGGATGTCAGGGACAAGTTTGTAGGCCTGCACAAGGCTGGAATGGGCTACATAATGAGTAGATATTAGGAGAACTTTCTTAAAGTTACAAGACTAATTTGGATGTGTGGGAGTCAGAAGTCTTGCTGGTTGGTACGGGATCAAATACTTATTTGGCTTGAACAAATAGAAATTAATTTATATATAATATTATTTTTTATTCTGGATTTTAAAAAATATTCGCTCGCTCTCTCTCTCTCTCTCTCTCACTATCTCTCTCTCTCTCTCTCTCTCTCTCTCTCTCTCTCTCTCTCTCTCTCTCTCTATATATATATATATATATATATATATATATATATATATATATATATATATATATATATATATATATATATAATAGTATGCAGTTTAAGATGTATGTTAAAAGATTTTATTGTATCAGTGTCAATGATTTGAAACAAAACTCCAAGTCTCACCACTGAACTCAAGAAAGTGCAAGAGAGAAATAGAAGGAAAAGAAAAATTTGAAAGAGAGAGATATAGGTGATTAAACATACATGCACTGTCCGGCATGTGCTCTGCTATTCCACATATAAAGAGAAGCCCCAAGGCTGGAAGATAGATTCTTCTGTCAAAACATGTTTATATATAAATTTTTTGAGGAGGTGCTGCCTGTGAACCTGGGCGCCATTTATACGGTTTCATGTGGAGAGACAAGATAAATCAGACAGTACGTGGCACCCTGGAATGCATTGATAATAACCAGATCAAACTGGAATTTATAACCAGAAGATACTGTAGTCATGAAAGCATTCGACCTTAAAAGCATTCTACAGTCTTCAGAGTGTGTCATAAAACAATAAGTTCACTCTGCTGAATTCAGAATAACTTGAGAATCTATTTAAGAAATTTCTGCAATATGTCCTTCTTATTCTCAGAAGAAATAGCACTTTTTATGGGCCAGAATAAACTCCCAATTAGTTGCGTCCATTGTTTCTGGACTGAATTTCCATCATAAAGATGAGCCTGGGTAATCCAAGATGACTCAGAAAGATCCCTAACTCCTCTAAGCCACTCTTTCCCACTGATGAGAGAGAAGGGACACAGTGTCAGTATTGTACTCTGCTGTTCTCTTGTTTTCCGCTGGGATTTGGGACAATAGATCATTCATGCCAGTCTGTCATTGTTGAGTGACATGAAGGTACAAAGATGCCCCTGGAAATGCTAAATCTGCTAATCTCATGCAATAATTCTCTTTTTCATCCCTCACACTCCTCCTGTTTATATCAGCAGGTAAACACTGTGTAGCTCCTGTACACACATTTTGATTTCTCTTACAAAAAGTGGTCTGTAGCTATAAGATAGAAGGTAGATGAAAGGGTGCATTAACTTGTACATTTTATTGAGAGCATGGTATACCCACAGCAGCTCTTTGACTCCTTTCATTACTGTTAATAGTCAGAGTCTTTAAAGAGGAAGATAAGCGGTGGATACAAAGAAAAAAAAGATGAACAATATGGTTTTCAAGCCAACACACATGCATGCAGCCAGGACTAACAATTACATTCCCCATTATTGAGAACATCCAAAAGACTCGGCTATTTTGGATAATCATTTGCAGGTTTCGGGGAAACAGTGACCGCAGATGCAATCAAGACAGTAATATTTAAAGCACAGCAATTCTGGTGGAATATTTCCAGAGAACTAAAGTCATCCTGCAATTAAGCCTTGTAGGTAATTGCTGCTTTGTGATAAGATGTGAGTCTTAATATATTATTGGAGTGGGTTGGCTACTTTTATTCTATTTGTACAAAGCCAATAGGCTGTTTAGTCTGACCGCCAAAAGGGCATTTGGTGGTTTGGCCACAATTCTCTGCCCCTCTCTCTCTCTGTCATGTAACTTCTGCACTTTTGCATTGTGGGAAATTAATCACCACAAGAAGTCCCTGCCTGATGTGACCAATGTTGTCTTAGCCCATAAATGGTTAATGGGCCTCTTGGCCTATCCAGCAAAACTCTAAGGCTGAGCTGTTTTGGAGAGTGAAACAGTGTTTTAAAACTCACTGCTCTGAGCACAAGGCTTTGGACCACCCGGCTCGGAGCAACACATAATACAATCCAGAGCTCTCTCTGTCTTTCTTACTCACTCTCTCCTTCTCCCCCTTGTTTCTCCCCTCATAGCATCTACCTATATTTGGAACAGCTTGGATTTCAGGAGTCTCCTGGCTTGAGATCTTCTACAGTAAACAATGTAAAACTCCTGTAAAACCTCAGAAGGTGCGATCTGTGACACAGCTGATTTACATCTTTACTGTTGCATTTTTGTTCAGAAATCCCACAATGTGTTTATTCTGAAAAAATGAATAATTCTGGGCATATATTTTCTTGAATAGCTTTACAAGAAGAGTGCTATGCTGTCCAAATATGTATGTAAAGGATGATGTCAATGGGTATTGAATTTATTCCTTAATATATCATTTAATATAACAAGACACTTACCATACTTCTACCCTCATCATTTTACATGATCCACCAATTCCACTGATGCTGGAGGGAAGCCATGAATAAGGTTTTCTTTTCTATGTGTTCCTGCATGCCCTGTTTCAAAAGCACCAAAGCGGATTATAATTTTGGCCCAGCTCCTACGGGACATTAAGGAAAAACTCAAGCCCTCATTGAGTAACTCAGTAAGAGACACAGAGGGCCTTTTGGAGGGGGCTGTGGCGCCACAGCCTACAGAAAATTCACAGGCATGATGGATGGAGCTCTGATCCAGCCTCCTGAGACAATGAAGAAACTGGTGGACTTTAACTAGATTCATGCTGACTACAAGAGAAATCATCTTGGCCCCTGATTTTAAAATTATGTACATTTACATGTACATTTATTTTATTCCTTTATAAATGGTATACTGTCATTGAGCACATTATTGGAAACACCTGCCCAACTAGTAATTAATGCAATTGTCAGACATTTGTGTGGCAGCAGTGCGATGCATATAATCATACAGATACAGGCCAGCAGCTTTTGGAAATATTCACATCAACCATCAGAATAGGGTACAAAAAAATCTTGGTGATTTTGACTGTGGTATGATTGCTGGTGCCAGACAGGCTAGTTTGAGTATTTTAATAACTGCTGATCTCCTGGGATTTTCATACATAACACAGTTTACTGTAGCTTACACAGAATGGTGTAAAAAAGAAAAAAAACAACAAACAGGGAGCAGCAGTTCTGTGGATGGAAAAGCATGATGGGAGCGGATAATGGAGAGTAGTTCAAGCTAAAATGCTGAAATAATACATTAAATCAGAAGATGTAAGCCAAAAAAACATCTTCGAATGGACAACATGTTGAAGCTTTGTTCTAAAGTGTATGTTCTACTACAACTAAAGATGGGTTCCACTTCGGGTTCCACTGCACATCAGGTTCCACTTCTTTCAGCACTGAACAGAAAGCCGAGGCTGCAGTGGGCAAACAGTAAGCTCACCAAAACTGGTAAAAGACATAGCCTGGACTGAATAAACTTGTCAAGAAACACAGATGATACTTTCACAATCTGATGCCAAGAGCCTGAATATATAGACCCAACCTGCTCTGTGTAAACAATACAGGCTGGTGGTGTTGGTGTGTTGGTATGACGAATGTTGTCATGTAACATTTTGGCCTGTAAATACCAATTATTTATTGCCTAAGTGCCACAGCTTTTTTTGAATTTTGATGCTGACCATGTGACAGATTTAGACAAGAACAGCCATGCTCTGCTCTTCAGCAGCTGTATACCCAAATTTATATACAATTTATTTGATGTGGCAACATCATGCCTGTAAGACTAGAACTGCGATTTGCTTTTCATTTGACTCTGGCACCATTAACCATTAACTCCTACAGACAAACAAAAGGCAGTTTGCTTGCCAAGTAAAAGAATTTTAAACAATACGGATTTTAAATACCACAGGAACAAATCCAGTACCAGTCCATTTTAAAGGGCACCATCACACACACACTCAAACTAGAGACTATTTGTCATAATCAGTCCACCATTTTAGGAGGAGGTAGAAAAATTATAGAACTCAGATGAGAAAGATAAGCCTATATTAGTCAACCCAACTGCAATATATATATATATATATATATATATATATATATATATATATATATATATATATATATATATATATAGAGAGAGAGAGAGAGAGAGAGAGAGAGAGAGAGAGAGAGAAAGAGATTTAGTTACATGAGTCAGAATAATATTGAATATAATAATAATGAAACAAATATTTTCCCATAACCTACTCTACACGGCCACGGCGCTATACGATATATAATATTCTGATTCTGATATATATATATATATATATATATATATATATATATATATATATATATATATATATATATATATATATATATATATGTGTATGTGTGTGTGTGTATGTGTGTGTGTGTGTGTGTGTGTGTGTGTGTGTGTGTGTGTGTGTGTGTGTGTGTGTGTGTATCAGAATACTTTATTGATCCCATAATGAAATTGTTTGGTTGCAGTTGGTCACAATAAAGGATTAAAAAAAAAAAAAAAAAAAAAAGTAAAGCTAAAATTAAAAAGTAAAATTAAGTAAAATGAAATGTAAAGCAGCATGAAATTATTTTTTTAGCAGCAGTGAAAAACAGATGGCAGAAATGTCAGACTACAATAGTAGTTATAAAAGCCATTGCACATGTAACTTTTTATTATTATTGCACTACTTATTTTTTGAGATAATTGCACATAACTGCCCAAGGTATTAACAATATGTGTGACTTGAAATTATATAAATATAATTATATCTATATTATCTATATCGTATAACATCTTTATCATGGAGCAGCTGTTTTACACTCAGAGGGAGCAGTTATATAGTTTGATGGCCACAGGCAGAAATGATCTTCATGGTGGGAGGAGTTATCCAAGATTGAATGTACTTTGGACAGCTTCCTCCTTTCAGACACTATAGTCAAAGAGTCCAGTTATTCCCCAAAAGCATCGCTGACCTTGTGGATTAGTTTGTTGAGTCTGTTAGTGTCTGCCATTCTCAGCCTGGCCACAACAGTTTTATAAAACATCCTCAGCATTTTCCTGCAGATGTTGAAGGACCTCAGCCTTATATATATATATATATATATATATATATATATATATATATATATATATATATATATATATATATATTGTATTTGTCCGGCTTCTTTTGTGTGTGTGTGTGTGTGTGTGTGTGTGTGTGTGTGTGTGTGTGTGTGTGTGTGTGTGTGTGTGTGTGTGTTGCATTTCTTGGACACCATTTTATTCCAGTTGTCCCTTTTTCATTTCAAAATATTTTCCTCAGACAATGTTACGGGCAGTGACCTCAGAATAACAGTTGCACCCCCTAAATCCCCCCTCCACCGATCTCTGAACCTTATGCCACTTACATCCTGTCTAGACACTCATCATTTCCTGTCATAAGTGAGTGTCAGCTTTTTATATATACATAAGAATGGGGCATGGCTTTCTCTGGATCAGAAAACAATGCTTTCTTTTAGTAGTGCTCTAGCTTGAAAGGCTATTGCTATTATGGGGTGTCCTCTTTAATAATCTCTGTAAACTTGAGTCTGTCACATCCAGAAACAGTCTGTGTGCTTTAGAGCATCTCGGTGCCAGAGACAGAGCGAGTGTCCACTTTCTTAACATTGCTAAGCCAGGTTTTTCGATAAGCTGCCATAAAGCACAATTTGTATGAATGCACCTGAAATTAAAGTAAATGTCAAGTTTACTTTGATGCCAAAACATGACACCTCTTGAATTCAGTACAAATTCAGCAATTGCTTCAAACATAATCTTTTCTACACTACTGTAGACACGGTCAGCTATTTCTCAGATTTATTTTTTAATTAATTTTCAAATCTCTTCCTTGAGACACTTCCGAAAGATGACTTTCTCCCACCATCCACAGGAAGCCTCACCGCCTGAGAGCACAGTGAAATTGATTCAGCTCCAGCAGTCGGGGACCAGACTTCTGACCCTGCGTCCTTTGGGGGAAAGCCGTAACTGCTCCACCATTTGACGCAGACTTTATTTTTAATGCCACTAACTAAAGATTTGCAGGGAAATATGTAACCTCTGGACTGGTTTGATGTCTCACAAACCATGGGAAGGGTCATTTGCATTTGATGGGAGCTTTTTCACCTCACCACAAGTGCTGAAATTTTATCAAGAGTTTCATTTTTAGCAAAGCAACATTTATATACAATACATTTCAGTTTCAAAGGCATTAAATATTAGGTGCAGTATTAAAAGTCTAAAATATATTTTACGAGACATATAATTCTCTAATATCTTTTGCTAATATCACGGTCATATTCTTTTTTTCTTTTCTGCCAATAAATAAATAAATAAATAAATAAATAAAAGATCAAAGAATGAGGGTTGTTTTTTCCATAAGTGTATGCCAGGACTGCAAAAGTAGCCCTTAGAGTTCAAAACAATTTTCCCTACAATTCCCTTCCAGCTAATATTTAACAAACCATTTCCTTGTCAATGGGAGTCTGTGTAGATGTCAATAAATGCAATGCTGTATGAGTATATGAGACCTGGTTAAAACGATTTGTTTACATCTGCTCTGCACACTTCAACTGTACATTAAAATGTGGCTGTACATTAAATTGTGACTCCAGGAAAATTTCTTGGGCCCATCAAGACTCGAGAAACACTTTTCTACTTTCCTATGGTGTGAGAAAAAGATGTTTGTGTTGGACCACCACCAGCGCCACAGTATGTTGTTCTGTTTTAAGTCGGGCAGAAGGTGATTATTGTCTCTCGAAACAGCCCGGCCGACAGCGCGGCAGTGTCAAATAAAGTCGCTCATGAGTTTGGAAACATTTAGAGTAGCCACAGCAGTTCACAGATTTTTTTTTTTTTTCTTTTTTTTCCAGGGAGTATTATTGTGGTCACTTACTGCACCCCACTGATGTTTAAAGCCCTGGTCACTTAAAGAGTGCTTGTAAAACAACCCCCACTGAGCTAAAGGCTCTTCATGAACTGTTAATTCTACACGTTGTGTTTCCTTCAGCGCCTCATTTTCCTTTATTTTACCTAGGTGTGGAACGTGGCACCCAAATGGGCGACTCATTTTTAACAATAATTAGAGTGATAAAATAGGAAGCACTGCCAGGCCACATCTGGGAAACTTCAAGTTCAGGCTGAAAACGGGTACATTAGCACACATTAGTTGCAGCGTTTTTCTCATGAAAGGAAGTTTTCTTTCTTTTTAGACTCCTTTAGAATATATTAAAAAAACACATTTGGCAATGGAAAGCTGGCTCTGACATATCAGGTATGGTGATCAGGCCTCTTTTTCGTACTTTTTGGAACATGTGTAATGATGCAGCCGAAAGCGGAAGATATATTAAATAGTAGATGCGAAAAAACAAAAAACAAAAAACAAAAAAAGGAAAAGTAACATGAGAAAGCTATTTGTTGTTGCATGTGAAAAGGCAACCGCAAGAAGATTTTGTTCTGGCCATGGAAGTCTATGACTTTTTGACCCCTTTCAGTCCTTATAACAGCTGACTATTAAGTTTGTGAGTAAGTGTTATGGAACACAGTACAGTAAGGTCGGAATTTGTCACCATCTATTATATTAGGTGTCATTTATGTAACAGAACAGAGGTTGTATTCGAGGTTGTAATTGACAAAGGTCAATAGATCAGGCAGAAGAGAGCGATAAGTAAGAAGAAAGGGACAAAAAACAACTAGAATGCAAAATGGTCAGAACCAGGAAAACAACAGGAAGTGAAGCTCAGAACAGCAATTGGATGGTTCACTTCTATGTGGTTCATTAAAAAGAAACAGAAAACAGGTGTGTGATAATGTTCAGGTGAGTGTAAACTTTGTATAATCTGAGCTGGAAGAAATTATCATTCATTTAAAAATAGCATGTAAAGAAATATACACCAATCTTCCTTAACATTAATATTGTCTGATATTGTTTAGGTCCTCTTACACAAACAGCTCTGAAGCTTTAAGGTATGGAATCACAAGACTTTGGAAGACCTTGCCTTGTAAGTTGTGAGGGGTGATCTCAATAGATTTGACATGTTTGTCTAGCACATCCCGGATAAACATGATCTAAATCTAGGGAATTTGGAGGTCAAGTAAACACCTTGAACTCTTTGTCAACTGGATTGTCTGTATTTTGCTTCATTAAAATGATAACTTTATTGTTTTACAGCCAGCATTGGCATTTGCTGCTGTCGTATTGACACACATGCTGCAAAACACTGATTTCCATTGTTCAATAGCTTTAATTTGAATGTGTCACACAGCACTGTTTATCTTTAAAGCTGCACTTCTGACAGACTTAGCTGCTAATATTGTCCAACTATCCCTTTAGTCTTATCTCTCCACAAAGCACACTGATTCAGTTAATAGAATTAGCTATATGTGCAATTAGCTAGGTTTTTTTTGGTTCCAAAGTTTATACTTTATACTAATGGAGCAACATTAGCACAACATTATCAACTAATACATTAATTACTTGAGTATTAGAGGAGAGCTAGCATCAGTTATTTAAATTGTCAAATTATTCAAATTTTCAGTATTTTTTGTCATTCTTCCTTTGTTTTATATGTTTTGGGTCAGCTGCCCTGAGTTTACTGTCGTATGTCTTATGCCCACATCAAAGCAGGACCCTTTGTTTATTTAACAACCTGCATTCAGTCACTTAAATTTTTTTAAACCATGACCATTTCAGAGGCCGTCAACTAAAGAAGATCTCACTCGGACAGAACCCAACTAGATGTATTGCACATTGATTTTGTAATACCATAGTGTATAACTAATGTAAAAAAAAAAAAAGTCAATGCATAGTTATAACAGTAAAATCCCACTGACAGGGAGGACGGCTTGTGAAATAGAAGCTTTAGCAGATGGAATTGCGTTTTCAGTTATCTCTGCAAGCCCTAACCTTTTTCCCAGATACATCAAGAGCAACAGACGCAATGTGGCTGAGAATCAAAGAGCCCTCTGCACATGACAAACAACATGTCCTGGACTTCATGGGGATCTGGCCTGTTCTCTGGTTCAGAGCTGACCCCAGGGAGCAGAACATTTTGTTTGAGCAATGAGCTATGAGCGTAATGGTCTTGCTTTAGTTCCAGCTTGGCCTTAATGTCACCAAATGCACAACACTGAATTGTGGCCATGTGGTAAATAATAACAAGATAACAATCGTTTCTTCTTTTGCTATAAAAATGCTGAGCCAAGAGTCCATTTTGGATGCTTTTTAAAATCAATATAAATCTAAAATGTTACTCAATGATGCTGATTATTGATGTATTTTAAATGTCAGTGCATTTCAGTTATTTTAGAACCTTGAAACTATAACACTGTGGAATGTGACAAAAATGTGTTTGTTTAATGAACAGTATCTTGATACATTAATATAGATTTTTTGTGTGGACGAATGAACAACAAAATAAGTGATCAAACATTTATTTTTCTATTTTTTATGATGTTGTCAATGTTTCTTTAATAAGTTTCTACGGTTATATTATATTATACTGAGGTATAGTATAATTAGCTTATGTCTTTTGCTAGAACACCAGTCTTCTTATGATACATTAACCAGATCCTTGCAAATCTGGATAGAGCCCGGTGATTCAAAACTAGTTCAGGTTACAGTTACTTGAAAAATAGCCAAGAAAAAAAAATCCCATCTGCTTACTTCCTCAGTTGGGGAAAGCCTAAAGCTTTTGAAATATGGGTAATAATGCAATTGCATGCACGTTATATCATCAACATTCTGTGTGTATGTGTAAGAGATACAATGAGCATGATAGAAACCTGTGTTTGGTTTTTGACCCCTATCGTTGTCATCTGCTAGAGTTGCAGCTGCATCTGTCCTCTTTCCAGCTTTTACACACACCAGCAGCTGTCATTGCGAAAGTCCTGAGATCATGTTTCCTTCACAGTAATGCCCCCTCTTATTATACCACGATGCTCCTATGCACACTACAAGATTTTGATACTTGCTTTTTTTTTTTAATGATGAAATAGAATAAAATTCTATGGCTAAAAAAAACCAGCTGCATGGTGCAAGCATTTAAAGAAAATATCCTATTCCCGGTGTTTAGTTTTTTTTTCTGATTTCCCATTTCTTTTAAACACTGATATCAATTAAATTGACAATTACTACTTAAGATGTGCACTTTTCAGTAAAAGACACTGCCAAACCTCTAATTATCTCAATGCTTCGTTTCATTACATCTCTTACAACCATTAATTGAGACATCAAAATACCATCCATCAGTCTTACAGAGTAAGAGAGCCAAAGAGATCATTAGGACATGCCTACATCACCACAGATGACAAGAGCGGTTGTAGAATGAAGAAGAATCTTTACTGATTGACAGATTGTTTTAAGATGAAAGGACTGCTGGCATTTAAGCACTGATTTAAGGAATGTGTTGACAAAGTGTTGACCCATGTGTTGGGGAAATAGCTACAGTATATCCAGCTAAATCTAAAGCTACTTTTGGTAAAATAACATATAACATATATAACATACACACACACACACACACACAGATATATATATATATATATATATATATATATATATATATATATATATATATATATATATATATGTATATATGTATATATATATATATATATATATATATATATATATATATATGTATATATATATATATATATATATATATATATATATATATATATATATATATATATATATATATATATATATATATATATGTATATATATATATATATATATATATATATATCTGTGTGTGTGTGTGTGTGTGTGTGTGTGTGTGTGTGTGTGTGTGTGTGTGTGTGTGTGTGTGTATGTTATATATGTTATATGTTATTTTACCAAAAGTAGCTTTATGCATCATAAGTTAAGTAAGCAAAATTTTACAATAAATAAAGCTTATTACATTTGCTACATGGACTTCTAATCAGGAGGTTATAAGTTCGTCTAGGCACCTGCAAGCTTGAGCAATGTTCTCAGCCTTCTGGATAAGAACATGTAAAAGTTTTGATGTCTTTAATTTGGATTTATCTGACGTAATTTATGTTTGTATGTGACATTTGGCAGAATAAGAGTATTTTTAGGCTTGGGATACCACATTCATGAAACAAAAAAGCACAAACACTGAAAACAATGCAAGCGGTTTGAATAATGAATAAACAAAAGACTCACCTCTGACCCAATTTGATTAAAAAATGATTGCTTCGTAAGCCCGGTGTAATTCTGTTTTCAGTTTTTAAAACGATAAAAAAAAAAAAAAATCCATTCTTGTACCTGGAGGCTAATTGCTAAACTTGATTTTTTTGTTTTACTGATCTCTTGTGTCAGATAGATGTATGTGTTTTGACAATGTGTGAATCAAATCAAATTAAATCAGAAGCCCATGCCCTTTGTTAAAATGACACAGTACTTGACTCACATCTAACCCCTGTGTTCACACTAGTAAACACAAAGTGACAGGCAATGATTCACTTTCCTATGGATATGTGTAACACATTTTTCAGAAAGAATTTTCAGTAATTTCAGAGAAAGCTCCAAGCAACACAAGATTTTTTTTAACTTCATGCAAATTTGGTATACCAAATCCTATAGCATGTGTGGTAACAAATCTGGGGTTATTCCTCCAATTTAATGCCATTTAATCTAATAGAAGTAATGACCAAAAATGGGGAAAAAAATATTTGAATGAGCGCGTTACTGTATCTTTACATACATGTCCTGTGTGTTAGGGGAAAGTTTACAAATGGCTTGTTTTTTTACCGCTAAAAATAAAATTCACTTATTGCATTCAGAAGTAACACAAATTACAGACTGTTTAAAATTATTTAGCAATTTTCATGTAATTCACTAGAATTGTGTTTTTAATTAAATTAATTAAAGCTTGCCTTCTGTGCCTACTTCCATGTACACAGTAATTTTTATGCACATTCCATATAGCCAACAAAAGTTTACTAACCTTCACTGAGTTTAAGTCATTTGAAATATATCACAGAGTAAATAAAAAATACCAATAATTTAAATGCAGTGTTAAAATGTCTTTTCATTTGGGTTTAATTTGCAGGTTTGGGATTGCAAAATATCACCTGGTTGTATATATGAAATTTTTGACTCGACTATCTTTGTCTATCTTTATCCTTATTCTGAATGGCAAAGGTGGGGCATCCTGAACTTCTGACACATGTCTCGTTCCAGAGGCGATGTCTATTTTGGGTTGTCACTCTGCCTTCGTGAACTTTGGCAGTGAGAACAATGGCCATTCTGTTTTGCCTCTCCCTCATCTCCATCCCTCTCTGTCACACGGCAGGTATTTCCTGAGGGAACACGGCCCATTATCCCAGCCTAGGCTCGGGTTTCATTGCTAGATTTTTTTAGGAGCTCTGGCCTTCAAATCAATATCTACGTATTCGGTGTTCTCTGTCAGGCACTTGAACCCACCACCCCCAGCTGGAGGTTGTCGCTCTGTCATGCTGTATATGTCGGTCTCGCAAAGGGCTATGGGCAGAGTACAGGCTTGGAAGTGTGAGTGAGAGTAGGAGAGTGGGGGAAAGAGAGACCGGGTGGGAGGGAGGAAGGAGGGGTGAGAGATCTGGATACGGGTACACAGCTGCTGGTAGGCTGAAGTTACGGGTTGAAAAGGTCACAGAAAGCAATGCTTCATCAATCTGAAGGCCAGTACTTGTAAAGGAAGGTTGAGTTTTCAGGGCTGAAAGGTTATATGACTGCAATATTTACAGTACTAATGTCATAGAGAAATCTACTGATCCTGGTTGTTTTGAAAGCTCAGAAGATGTGCAGGATGAAAGACAGGAAGCATATGAAGCATAAAAAAACGTGTTTGCTTTTAAAAGTCTAGTTCCTGGCATGTATATTGTAATTCCTGTTCGATATGGAAACATGAAACGTGATACAGTCGTACGTCTAAAAAAATCCGAAACGGTAAAAGAAAAAAAAGTTGGCTAGCATTGTCAGCAAGGGGAAACCAAGAGACTTTCCAGATGCATACCTTAGTATTTGTCTTTGCTGAAGACAGATATCTGGACATCGTAATTCCAGCCTGGCCCTTCGCCAACAACTTTCTCTTTGTGATTTATTGGGCGTTTGTATAGGGATGTTCCCTCAAGTTGAAGGGTAGGCTAGTAAGTGATCAAAACTAACATTTCATACATGTGGCTTTGAAAAATTTTGTCTGTTTGTTGTTTAAACAAGGGGAAGTTACGGAGTTTTTAAAATGTTAAAAATGAATTGAAATAATAAAAATTCCTTAAATACAAGAAGTTAATTATCTGTAATAAAGATTTACACGGTTTATAAACAACCTTTTTTTTTTTTTTTTACGAACAGTCGAACAATGCAAGAAAAAATACCTAAATTCCTTCATTTAATATAAAACAGTTTACTCCCATTACTTAGTTGTGATGTTCCTTGAAATATCCATTCTGTTCTTATCAGTTTGATATTTTGTCAAACAGATATATCTGGGGCTCTCAAGTAGAAAGCCTGTCTGCCTCTTCACTTTCCTTTTTCCAAACAAACTGAAAATTCAAATAAAATCTATAAAAGTGACCTTGTAAAATGATGATTGTTAAAAATGTACAATATGTTTAAAGGCTATTACTGACATTATTGACTTTTAATTACTTTATATATCCATTTAAAAAGCCCAAATTGTTTTACAGACTATTAGTTAACATTGCTTTATTGCTTTTGTGTACATGCAATGGAATAATGTACAAAATAATATTTCATCAAGCTGCTTCATAAAAGAAGTGCAGTGATCATTATTTCATTAATACTCTCCCACAAAGCTATTCACACCTGAAGGCAATTTTGAGTCACCAGTCCATTACTGGCATGTTTTTTGGAGGTAAAAGGAAACCAGAGAAGGTGGTGGAGAACCAGTGGGTGTTAATAGCACAAGAGACACAGAATGTGACTCATACATTCAAATATTGGAACATTGTTTAATGTCTTTATTAGTTTTTTTGTATTTTTCTAGTATAAGATATAAGATGATTTTCTTGACCTTTAAATAATCTCAATAAAAAAATGCAGCTTATATTGCAATTTTAGAGAGTTTATTAACTAAATAAATATAATTGTAATTACAGTTATCACCAGGTTTATCTAGTTGTCCTCAGACATGCTGCAAATAATGAATTTATATCAGTGGGTGAGAAAAATGTAAAATAATCTTTCTCTTTTTTGGTTCTTCTCCATATTAATTGCAGTAGCATGACATTATCCCTTCACCTGAACTAGTAGACCCAGACTTGTTCAATTATGACATTGCCCCTGTGCACAAAGCAAGATATGCTGTACATGGGTTGGAGCAGAAGATCTTGATTGGCCTGTTATCGAGCTCTGACTTCAACCATATTGAACACCTTTGAAACGCTGACTGAACCATAGGCCTCCTGGCCCCACATCAGAACCGGACTTTACTGACATCCTTGTGGTTGAATGAGCATAAATCTCCACATACACACTCCAAAATCAAGTGGTATCTTCCCAGAGTGGGAAGTTACTATAGAGTGAGGGTTACTATAACAGCAAATGTGGGCTAAATATAGAACGGGATGTTCAAAAAGACACGTATCTTATTGTCAGATGTTGTCCACAAACCTTTGTCCATATAATGTAGCTTTGTTACTTATATTCATATTTTGCCTCATCCTAAAGACAGTACACATCTACTTTAAAACAGATTTATAATTGTGAAAATGGTTTGTCAAACATTTTGAAAGACTGCATCAGTTTAATTCCGTCTGAGAAGAAGCAAACTGTCACTCAGATCTACAAAAACAGCCAATAAATGCAATAAATAGCCATTAGCCCCTTTGAACCCCAAAATCAAACAAACATCTGGAGTTTATATCCATGAGATGACAACAGCTACAACAATTCTGTACCAGAGACGCTATTCCTGCGTCCTGCGTAAAAGGAAGATAATGTATCAGAGGAGATAAGACTGAGACAGACCCATGATGGCTTACTGTCCACAGGAATCCAGGCTGTACTCCCAGCTCTCTCTGAGAATGCAGTGTGTCATGTTTGGTGTGTTGACAGCTCCTTATCTTTTATTCATTTATAAACTCATACCACCTGTATGAAAACTCCTACCAGTTGTCATTGTATTTTATGATTATTGCTGATCTGGAATTGGCATTTGTTTTGAATTCTTGATGTACTCCTCTTCTGTTTCTGATAAATCTTTCCATCCTGACCTGAAGTGACTTGCTGCAACCGGAAAAAAAAAAAGGTTTAAGCTTCTAAAAGCCTGAAGCTCTTGAGGCAGATTGTTATGAGGCTGATTATACAGTAAGCACTTGTCATGTGACCCAAAACTTTAGCATTTAGATGAGCTGTAAAGACAAAATAAAGAACAATACAAAACAAACAAACAAATGAAAAATTAATTTGCTGTATTAACTATTTTCTCTTCCAACAGAGTTTACTGATGGTATTTTTAGTGAATGAATATTTTTTAGAACGTATTTATTGATAGAAAGTACTTTTGTATGACACTCTGGATTAGGGTGTAAATGTAAACATAATGTAAATGTAATGTACGAGTATCTTTTTCTTCTTGTAAAACTAGCATTCTAATGCTCTTACCTCCTTAGAGATTTAAAATAGGCAGTAAGTCGGCAACACGTTCACAAGCCAACAGGAACGCAACATAAAAAAAACCCACAATAACAATAAAACCAACCAAACAACAAAACAACAAACTAGTATGACATTTTCCTTTCAGGTTCTGGTTTGGCATTTTCTGATTTAGAATTTAGAATATGTGCGATTTGCTGTTATACTTTATGATTTTGCTGTTGTGTTTGTAGGTTAAATTTGTACATTCGTACATACTTAAGAGATGGATATATGATTGATATCCTGGTTAAATCTAGCCCACATCGATCACCCTATATGTATCTGCCCAGTGGTAATGCTAGCATTGTATTTACATACACTGTGCCTATTGTAACATTTTTATCCATTCTGGTGCTAATCAGTAGCTCTAGCATTTATAGACTGGTTGATACGCATAAGTATGTCAGCTCCTGGTAAAATTAGCCTGTCATTTTGAGTGTTGACAGAAATGCTGAGTGCAGAGGAATCTTGTAGATGACATGGGCCTAAGGCAAGGCCTCTTGGCCAGCTGCTGCTGTCAGGTACTGGGCCATTTGGTGGTAAATCATGGCCGTGGCCTGGTGAGAACGGCACTCCAACATCTCCTCTTTCTCCCAGCGCTGATGGGAAAAGCAGCCTCACTGCTTGTTCCGGCCTTGCTTGAGTTCCAGAAAGAAGTCTGTTAACTGTCCTTCCCATGAGGATTATATCATAATCCCTACAGCAACTGCTGCAGAAAACACATGCCCCAGATTCACTTAGCAGAGGCTAGACTAATTAAGATGTTTTTATTAAAGTCGATGATGTTTTTTCTGTAGATTCAGCTTATATTTATCTACTCTTATCTCTATGGAAACAATCAAGGTGTTTATTTTAGTGTGTACCAACATGGGAATGTTTAATTAAAGTTTATTTTGTTGTTGTTTCACATAGTAGCAGGTATTGCAGAGTTATATAAGCACCAGACATCCAGAGTGCTGCACTACAGCATACCATCCACTGTACATTTGCTCCAGTAGGAACAACGGCACATCTGCTCAATTTGTGCAATTATACACAATTATACTGGTTATGTGCATCTATACTGGTTATATCTCCTCTATTGTCAGGTATATATTTTATCGCTTCAGCTAATGTTGTCAGGAACTTTGATGATGGCATGGTTATTAGTGCCAGACTGGCTACTTTTTGAATTGATTGTCTCCTGAGTTTTCACTGTCTGTTGAGCAGTAGTTCGGAGGAGCTAAAAACTGATTTTAGGGGAGAACTGCCAGAATGATCTGAGTTGCCAGGAAAGCTATTGTAACTCAAATAAGCATACTTTACAGCCACTGTGAGCAGGAAAGCAACACAAGATGTGATTTTGAGCTACAACAGCAGAAGAACACTCAGCCAGTCAGCCTGTAACAGGAATTTAAAGCTACAATGGGCACAGGCTTTATGTCATAACTGACATAAAACTGTTGTGTTTCAATGACATGACTGGTAACAAAGATGCATGATGATATGCATTTGTTTAAATTCAATATTTATTCTTAATTTTTGTAAATATAATATAACTAAAATCGAATTCTATATTTAGAATATTACAGGTAGAGCATTACTTTTTTTTTTTTTAGGCAATTGACGGTGAACATGTCTCCTCCTCATTTATCATTCAAGCTCCCTTCCTTCTTAGGAGCTGCTCTTTATCCAAGCACAGTAAAAAACAAACAACGAATGAGAGAAACAGTGAGAGCAAGATGGAGAGACACATGGCAAGCATGTGGAGGTCATCTTATCTCAAGTTCAAAGAGAATGATTTGGTCAAGGAGGCTTACTCAAACCTCAGAGTATGCTTTCATGATAAGAGCTGGTAGATGGCTTGTTGGCTGGTTAACTGGGGCTCCTTGAGGACACATGCTTAATCCTCATCATTGAGTGATGAGCTTCTACCGCCTTTTTGAGAATCAAATACAGACACGTGAACTCCCACTCTGCGATAGCTCCTATTTTATTTTGGTTTCCAAAGTAATATCAGGATTTATTATTTAGCATTTTCCCAAAACTCACTGTCTTAAGGGTACAAGGTGCATGTGTTCAAAAACTTTACAATACATTATGAATATCTCCCTAGTGAAAAAATGCCAGTGCCTGGAACCCCATGATTTATAATACATTTTATTAAAAGTAAAAAAAAAAAATTTTTGACACCATTAAATTTGTCATACAAATGTCTTAATGCTGATATATTCTATGTAGCCCAGCAAACTAATTAATGTTCTGTTGGATAGAGAAGGAATCACATTCCAATGAGAGGTTTTAACAGCACCAGTAATAGCAGAACAAACCCAGCCATTAGGGGGGCACAAGCCAGTGCACTCTTAGTGCCGGTCCCAAGCCCGGGTAAATGGGGAGGGTTGCGTTAGGAAGGGCATCCAGCGTAAAACATGTGCCAAATCAAATATGTGGATCACAAATGAGAATTTCATACCGGATCGGTCGAGGCCCGGGTTAACAACGACCGCCACAGGTATCGTTAGCCGACAGGGTACCGGTGGAAATTGGGCTACTGTTGGCCGAAGGAGGAGAAGGAGAGGAGGAAGACGTCTACAGAGACGTCGGGGAAAGGAGCAGTGTAGGAGAGTAGAGGTTCGGGTTGGTACTTTAAATGTTGGTACTATGACGGGTAAAGGGAGAGAGGTAGCTGATATGATGGAGAGGAGAAAGGTAGATATGCTGTGTGTTCAGGAGACCAAGTGGAAAGGGAGTAAGGCCAGGAACATTGGAGGTGGGTTTAAACTGTTTTATCATGGTGTGGATGGAAAGAGAAATGGTGTAGGGGTGATTCTGAAGGAAGAGTACAGTAAGAGTGTAGTGGAGGTGAAGAGAGTTTCTGATAGGGTGATGATCGTGAAGGTGGAGGTTGAAGGGATGATGATAAATGTCATCAGTGCCTATGCTCCACAAGTTGGCTGTGAGATGGAGGAGAAGGAAAGATTCTGGAGTGAATTAGATGAAGTGGTAGATGGTGTACCTAGGAAAGAACGATTGGTGATTGGGGCAGACTTTAATGGGCATGTAGGTGAAGGGAACAGAGGTGATGAGGAGGTGATGGGTAGGTATGGTTTCAAGGAGAGGAATGTGGAAGGGCAGATGGTGGTAGATTTTGCTAAAAGGATGGAAATGGCAGTGGTGAACACGTATTTTAAGAAGAAGGAGGATCATAGGGTGACGTATAAGAGTGGAGGAAGGTGCACACAGGTGGATTATGTTCTGTGTAGGAGATGCAACCTGAAGGAGATTGGAGACTGTAAGGTGTTGGCGGGGGACAGTGTAGCTAGACAGCATCGGATGGTGGTCTGTAGGATGGTTTTGGAGGCGAAGAAGAAGAGGAGGAAAGTAAGGATTGAAAGAAGAATAAGATGGTGGAAACTGAAGGAGGAAGAGTGTAGTGTGAGGTTCAGGGAAGAGGTCAGACAGGGGCTTGGTGGTGGTGAAGAGGTGCCGGATGATTGGGCAACTACTGCAGGAGCGATGAGGGAGGCAGCTACAAAAGTACTTGGTGTGACATCTGGAAATAGAAAGCAAGACAAGGAGACGTGGTGGTGGAATGAGGAAGTGCAGGAGAGCATTAGGGGAAAGAGGTTGGCAAAACAGAAGTGGGATCGACAGAGTGATGAAAAAAAGTAGGCAGGAGTACAAGGAGATGCGGCAGCAGGTAAAAAGGGATGTGGCGCAAGCCAAGGAAAAGGCATATGAGGAGCTGTATAAGAGGTTGGACACTAAGGAAGGAGAAAAGGATTTGTACCGATTGGCCAGGCAGAGGGACCGAGCTGGGAAGGATGTACTGCAAGTTAGAGCAATAAAGGATGGAGAGGGAAATGTGTTGACTAATGAGGAGAGTGTGTTGAGAAGATGGAGGGAGTATTTTGAGCAGCTGATGAATGAGGAAAATCAGAGAGAGAGAAGGTTGGAGGATGTGGAGTTGGTGAAGCAGGATGTAGATAGAATTAGTAAGGAGGAAGTGAGAGCAGCGATTAAGAGGATGAAGAATGGAAAGTCGGTTGGACCAGATGACATACCAGTAGAAGCGTGGAGATGTTTAGGAGAGATGGCAGTGGAGTTTTTAAATAGATTGTTTAACAGGATTCTGGAAGGGGAGAGGATGCCTGAGGAATGGAGAAGGAGTGTGCTGGTACCGATCTTTAAACATAAGGGAGATGTGCAGACCTGCAGTAACTACAGGGGAATTAAGTTGATCAGTCACACCATGAAGTTATGGGAAAGAGTAGTGGAAGCCAGGCTGAGAGAAGAGGTGACCATCTGTGAGCAACAGTATGGTTTCATGCCGAGGAAGAGCACCACAGATGCCTTATTTGCTTTGAGGATGTTGATAGAGAAGTATAGAGAAGGACAGAAGGAGCTGCATTGTGTATTTGTGGATTTAGAGAAAGCGTACGACAGGGTGCCGAGAGAGGAGTTGTGGTATTGTATGAGGAAGTCAGGTGTGTCAGAGAAGTATGTGAGGGTGGTGCAGGACATGTATAAGGACAGTGTGACGGCAGTGAAGTGTGCAGTAGGTACGACAGACTGGTTCAGGGTGAAGGTTGGACTGCATCAAGGATCGGCCCTGAGCCCTTTACTGTTTGCAGTGGTGATGGACAGGTTGACGGACGAGGTCAGACAGGAGTCTCCCTGGACTATGATGTTTGCAGATGATATTGTGATTTGTGGTGAGAGTAGAGAGCAGGTTGAGAAGAGCCTGGAGAGGTGGAGATATGCGCTGGAGAGAAGGGGAATGAAAGTCAGTAGGAGTAAGACAGAGTACATGTGTGTGAATGAGAGGGAGGGCAGTGGAGTGATGCGGTTGCAGGGAGAAGAGGTGGAGAAGGTGGAGGAGTTCAGGTACCTGGGGTCAACAGTGCAAAGTAATGGAGAGTGTGTTAGAGAAGTAAAGAAAAGAGTGCAGGCAGGGTGGAGTGGGTGGAGAAGAGTGACAGGAGTGATTTGTGATAGTAGGGTATCTGCAAGAATGAAAGGGAAAGTTTATAGGACTGTGGTGAGACCTGCGATGTTGTATGGATTAGAGACAGTGGCATTGAGTAAAAGACAGGAGATGGAGCTGGAGGTAGCAGAGCTGAAGATGTTAAGGTTTTCGTTGGGAGTGACGAGGATGGACAAGATTAGAAATGAGTTTATTAGAGGGACAGCACATGTAGGATGTTTTGGTGACAAGGTGAGGGAGGCGAGATTGAGATGGTTTGGACATGTGCAGAGAAGGGACACGAATTATATTGGTAGAAAAATGCTGAAGATGGAGCCACCAGGTAGGAGGAAAAGAGGAAGGCCAAGGAGGAGGTTCATGGATGTGGTGAGGGAAGACATGCAGGTAGTTGGTGTGAAAGAGGCAGATGTAGAGGACAGGGTGGTATGGAGACGGATGATCCGCTGTGGCGACCCCTAATGGGAGCAGCCGAAAGAAGAAGAAGAAGAAGAAGAGGAAGTAATAGCAGAACACAAGGCTTTAGCTAATTAACCCTCAGGTAGCCATAGCCACACTTGTTCCCTTGTTCCATGCAGAAAATAGCAGTTTTCCAGATTTGGATAAAGCCTCATGTAAGAACTACTTTTACTGTAGTGGCTTTCCATTAAAGTCATGACCCAAATTCCAGGGTATGGAAAGTGTGCTCAGATAGCAACTACAGGCCTGGATCTTCAGACTGAAATTATCGAGTTATCTGGCTTGTTCATGGGTCTTGATGTTGATGGATGAATTGGTCCGCTGCTCCATTCATCACCATTTAAGCCTGAAGCAGTGACACTAAGGATGTCTGACACTGAAGGGCAAAAGTAGGTTCTGGATTGTTCGAATGTTATCTCAGATGTGTCGGGATTGAAAAGCTGTATTTTTGTGGTCATCTGACAGGACCTTGTGTGTATATCCACTGTTCTCTTTGCAGAAGCTGCTGCAGCTCACCAGACTTTCAGTCTCCAAATGGTCTCTGTGTCTGCATATTAACTGTTCCTATTTCCGCTTAGATGTCAAATACTGTCCTTTCACAATTGACTCATCTGTCTACATGTGCCTCTCTATGGTAGCCATGGTTTCTGCCTGGGTTTCTTCTTCATTCACACAGTGACAGAGTGTACTCACGAACTGTATTATAACCCAAGTGAAACATAGTTGAAGGCAAAAGGACATCTGCACTACCATCTGCACTGGCACAACTTAAGCACACAGCTGAAATCAATAGTACAAGTTTCATACGCATTATGTGTAAGGCATTTGGTGTGTATGTCTTTATTTGTGCGTGTGTGTGTGTGTGTGTGTGTGTGTGTGTGTGTGTGTGTGTGTGTGTGTGTGTGTGTTTGTGTGTGTGTGTGTGTGTGTGTGTATGTGTGTGCATACATGTGCATCCCAAAATTATGTCCTCATTTGTCAGGGACACAGCAGTGAGGCAATGAGTCATAGTGTGTACAGAGGGTCATTAAACAGGCCAGTGCAGCTCCATGGTGCATTCCAGGCGGGATAAAGTCAGACCAGAGGCCAAGGATATAGAGCTGTCTCTTCAAGCATACCCAAAGCTCTAATGCTCAGGTCATAAACGTTTGCCTTCCATCTACTTGCCTTCTCACAGAGCTACAGCTATGGCAAAACAGCTGGAAAACCCAGAGAACGGACATAACTGCAGCCCATTACTTTAACAAACGCCCAACCTGGCAAATTATTGGAATCTTGTAAGTATAAAAGTATTTTTACATGCTAAAGCTTCAATTATTCAGATTTACTGAACCTTAATCACCACCAATGGCACAGGAGAGTCATAAGAATTTGAAGGAATGCTCAGCCTGCCCTTTGCCCTAACCTTTACTAAACTGGCTTGTGAGAATATACTGATGTAAACATTTCCATCTTTATTTTATTCTGGGTCCTTTTATTCAGAACTCAAACAATGAACAGAAAGCAAATGCAATACTTAATTATACAGTATATTTTCAAAGATATACAAGGAGGGTGGGTTTATGTTTGTCCCAATAGATGAAGTCAACCAGGGTGTTAAACCTTGAATTAGATCAGCTGCTTTGAGCAAAGACGCAGGCATTTGTTGTGACAGGTTGAGGACAGCTGAAGAAACCATTTCCGTCACATGCCATATGAAAACTTTATTAACACAGTTTATTCAGTAATAAAGCAGCAATGAACTGGTGGTGGATTTCAAAACGACACATCAAAATTGCCAAAAATTGCTCAAAACCTTTTTATATATCCATTTAAAAAAACCTTGGTTAATTAAATGAATCTTAACAAATAATCTTTCTTCTAGCAACATCATAACATGCGGCCATTGACATGAGCTGCAAAGGAGGCTAAAAGACAAACATTCCACAACTACACAGTGAAAATAATGTTTTCACTGCTGTCTCGACTCAAGCTGTGCAGCAATGCTTACAGTCCTCAGAGAAAGATACTGAAAAAAAGGAGAAACAGGCCACGCAAGAGAGAGACTAAAAAGGATGTGAAGGCTAAACACTTGGGCCAAACTCTCAGCAGAGCACTTCCATGGCCACTTGCAGACCACAAGGCTTCATGATGGTCTTTTCAACTACATCATTTAACAGTAAAGAAAATTTATTTAGCGTGTATGGCTATGGCTGGGAGAGCTGAGTGAATTGGAAAGAGACATGCTCTAAACTCCCAGAATTCCTTTGTTTCTTTATTATTAATGATGGATGACAAGAAACCTAGCAGTGATTCCAGCTTGTGTCACGCTGTGAAGCTTAGTTTCACACTGTATCTTCCCTGTGTTCCATTGTTTATGAACAAGAGTGGTGTGTATATCAGAAGCTGAAGGTGGTCTGTGTCCTCAAGACGTCAAGAATGAAGTGTGTGTGTCTGTGTGGGGGCGATGAAGGTGTAGTGTTGAAGAAAGGACCACCATCAGGGTGTTTGTGTGTGTTTGTTCAAGAAGTATTTTATAGTCGGGGATTAATTGGACTAAATCACGTACATTTGTTAAAGCTGAATTTCGGTGGGTCGAAAGAATAATAAGATTAAGAAAGAATTAAATGAGAGAGCTGGGCATAGACAGTTGTGAGGTGGTGTTGTCCATGTGTGTTCTTTTAGCAAAGAAAAGGGCATTTTCCATTTTTGAAACAAAAACTTGAACATTTTACTGGAAACGATTTCTTATTTCAAGTGAATCCAAGTCATGGAAAGGTTTTGCAGAAATGGCTGCAGTCCAGTACAGATGGAATTCTTAATGGGAATTAAGAAACAAAGCAAAGATCTCTTTCAATCTACAGTACTTCTCCATTTATTTTCCAGATTTAGCTAAATGAAAGACATTCGTGGTATTCATAACGTGTAAAGAAATCCCTTTTTTTAACCACACCCAAGCTTTTTATGTTTCATGATGGGATTTTCATTTTACTTTTCTTTTTTTTTCTTTTTTTTTTGCCAAAATCATCAATCCTGGTACACATTACTGCACATGTTATATAGCCTGTAATTAATACATTCTGTATTAGATCAAGATTTTGTGTACACAAAAAGTGAAAAGTCTAATTGGTTTCACAAACACAGATGCCTAAACAAATCATATAGAATTGGTTGTTTTTATTTGATGCATTCATATGTAGGATGGCTCAGCATAACTAACAAACAAACAACAACAACAATAATAATAATACTAATAATACTAATATTAATATTAATAATAATAATCATGATTATAATAATCATAATTATTATTATTATGATTATTATTATAATCTTGATTAATTTACTTGGATGATTTATGATATCTATGATAGCTAGATGTATAATATTTATCCTGCATCCTAAATGACATAATAATCTGCACAGTGAGCCACAATACTGTAAAAAGTATTTCAGGTTCTACCCCAGGCGATCTAAAGAGATCAAGGAAGACATGGAATCAGTAAGGATTTGTCAAAAGCCATGCATGTAAAAACAACCACAAGATTACGCTTTCAATCAAAAGCTTTTCTTTCCCAAACACCCCTAAAATTCCATAAACTGAATCCTGGCATAAAGTAAATGGCATGAGATCTTTTTCCCTGCAGTGTCTAAAACAACACTGAACCATGAGGAAATTTCAGATTTGACAACCAGTAATTGCGAGGTTAAACAAAAGTTATAAACTTTTATGTACAGTATTAAGTTATGGCAGTTAATGGATGGGGAAAGAATGAAAATGAGCTCTGAAACGTATTCTCACTCCACCCAGGCCTACTGTCATTTATCCACTTCACAGTTGATGATATAGACATTGTGCAGAAGTGAAAGCAGCCGTAACATCACTCAAAGCAATGCAGATATCACACCTTAGATGAATGGTTTGATCCACCAAGGTGACTTTTTTAACACCCTGTGCCTCTAAAAAGCATGGAAGAACCAAACTCATAACCATGACCAAACCATCATCTGACATCTGAAAAAAAAAAAAAAAAAAAAAAAAAGCAGAACCACCATCACACATAAATGCAGCCTGATGGGTCATAACCTGTGACTGAACCATGACTGGAGAGAAGTAAATAGAGGTATGTCTCTCCACATTACAGTTCAGCCCTGTGATTTACAGGAACTTCCTGATGGATTACCAAAGGGTGACCTTAAGGCAAGGATTGATGAATATGTCTGAAAACATCTGGCAGGCTGCAGACATCAGACTGTGGATACTGGTGGAAACCAGATATGGACAGGATTCATTATCGCAAAATACCAGCATCCAGGCTTCTTTTGTTAGGCATTTATATGGCTATGGCTTGAGCTAAATACACTGGGATTTATCTTTCTTTTTTTCAGAGGTTAACTATAGTATGGAATAAGTGCTCACAAGTTACAACGATTTCTTAGGTAAAATCTATATCACTACATCTGAGCATGACCTGCTCAACCACTGATCATAATGAAAAAAGCCTATTTTATTACAAGGTTCTATAAAAACTCAGCATTACATGCCACCTTAAGCAATTTTGTGTTACTAGAATAGTGTTATTTGAATAGACATAAAATTACCATGGACACCTTCATCCAAAAAAATATACAACTGAAAGAGGATACAACTGGGCTGTTGAAGGCCAAGGCTCTTGCTCAAGGACCCAAACATTGCGCATACTTACTTTAGCCTTTCTCTTTTAACTTCTGAATGACAACATCTCCAATGCTGCTAGAAAATACATAAACTCAACAAAGAAAAATCTCTGGACAATTATACCTCAATTCTGTTGAATTATTAAATCTGTTTGAAAAGTGATCAGTCATCAGTCATCATACAAAAGCTTTCTAGACATGGATGTATTTCATGTCTTAATTTTATTTGTATAGAGTATTTAACAAGGGACATTGTCACAAATTAGCATTAAAAACATGTATAATGCCAAGACAGAACATATAAAACTAGCCTTCATGAACAAGCCAGAGGGGATGACAACAAAGAAAAACTCTCTGAGCTTATATAAGAAACAAACTTTGAAAGAACCAGAGTTTACACTGGGTCACACTGGATAGAATTATTATAAATAATACCCTACTATAACTGTGTACTATATGGTCAGAAAGTGCATTTGTGTATGTGAGATTCATAATAGTTTAGTCTATTTTAATGACGTTATCAACTGTTCACTAATGGAGACTGTGCAAAGCTTTTAATAGCACGTAAAGTCCTAACTCTATCAAAGCAAAACCATTTGTATTAACTGCAGTCCAAATTCGTTATCATGGATTCTATCCACGGTAATCTTGTGTAGCTTTAGACTGTCCATGTGGGAACAGTTTTGAGAACTCCAACCAGTGGTAGTGCTGTGTCCAGCTGTGTCATGTTTTCTGTTAATGAACACTGATGAGCATTCCAATACCAAAAATATTTTGCTGTGTAAAATGTAAATAAAAACATTTTTACACATTATTATACAGAATATAATCAATTACAAATCGCATAAACCTATATTTTATTGACAATGAAATCTCATAGAAAATATATTTAATGTTTAAATTAATGAAATGTACAATTTTAAGGGGAAAAAAACCCAAGTTATTTTTCTATTTGATGGCTGTAACATGATACAGGACCATGTTTACCACTGTGTAGTTTCCTCTATACATCTGGGAACAGACAATACTATAAACATTTAAATGTCTGGGATTTTTTTTTATAAATGTCAAATTTTTATTGACAAATTGCTGTGGTGTATATAATACTTCTAGAAAAATAACTCAAAATGATAATGTTTGTGATGAGGGAGATCAGCTCACCGCATGTGCTGTTCATATTAATTGTCGCTACAGTTTCTTTTGCTTACCATGAAGTGGAAAGAATGCCTTATAGTTGAGAAATTAAGAGAATGTATTACTTTTTTTTTTTTTTTTTTTTTACTGCTAAAGAACTTGATGATTGTAAATACTAGATTTTATAGTGCCTGTCAAAAGTTTGGAAACCCAGTCTTTTTTTTTTTTTTTTCATTTTTGAGAAACACGTGCATGTTCCTTTTGTTTATATGCAACAAACTAGGAAATTTGATTGTGTTTTTTTTCATCAAACTGTCACCTTAGGCAATAACAGTTGGTTTTGGATGAAACACATGTAGCTAAGCCACATTGCACTGTAAATGTTTTTCTTTATATTTGGAGAACATGCTAACTCAGATTTTAACTCATTCATATATGTTAAAGAAAAGAAAAAAAAAGAAAAGAAAAGAAAAGGTGCTTCCAATTTTTTGACAGGCAATATACATTAAAAACAATAATTATATACGCTTGAAATATGGAAAAATCAGTCTATTAGTAGATGCAGTATCTCCTTTCAATTGTTAAATAGTGAAATTGTTATGCAGCACAGCTGGATCCAATTTATACTCTTTTACAAATAGATTTATAAAAATTGTTGCAAATCTCACACAGGGGAAATGTTTAGCTTTAAGCTTTAGCTTTCTACATAACAATAGTCATTGTTTTCTGTTTTATTTTATGGCTGTGATATTTTACAGTTTTTTCCCTACATGACGCAATTTCTCTGTATACTGCAGGTCAAAAACCAGCACATTGTCATGCATCTTGTCAATTATAAATATTTCTTATATACAGACAAATATATAACGTGTGAGCCAAAGAATAATAAAAAACACACAACACATAAACTTGTAAATCCATGGTAACTGTGGTGTTGCTGATGTGATGACATGGGAAAGTGTGACATTTTATCGCATTTATTACTGATTTGTGGTTTTGTGAAATCCTGGTATGAATCCAGAAAACATGTTTTATTTTCTGGACTGTTTATGATTTATGTTCTTATGATTCTGGGAATTGGATATATTACCTTTTCTTGTTTATTGGTCTCAAAAATAGGAAAAAAAGACAAGTCATTTATATCAGCAGTGTGTGTGTGTGTGTGTGTGTGTGTGTGTGTGTGTGTGTGTGTGTGTGTGTGTGTGTGTGTGTGTGTGTGCATGTGTGTTTGGACACCTGAAATTCCAGCCATATGTGATTCTTTGGGACACCTTTGGGATTACTTGGAACACTGAGTGCACCCCGGGGCTCCTCACCCTACATCAGTACCTGACATTACTAACAGTCTTGTGGCTAAATGAACACAATATATGAATACAAAAAGTTGTGGAAAAAACAATGGAAAAAAAAGAAATGCTATAAATATTCCTTATACACTGGAATCCAAAACATATATGCATTATCCTTCAGTTATACTTTGACTTCTTTAAATCAGGTTGGGCAGCCAAAAGGGTCACTTTCATTTCAGTGTAATTACCAATTAATTAATAAAAAATTTGTTATTTAATTTTGAAAATTGCAGTTATGTTTGATTATTAGATATGCATCTGAAGTTGTATCAAAGTGTTGTAATAAATACATACAAAATAATTGTAATGAATATATTTCAATACTTTATTACTTTCTTATTTTGTATTCATTCACAAACATGAGAAATGTAGTTGTAATAATGACGAGTAGGTTTCATAATTTTGTTAATTCAGATATCATGTGATATGTAATATATAGTCATGCTGAATATTAAACAGTATATAAATATATACCTTTTCTTTATAGCTAAAGAGCTATGGCTCAACATACTTTAATCTGAAAAGCCCCTAATAACCACAGAAAAATATGTTTTTCATTTAAACCTCTTTCTTCTCCATCTGTTTTTTAGAGGAATTGCTGGACTCTGAGAAAAGAGTGGAGAGAGCTGGAGTCGTAACAAATGACATTATTATTATCTGGGACGTCTGGTGGAAATGACGGTCTCATCAGAATCCTGGAACACACTGCTTCCTGTCCCAACAGACGTTAATTTCTAGGAGAAGGAAATGTGAATGAGGAAAAAAAGCACCCTGGCACACAGATGGAAGCAGAGGAAAAAGGGCTCTCTGAGGTTTTAACAACCTACCCACATCTGTTTATTTAAAGAAGAAACCATTGTGTCAGTCAGTTATTCTAACACGTCCTGTGGCAGCTGCCGCTTAGGCCTGCAATGACGGCTTTTCAAATACACTGTTTACTCTTAGTCAAAGTGGCCCCCGAGCTGCAATGGATCAAGCCAGATGGGTGATAAATACCATGAGGCTTCGCACTGACTCCTTTTCCAAATCATAGCAGCAAGACCTTAAAAAATATGTTCCTTTTCCATCAACAAATTTTATAAACCCCCATGTTATGTTCCCTACTTAATCGTATACAGGATGTCCTGTATAAGTGTGTTAGCATGGGACAAACCATCAGATCATGATTGCTGTGACTCAAATGTGGAAAACAGTCATAAATGACTGCCATGTTGATGCAGTTTTAAATGAATGTAATTATTTTGCCAATAATATGCTTTGACATGTTTTACTTTAAACTGAAAAACCCATAAATCTATCATATGTGAACAAAGTTCCATCTTATTCCTTGTCTTGGCTGTCTGCCTACAGCAATTTACCTTTTCTGCCAACAATATACTTGAACCCCTTTGACTTTGGCTTTGACTGTAAGAAAACCTAAATATACAGTATTTAACCAAAATAAAGTTTTCATTAAGGTTACTTCTTAACCTTTTCTTGGCTATGTGCATGAGTTTGGAAATTACAGCAGGAATAAATGCACTCAGTCTACCTAAAGATGTCTAAATCCTTGCCAGGTAATTTTGCTTTCTTGTTCAATAAGGTCACATTTTTTATTGTTGTTGAATTGATGCATACCACAGCAAAATATATATAAACCTCACCATTGTATTTAAATCATCATCCAAACAGAGAACATTTACAGACTCAGGTTTAAGGTTAAGAGTTAGGATTTAGTATTAGAGGGATAAGTTAGGTTAAGTTTTGGAGATAGGGTTAGTGTTGTGAGATGGCAGTAGACGGGGTATTTGAATAATACCATAATTAAAAATACATTCTTAAAAACTAACTTGCCTTTAATCCTTGATTATGTCTCCTAAAGACATTTTTTAAGACTTTTTGTAGGTAACTATAACCTTTGCTATTATAAGTCTTTGAAATTAATATTGTTTTAATAGTTTTTTGTATTAAAAAAAAAAACAAACAAAAAAAAAAAAACAAATAAATAAATAAATAAAAATTTTTAAATTATTATATTATTTTTTAAGTTAATGTTATTTTATCACTGTACAGTCACCTTCCAGAAAAATTTTAATGAATTCTTTAAATGCAAATTTTTCCCTTTTAACCTTGGGAGGTAATAAGAGTTAAAACTCGTAGAAAATCAGTTCCTTGTTGAGATCAACACAAGAGGAACATATTTAATTTCAGTTTTTAGAAACTATTTATAGTACAAACAACACCATAAGTGTATAACCTGTTTTCAAATATATAATAAATTGTCTTGTCTATATCTGAAATATTAGCATTAGGAACAAAATTTGCCTGAGCATAATCTCATTACTATAACTTTAATACATAATAATGTTATTTCACCATCATAAAAGAAACTGAGTCAAGCACATAGTTCTTCGTGGCAAATTTCATAATCATTTAAAACACGCCATTATGAAAAGATCACAGCAGGTTAAATGATGTCAGGGTTTAAGCCAGCTGTTGAGCTCATTATTGAAGCATGACTTATCACAGGAGTCTAAGGCATATGCTGTTTTCTTAGACGAGTCGCTTCCACCTCCATGTCATTTGAATGCGCCTTGTATTCGTCTTATCATAACAACAGGATACAGCAGAAGAGGGTTTGCTAAGATGTGTCGCATACCTGTACAACAGCACGGAAGAGCTTGTGTGCTAACAGATGTTGAAAGTTGTAAAGTAGGCATGTCTGCACACACAGGCCCTGTTATATTCCAAGTCTTTTCACACTAAAATATATGATATAAACAAAACATTATGAAAAAATAAATGCAAAACGATTTGCCAAGATGTGACACAGAATTACAAAAGTGTGCTTTTAAACCTGGCTTCTTTAAAGGTTTCTTCTTTATATGGTATGAACAATTATAAGAAAATAACTTATAGGCAATAAAGTTACACGTTCTTTTATATAACCGTATTACCTCTTTATCTATTTAAATCTGCTTTGAGACAATGTCCATTGTAAAAAAAAAATCGCTATACAAATTGAATTGAATTGAATTGAATATCCAAAGGCTGCACTGCACACATGGCTTCAGTGCTGCAGTCTAAAACCCAAGAGCCATTAATGCTCAAATGTCTGATTTGGATCAGATCTGGAATGTTGAATGCTTGCAGCAACCACTGATTTTCCTTTCTTTTTTTAATTGATGTGGTTTGTTGTGTCTCATGCCGTAAAACCTCGCTAAACTCCATGTTTGCCTGATTAATATCATGTCTGTGCAAGGGTTATCTTTATTGGCCCAGTGTGCATATGCTGTTCTCTTTCAGCAAGCTGTATGACAAACCTTTAGGTCTATTTATATAGTCTCATGTAAAATATAGTGAGGTATGAAAGCCATGCGTACGTATGTGTATGTAACCTTAAATAAAACACACACACACAATTGGAAGAACAAACACCAATCTGTGGTTTGTCAAGAAAGATATACAGATGTTGTCACACACATTTCTTGGACATACACAATTTGAAAATGACTATACTCATTTCTGCAGTAAAAGCTTCAGTCATAGGAACTACGTATTGTAGCCACTTATAAATCTAAGTCTTAATAATTCATTCTTGCTGATGTGTTAAAATATCTGATTATTGATAATATTCTGGGATTTATTTACATTTCAATGGCATTTAACATTTTATAAGTGTGTCCAGTCTTAGCACTAAACTGTCGATGGTGAAGCTGTTCTGTTTTCCGTTATAAAGAAGTCTTCACAGAAAAAGACTTTGCATTACTGTACCTTTTTACATGAGTTATAACAGCCACTACCTTGTAAATGTAACTATAAAAGTGTAAAAAAAAGTAAGACACCTAATTTCTAAAAATCTTTTAAATTAAATAAATAAATAAATAAATAAATAAATAAATAAATAAATAAATAAAGCTGATCAATTGCTGAAGCATAAAATAAATATAACTTACAATTTTTTTTTTATAATAATAAATTAATTTACTTATGACTTCCAACTGTGAAATGTTATAACTGATGTTTCATTCTGTTGGCAGCTCTGTTAACAAAATAATTATTGAAGTTAAAGTTTGTTTGTTTGTTTTTTTTTTTATTTTCTAGTAATGCTCTTGATCTTGTCCTCATCAGTAAATTAATTGTTGAGCTTTAACTTTCCAGACTTTCCAAACTTGCTAAAGCCAATGCTTTGAATTTCACAGGCAATTTGTCTCCAAACATTTACAGTGATTGTTTGTCACTCTATCATGGTGTTAATGACAGCTGTTGCTATGTTCTGATCTGTGCTAAATGCAGTGGCAGCTGCTATTGTGGGAAAAACAACAACAACAACAACAACAACAACAACAACAACAACCAAGTATGTCACCTAGAAAGCGAGCACACACATAGCAGCCACTAAAAACTGTGAGTCAAGTTGCAGGAACAAAAGACATAGTGTACACAGTGAGCCCCTTTCGAATAATGGGGGTTATATGACTAATATTTAGAGCTCATGAAAATTCCTGTAAAAGACAGAAATTATAGCTCCCAGCATAACTGGCAGACAAACGGAAAACTACAGAATGTGAGTTCACTTAAAAGCATAACTATGAGAATAACTAAGAGAACAGTTTGCCTTTGGAGGTGCTGAGGGAACTGGAATTTGGCTTCTTTAGTCTGTAAAAAAAATATCACTTTTTATTAGAGTCCATGCAATACTGCGCAAGAGAGAGAATAAAGAATAAATCGTTATTTATTTCAACACTTTGACATATGGCAGGTTTTACTGATTACCTTTGTAGCTGCAAAAGCAAATTTATAAAGACCCATAATAAATCAGCTAGTTCAGGGTTCCTGTAATATGAGGATAATAAATAATGTTATGGTTAAATAATATGTAGCGTAAGTAACTATTAAATAGTACCAGTTACCTTAATGTAAACTAAAGATACACCATGCAGATACCTCATCAAATTGACTGCGTTCTTAAAAACTAATTTCCAATGGAATCAGAGTTCCTGATGCAGAGTTTGTCCAATTCACTTGACTTATCGCTTCCCATTATCTCTCTTCCTAAAGGTCCTATAGAGGAAGTTCCATATCCATATAAATGGATTGTTCCTGTCCAGTCATTTCCTGTAGTTTGATACTTCCTTTCTAAAAACACACCACCTCCACCCACACATACAGCTGAAGCACATACTCTAGATACTGTACACCTTCGGAATGTCCAGCTTTAGTCATGACTATATCTTGCATTTATGTAGATGGACTGCATTTAGGATTGGATTTTTGACCACTAATAAAACTTTCAAGGGACATTACAAACAGCAAAGACACTCCAAGGACATTGTGGCATAGAAAAAGTATTGTCTGCTGCTTGATAATTTATCTTCTCCATTTTTCCTGACATTATGATGTTCATGACTTCATGAGTGAAAACAAATGTAAGTAAAAACACACCCAGATCTTTGGCTGAAACCAGAATTTAGTAAATAACTCGAATGATCTTTTCCCAACAAATCATCCTTTAGAACAGAAATACCAATCCCAAATATTAACTTAAAAAAAATCATTAGAGGAACCCTTAATCAGTTAAGATCATTTCACACCAAACTCATATAATAAATAAATATTTTTTGCTGTCTCTCAGAAGAGTCTGTAGTTGTCAGGAGAGCCCTGTGTTTGTAGTGACATCATGGTGTTTGTCCCATAATTACATTACTGAAGCACAAAAGCGCTTTTAATGGCACCATCAAAATAATGGCATGCAGTGCGCCGCTGTTCTAAACATCTGGTGTGTGTAAATTCAGCCTGCCAAAGAAAATAGTTTGGTTAGTTGAACGTTTTCTTTTTTCCCCCCGCTGCCTCATTTTTGTTGTCCTTTAGGTCCATGTGAAGTTGTTAACGGGTCTCTCATTAGGACGAGTTATTTTAATGCAAGTGAAACAAGTGGGTTTGTTTTATGGCAATTGAAAAAAAGATGTAAATCATTTAAGGAATTGAAGCTGTGTGCCATTTCTATAAAATCTGCTTTGCAAATGTGTGTGGAAGTTTGTATGTGTCTGTGTGTGTTATGGATCTTTCTGTTCCTTCTTTTTGTTTTTCTGTCAATATGTTAAAATGTGTATGTGTATCATTCTGCTGGTTTCTTTATGAACACCATACAAAAGATTTTACATTTAAAAACAGTAAAACAGATTATAGAAATGAATAAGATTGGAGCCAGGTGAGTCTCAGGTGCTGGATTTAGTCTGTCAGGCTAGGGTGAAAGAAATGACACCAGCTGTCTTCCTCTTTTGATAAGTTTAGCTTCAGGGTTCACTGTTTGACTGACATAGGAGTATAATGTTCCCTTCATACCTCACTGTGACCTGGAGAAGGCTCCAACTCTCTCAGATCTGACCATCCGTATCTGACATTGAGTGCATTGTGTTTCTGGGTGGAGAGCTCAGTGCACACTGGCCTAAAGGTACATTCCTGACTCGAGAGCACTGTTTGAAACACAAACCCCCTTTGTACCTAGTGGACTTACTGAATCTGCAAACGTTAGCATCGGCAGGTTCATTTTTTTCATTGTGCTCGTGTGAGAACTTGCACAATATTATTTTTACACAAGTGCAGGCATACCATAATTTTCCATTTGCATGCATGGCTACAGTTCATATCATGGTATAGAAATGACTTGCCTAAAAGCTGCTTCCAATTGTCCTTTTATCTATTTTATAGATATACCAAGTGGAAAACTGTGCCAGAAAGGATCACTTTCAAACATTTATTCATCTTTCCTGCATGAACACATTTCTTTTTTTTTTCAGTTGAATCTTTTATAGTTAAAATGACCTGGAGAGCGCGATATATATACTGTATATATATATATATATATATATATATATATATATATATATATATATATATATATATATATATATATATATATATATATATATATATATTTTTTTTTTTTTTTTTTAACTTTTCTCATTGAACAACTCATTGATTTAAATTAAATGCAGTACATCTTTTTTAACATCTTTAACAAAAAAATATTGTGCCTGAGACTGATACCAAACCAGTTGTTTTGGAATAACAACTGGCCAACAAATGGGATAAATGCATACCTAGTAAAATAAACTTGTATGTATTAGATATTATCATTCTTAATATGGAGTAATTGAATTGTTGTGTAGTGTTTCAAACTATTATAAATATATACAATTTTAAATAGTAGAGAGTTAAAAAGTAGGAAATAACCATATTAATAATTAGAATACAAATAATCAGAAAATAAGTGAAAAAGACGAGAGAAAGGGAATGAAGAAGATGAAGAAGAAGAATGAAGAAGGGGCAATAAAACTGTGCCCTACTCTAATGACCACTGTGAAAGTACTGTTTAGGTTTTCTGTGACATCCTTCAACATCCTTTAAATACATTTTTAGGGATCGTATGTACTTGGATGATGGAATAACAAATTTGTAGACAAGTGCAAACTTTTAAATCTTATACATGAAGGCGCCATATTATCAGATGCAGACAGGAAAATGTTACAGCATTTTTCCACAAAGAAATTCTAAATGTCTTTTGCGAATATGACATCTACATTTTCCCCTCTGATATAATTAGGAGATTTCAGGAAGCCAAAAAGTATGAGTTCTGACACTGAGGACTTTATGACCAAAAAATTTTTTATAAAAAATAACTACTAATACACAAAACTAAACTAAATTCCTCAATGCCTATTTCCATGCTTTACTTTGAGATATCCATTCATGAAATGAGACGTGTGGAAGCAAAGTCCTGCTGATTCTACTAATCACTACAATGTGGGTTAGAATAAAAAAAAATCGGCGGTCAGGATAATTTATAAACTCTCTCTCTCTCTCTCTCTCTCTCTCTCTCTCTCTCTCTCTCTCTCTCTCTCTCTCTCTATCTATCTATCTCTCTTTCTCTCTCTTAGCCACGCCTCTTGGTCTCCTCTTTATCTGCCTTTGAGTTCGCCCTCTTGCACGCCCACGGTGACGTCGGCGGTGACTTCAGATCATGCCTTGGCCAATAGGAACCACGGAAACTTCAGTAAGCTTGGAGGTGGATAAATCCGAGAGGCCGTGGTGGAGGATCTGATCCGCGACTTCAGCGCGCTGCACTTCTCTTGTTTGTTTTTGTGCCGTTGTAGTGTTTATTTTCCCCACGCGTACTTAATGAAGGATGAGAAACCCACTTCCCTGAAGGATTTTTTCCCCCTCTTCCTTCTCCGGTGCACGAGTTGTGAGTACTAAAGAAGGCGCTAAACTCGGACGAGGTCAGTTCGGCGGAGAGGAGGAGGAGGAGGAGGAGAGGAGAGGACTGAGCCAGCGAGTCGGTGCTGCTTCCACTGGGACGGACGGCGTTCTGGACTGCGGACTTTCTAAAGTGTGTGACCATGGACCACGGACGTGTTTTATAGAGTCCAAAAACGCACATTTTGCTGAACAAAGATTCACTTCTCAAAACTCCAGGCGGAGTTAAAGTACTTCTCGGGAAGCGCGACATGGTTTAAAAGCCAAAACGGAGCAGCGACTCTGAACCCCCCCTCCCGACATGGACGCATGATTGGACAGCTCTCGCCTTGACGCCAATGGCGAGGATCGCGCGGTCAGCCCGGGTGCCCGGCTCGTCCCCGTGGCCGCTCGCCTGCGCGCTCCTGTTTCTCGGCACTTGCGTGTGCGCGGGCCCGTCGTCCGGTCGCGCGCGAGGCCGTCTCGTGTGCTGGCAGGCGATCATGAACTGTCAGACAGAGCCCGAGTGCCACTACGCGTACGGCCAGTACGTGCGCGCGTGCGAGCCGGTGCTGAACGGCCGGCGCCGCTCGTGCCCGAGCCACTGCATCGCGTCGCTTGTGCAACTTAACCAGACTAAAAGCGGCCCCGCACTGGAGGACTGCAGCTGCGCGGACGACCATGTGTGCCGCGATACCAAGCGCGCCATCGAGCCGTGCCTGCCACGGACCAGCAGCATGGGCTGCACGGAGGCGCGGCGGCAGTGTGAACGCGACGGACCGTGCCGCACCGCCATGAGTGACTACCTGCAGCACTGCGGTAAGCTGTTTAGCGGCGCCACGTGCACGAGCGCGTGCCGCGGCGTCATCGCGCATATGCGCCGTCTGCCCAAGGCGCAGCTGCTCGACACGTGCGTGTGCGACGGCGCCGAGCGCACCATTTGCGAATACGTTAAAGTGAGCATGCACACGCTGTGCTTCGGCAGGCCGCCTGTGGTCGACGATGAAGGATCCGGCGGCTATATCGACGAGTACGACGATGATGAGGATGATGGAGAGGACGGGCCGGAAGACAGCCCGATGAGCTCGGGGACGCGCTTGCGGTACTTACGCGCTCTTGTCGTGCTTGCATCCGTCTTGGCATTGTTACGGTTTTGATTGAAATGCCCCACCTGTTGCTCGATCAATGCATTAGACGTTTCCTCACAACACAAGTTTCCTCCTTTCTGAATAATAAGAGGAAGAGCCTTTCTTCATTTCCAAGTCCTTATACGGCATTGCATTCACCTTTGATTATCTATGCAAATGCACTGTTCATGAACTAAAATGGACATCAGGAGCTATGACAGTTACACTATTTATTTCTGCGCAAGATACTCTACCTGGATGTGAAACGACAGCCTTCCCCAAATAAATAAGCTCAGTCTGACACTACTGCCTTAAACAAGACTGCCCACAGAGAAATGCAACTCTGACATGGTCAAGCAACACTTGTTGACAGAAAAGAGCAATATTGTATATACACCACGAAAAAAAAAATATTTTGTGAAATAGACTTTTTTAACAATGCAAAGATTAAAGCCGATAGCTTAGCACTGCCATTATAAAACTGCACAGCAAAATCTCTTAAAGGAAATTAATTCATACCAGCTGGACTTTTATTGACACTGCTGGTGTTGATTCTGCACAGTGGTTGTTAGTTAAACATCAGGGATTTTGCTGCGTAGATATGTGAACTATTTTATATAAAGTTGTGATTGACTGCGAGGATGAATAACATTTCTATTAGGAATGGGTTTGGAAAGTGTTTGCCATGCTGGACTAAATCACAAGGTGATCCAGTGCTAGAGTGTTTGCTCAAAAGGACTGAACATAAGCATTTTGGCAGACTACATGTGCATCATAGGATAGGAAGCAATATTTTGTATCATAAGATGTCTATAAAAAAACGAAGCGCGATTCCAGCTTTAAAGGAAAGCCGGTTATTTTTGTTGTACCGGATTTCCATTTAAAATAATAATAAAAAAAGAATGTACAGTGTAAATAGATTTTCAGAGAAATTTTAATTGTGATATCTAAGATGAATTATGAACTAGAAAAATGTCTAAATCCACTGTATGACTGCCTCAGTGATGTACTTTTTATAGAAGGCATAAAAACAAAAGTACAAAAACCAAAAAACGAGTGTGTGTAATCTGTTTTCCCGGCTTTATGGTCTAATTAAATGCTATTCGTTGTTGTTACAGGATTGTTTCTGTCTTTGACAAACTCCACTAAAGCTACAAACTCAGAAGTGTGTTTGAGGAAAAGATTAAGGATGTTACACACAGACAGAGACAAACACACACACACACACACATACAAGCCGCACTGATAGTCTTGACTTTGCAAACAAAAGTGTTTGCTTACAGCCTAAAATCTGCCATTTGGATGAAGTTAGAACGTAAGCCTAAAAAGTGAATGGCTTCCCCAGAGGCACGCATGCGGTGACCAGACCAGTATTTGTTTACTTTCCAATCACTCTGTTTGCTTAACAGCCTCCGTCTGCACGCTGTGGCCGTGAACAAAGTTAACCTCTGCCCATCCGAAAGCCAGACAGTAGCATTGCAACATGATACACACTACAAATTGTGTATACACTTAGTATATTTATTCTGCACATGTTGCAGTGCTACAGCTCTTCTGCTCCATGGCTAATTGTAAGGGTGGGTGGGTGGGGGGGAGTTAGCTTGACTTTTGAAGGCCAAGAGTCCTCACTGGGAAAAGCTGTTGATGTGGTTTGCCAAGCTGAGCTCATCATGTGGTGTAGGTTAATGATGGTTATTTTCAAACTCTTCTAGCCATAAGGAGCATGAATGCACTAGAAGTTTCCCAAGTCGCATAACCGAAAAAAAGGTTGCATGTGTGTCTGATTTCAAATGGTTTGATTAGATTTAGCATCAAAAACATGTCTTTAACAGACTTTAAGATACATATATTTTTAAATAGTCTCCATTTGTTTTTGCACATTCGCAAACCAGGAAGAGCGTTTCCACCCTCAGGACGCTTCACCTTGTTAAAAACACTGGCCTCTTCATTCTGTCCCTCTCATTGCTGCGGGCTTCAAAACAGGGCGATTGCTGCAAAATGGTTTATTAGAGAAGAGACAAGAGACCTTCAGCATGCTCAATGTGGAAGAAGTCGAGTGGCACTTTTGTCATGGTAATCTTAAGCACATAATAGCCGCATTTGCACAATACGCAGGCGCTTCATTCCTCCGAGGCTTGCTGACACCTCTTCAGAGTTGAGCTGCGGGGTAGCATGTGGGAAAGATCCGCTCACCCCTCACTCCATCCACACACTCCATGTGGGCTCTCGCGCTCAGTTACGACCCCATGTGAAAAAAGGGGGCCCAGCATGCTACATATGAAATAATGAGATCAGGCCTCGGATGGGCGATGGGCCGGAACAACTGGAAGCGAGCAGCTAAGCGAGAGTGGGGTGATGAATACCAAGATGGATTTTTGTGCTATAGTTTTCATTATAGCTCCAGAGTGGATAAGAACGATGGATGGAAAGGGGGTATGAGGCAACACTCGGTGCTTCATCTCTGAGATATAATTCTAGCCTGTGAGGCGCTGGATAATCTTACCATTCCATAATACACTCTGGCACGAGAGCTGGACTGTGATCAAATCCACCTTGTCTTTATAAATGCATTTACTTGGATGTGAAAAGTAAAACCAGTTCCTAAATCAGCACATTGTGAAGTTTGTTAAATGTAGCACTTAGAAGAAGAGCCAATAATCTGAGTAGACTGCTGTTTTAGATGATATAATATAACAAATCCTCGTACAAAAACATGAGGATATGAAATGTTTTTAAAACAGTAATGTAATAATGTAAATATACTGTACATCAGTAAAAATTGAGGGAAATGATTAACACATCATACCACAGCACTGTTAAATTCAAGATTCAGATTGGTTATAAAGTGTTTATTCATTTTCTATAACAGCACCTCTCACAGTATTTATAATAAGCGTATATCGAAATTAACATATATGAAGATGAGTGAAGTTTTCTGTGGGTTTCTGTAAAGTTTTTAAGATGGTGAAGTTTTCTGTGGGTAGATGCTTACTTAGCATTTTTGGAAGGTCTGCCTTCACTTTGTCTGCATTTTGTTTAATGCCATGGGAAGGCCTTTAGGACAGAGTACATTATACTTTGCAGTTACCCAGTATTATGATAATGAACTAATGTTTTATTGACGTCAAAAGAAAATAAGAAATGCTGGTTAGGGAGGGACTGTTAAAAAAACCAGTATAACATAAATGATAACTGAAACTTGTTTCATGAAAGTTCCACAACATTAACCACAATGTGTCATTCACTGAAACATCAAAATGCTTTGCTATAAGAAGAAATAATCAACTTATAACATCTTATAACATTAAGAAAAGTCCAGAGTGTATAATACCCGAAATTGAATAATTTAGTATGAAGAATGTGTCAACAACCCTTCTGCATTTAGAAATTTCCCCACTTTGGGACGAATAAAGGTATATCTTCTATGCATATAAACAAACTATTATGTTTGATCAATAACATTTTTGATAGTCAATGAAAGAAATACAGGACTCACACATTTACACCTAATAGCAACAAAAAAATGTTAAATGTTAAATGTTTTATCATGGTGTTTATGGTAGTTTTCCTTACTAGTGTATATTAGCAGTTCATATACTACAGTGCTCAACTCACTGGCTGCATTTAAAAGCATCTTTTGTCTGCACCAAGTTTTTGTCCAGCAAATCAGTTTTTAAGTGCACCATTTTGAAAATGCCACAGTATGGACTAAGAGAACAGTTAAGTGACCCACAAAATGGTGGACGATTGCCAGTCTACACTTTCACGTGTCTTTGCAGCTTTATAGGTGCACACATATATGCTTTATAGTTGCAATCTTTCTATTTAGAAAACTTTTCCTCAACTTGCTGCATTAAAATTCATTTCATTGTGGATGAGAAAAAAACAGCAGTTTTCAGATCTAGTCTGATTATTGTTTAAAACAGGTCTCACTCTATAAGCTCTGGTTCAGTTCACAAACAAGTATAGATGCATTTATGAGGCATACATGACACTGGTGTGCAAGCCTCAAGTGGTAATGAGAAATAAGTATATAAAGTTATCCTGCTCCTCATTGCTGAGAGCATTAGTTATTAAAATGTGCTCTCAGAGCAGAAATTGGCTGGTCATTTAACCACACCAAAAACAATACTTTTGGCTGTGAGAACATATTTTATTGAGTTCAAAACATTTGCTTGTTTGCTTTTGCAGTCACCCTCCTGATACTGTGATTAGTCTGATAGTGATTATGCATTCGAAAAAAAAATGGTGCCTTGTAAGATGACTATTCCCAATAGAGCCCTAGTGATTAAAGGAACTACAAAGTTCTCAAGCAAACATTAGAACCTTGTTGATAGCCATAAATGTAGCACAAAAGTACAACATGAAAATCTGTTAAAATAGGTTCTGGCAATTTAAGATACAATGTAGCCATTGCATCATAGTTATAAGAGACCTTTATTATTGTTTTGAATAATGAACCAAACCTGCCTTTCCCTCACTGTGTTTTCAATTAATTCTTGGCAGCACTGGAGACACTGAAGTCCCAAAACCATTTGCCTCTACTGAAAAATATGGAAAAACTATAGGGAAGATCACAGCGGGTGATTATAAATCATGGGGGAAATGTCACGGTATTTTTTGAAGTAATTATTTTTGACTACATTTTTTTTCTTTGAGGATCATACTTTTACAGATTAGTTTGAGATTTCTAGCATTGGTCTTTTATGTAGGTTTTATGAGGCGTTAGTGAAAAAACAAGTCTGCTTATATGATCAAAACAAATATGCAGTGAAATGGAAAGTTATTTGGATAGGATTTAGGGTAATCCTTGAATGTTAACATAGGTATTTAATGGAAAGAGTGCTGGAAGGGCTCCCTGCCAACTCTCTCCTTAAATTTTTTTTCTTTAAATTATTAGTGAAGACTGGATTGTTTGCAAAGTCTTGGGAGCTGAGATTGATGTCATGTTTTATTAGATTTATTTTAACGCTTTCATAAGGTCTTCTATGTTAATATATATTCACATTCAAGGATTTTGAAGCATACCCCTCTGTGAAGGAAGGAAGCAAAGTAAGCTTTAAATGTTTGGAACTCACTAAATAGTAAAAAAAAAAAAAAAAAAAAAACACAAAAAGAAAAAAGAATAAAAAAGGCTTTTTTTCGACTGGCTGTTCTTTTCAGCAACCTTTTGCGCTTGACAGCCAAAATCGGATTTTTTTTCCCTATCTGAGCTGCCACTTTGATTCCATCACGGTAGACCTCTGTCAAGTTCACGGCTCTTTGAAATGAGGAAAAGCACATCAGTACAGCCTCTCAGGAAGGGGTCCAGATCCTTTGCCCAGGAAAAAAAACAGGATTAAAACAGTCACAAAGAGTTCACTTACCTGAGTGTTAGGAAAGAGAAGCTTTCACAATATTTGTGCCATATATGGTTATAAATATTGTGGCTTGTGCGTTTGTTAGAGTGGATGTAAACATGCATGCACTCTGCTGAAGTGGTGCGAGTTTTGTTTATTCTAGAGGTAGATAGAGAATACCATGATAATACCAAAGAAATAGATTTAAATGTCATCCCTTATTGGTGAGTATACAGTTTCTTCAGTCGATTGTATAATATGCTTGATTACTGTAATTATGTATTGGGGAATTAACCTTCAATCTGAAATAAATGGCTGTTATTCTTATGCTAATATGTTCTTTTTATATATGGATATTTTACAAGTTATAATAGAAAGCTGTGATGCGCATTTAAACGTATCTGGCAACATCGTTTTGTGTGGTGTTGCACCACACAAATACAGGTAAATCACTGTACAGTTGGAAGTCACGTATACCTCATTCAAGACATGATGAGTCTTGCTACTCTTGCTGACCCTGATTTTTAATGAATCATTTAAAAAAGAGTACGGGTGCCTCCCCCTTAGCACAACTAATCTAAAATCACTATAACAGGAGGTGCAAGGAGAGAGCGAGATTCTCTCCAGCAGGGAATAATGCCTGGCAAAGTTTGTCCGCTTGTTTTCGTTCAAGAGGATAAAGAGGTGATGGAGGGGAGAGGTGTTTTTTACTAGCACCGAGCATGGCCCCTTTTTCTCTACCGCAACAGCCATATAATTCCCCTGTCAGGCAGGGGAGGAGAGCCAGCAAGGGAGAAGGGTGGTTTTGGCCAAAGCAATGGCCCTGATGAATGAAGGAGAAAGCAGCAAAGAGGCCGCAATGAATATCAACCATTGAGTTTGAGAGAGAGCCCTGATCTTGCAACGCTGCTGAAGCAAATAGGCGTTAGTGGGTGGTCAGTTGGTTTTTGTTGTACCTTTTTTTATGTGGATAGGATATCACTCTTCTTGAGCTTTAACAAATAAGCTGTCTTTGATGTAAAGCATAAACTTGAATCAAGTGAAAGCGTTTTGAACAGTCAAAACCAAAACTATCAACATCGTTCAAGAGAATGGGCAAAATGGAATACAATTTTCACAGAAACAAATTGATATTATAATAATTTTTTTTGCCATGAGTGGATATAATAACTAGTATTATCTTTTCAAATAATTGAAATAAGTTGATAAATTAGGTTAAAAAAAAATTGAAAGAAGATAAAACAGTATAGCTGATACTTGGGCTTGTAATATCAACTATTAGATACAACAACTCATTAACAACAAGCTTTTTGTTACACGAAAGCACCCTGTACTTTTTTGAGTGAGGTGTAAGGAAAACCTATAGCTCAGTGTAGCCAAAGGAGAAACTGATGGATATTCAAATGTCCAATTTCAATCTTGGGAAAGAATATGCAGTTGGGAAAGATGTACAAGAACATTGGGGTGCACCTAAATAATAAGTTCAGCTGGATAAATGCGATGGAGGTAGTATACAAAAATGGAAAAAGCAGACTCTAATTTGGAAGGTCTGAGCTTTTCTAGGTTGTCAGGTTCTGCCAAGCTGAGGTAAAGAGAGATATATTTTATGAGTTTGCGGGTTTGGGATGTGATATGAATGCATGATAACAGGTGATACCAGCAGTCAAATACTAAATACCAACTAAATAGATCATTGGGACTGACAAGACCTTTTTTTTTTAGAATTGGTTGTTTAAAATTGATTTATGTTTATTCTGTACAAATCTCTCTCTCTCTCTCTCTCTCTCTCTCTCTCTCTCTCTCTCTCTCTCTCTCTCTCTCTCTCTCTCTCTCTCTCTCCCTCTCTCTCGTTCTCTCTCTATACCTGCCTATCTACAATACAAGCCCAAATCTACAAGTTGGGACACTGTGTAAGATGTAAATAAAACAAAATGCAATAATTTGCACATCCTATAAATAGTCAAGTCAAGTCAAGCTTTTTGTTACACGAAAGAACTCTGTACTTTTTTGAGTGGGGTGTAAGAAAAACCTATAGCTCAGTGTAGCAGACTCTACAAATACTCGTTCTTTTCACAATAAAACAAACAAAAAAATATCTTAAATGTGTAAACTGAGAATATATAATATTTTAAGGAAAAAAATAAGGTCAATCTGTATTTGATGTCTGCAACAGGTCTCAAAATGTTTGGGACAGGTCCAAGTTTACTACTGTGTAGCATCAGGTCTTCTGTCCAAATACATCTGGGAACTGAGGAGACAGTTGCATAAGTTTTGGGAGAGGAATGATGTCCCATATGTGTCTGATACAGGATTCTAGCTGCTAAACAGTTCTGGGTGTCCTTTTCTTTGTGTTTATAAATGTTTTGAAAATTGTGATAAGACTCTTCCACTATGAAGTCATGCTACTGTAATAGATGCAGTATGCAGTTAGCATTGTCTTGCTTAAATATCCAAGGCCTTTCCTGAAAAAGACATTTTCTGGATGGACGCATTTGTTGCTCTAAAACCTGTATATACCTTTTAGCATTCATTGAGCCTTTCCAAATGTGCAAACTGTCCATTCCATAAGCACTAATGCACTCCCATACAATTAGAGCTTTGGCTTTTTGAACTATGCGCTGATAACAAGCTGGATGGTCCCTCTCCTCTTTAGTCCAGAGGTCCATGTCCATGGTTTCCCCCCAAAAAATAAAACTTCTATTAATCTGACCAAAAAACAGTTTTCTATTTTACCTCAGTACATTTTAAATGAGCTTTGGCCCAGAGAGGATTGTGGATTATGTTCATTCATGCCTTTTCATGTTAGAGATCTAATCTGCATTTGTGGATGACATGGCAAACAGTGTTCACAAACAATGATTTCCGGAGGTGTTAATAAACATTTCCACATTTGCTACATTTCCTCAGTGTAAACATTTGAAGGCATGTGGTCCAATTCAACAGACGAGCTACTATAGCTCACATTGCTGAAGAAGTTAATGCTGTTAACGCTTGATGGGTCAGGACAATTTTGGCAACAAAATTAGGCAGGTGGTCATGATGCTATGCCTAATCAGTGTGCATTGTACACAGTGTCATAACTTTTTTGTAATTTGGTTTGTACACCCATGTGTGCAGATATAGTTCTCCTTTAGCTGTTCTCTTCTGAGAAGGATCCACCAGATGTTGGAATATAGCTGTTGGGATTTAGGATCATTTAGCCACAAGACCAGTAGCAAGGTTGGATATTAATGCAGAGCAGGAGGCTTGGCACATAGTTGGCATTTCAGTTCATCCCATAGGTGTTGAGTGGGGTTCAGATCAGTTCTTTGTCTACCTGTGTACTTGCTTTAAGTACAGTATTATTTATTGAAAATATTGATGTGATTAATATTACACATGAAAAACATATTACAATGTTTAAACTGGATTTTATTGAACAAAATAACAAAAATATTCTAATAAATTTCTCAGACACTACTTCTACTACTTCTGCTAAGAATCATCATCATCTTTATCATCATCATCTAGAATATATGCTGTTCATTATAAAAATATTTTCATTATATAAAGTCTTATTTCGTTCATGTGTGCAACAATCCATAAGGTAAAATATAGGAAAGACTAAGAGCTCAACTAAAAGCTTCAAGAGCAAAATCATAATCCATCCAGCTGCAGGACAAATAAACTCTCCCACATTCAAGCCAAACAAGTGCACACCCTAAAGAGGAAAGAAGGAGTGAGAGCAAGTGTAATTAAGAGGCAAAATGATCAGAGGAGTGCTGGTAAAGGAGTGCTGTGTGCGCATGTGTGTATGTGTGTGAGTTACTTAACATTGCCCAAGTGCAAGACCCCTCTCAATTACAGCTGCACAATACCTCACTCTGACCCTTCACTTTGCCATTAAGTCCATTTACCAACACTGAATACTTCAGCCAACAGTGAACTCCAAAGGCCTCCAGTGGACTGTGCAGAGAAAAGAAGAACGAGAATGGGAAAATATGGAGGGAGAGAGAAAGCCAGAGGCCAAGAGAAGGAGGGGTAAGACAAAAAGCTGCTGACACAAGGCATAACTTCATTTCCACGGTGGCAGGGCAGCTGGGAGGTGCAGTCTGCTCTGGAGGCTATTCGGACTTCTATGGCTCCTCTGACCCTGAAGAGCGACCCAGTCTGCATTCTGGACAAGACTAGTTCACTTTCTAGGCCTGACCCAAAATTTTGGTCACATGTTGTGTCAACATACTCAAAAATTAATTAAACCTAGCATTTATAAATCCATAATTACTTACAATACCTGTGCATGAAAAATTGATGTATGTGTTGGTTTATGAGATTCAAATCCAAACAACCAAAAATAAGCTGTTTTACTTAAACTGTTCTATTGTTCCAACTACTTTTTTTTTAAATCTTACAACAATCCTATGGCAAAAATTGAGGAAATGTAAAATATGTTTGAAATCTCATGGCACATTTTTAATGCAAATTTTTTTATTTTTTTTTTAATTCAATAGAGTTTGGGTTTATATCTGAGTTCGAGTTTAATGCCACGTGGCACTGTGTGCTCTAGAAGTGTCATTTATCAGTCCTTCATTACTCATTTCCTTGATAATGATGCAGAACAGTAGCTGAGCTGCTCACATTTCAAGAACTAACACGTTTAAAAAGGTTTTATACCGTCACTCCTTCAGTCCTCCAGTCAAGAAGGCACTCGACTTACAATCTGGTATAACACTGAATGATTAACTAAGTACAAAATCAATTCAGTACAATAAAGTGGAGTGGAATAACAACAACAACAAAAAAAGAGTGAGTGTTGGGGGGAGGGTGGGTGGGGGGGTAGAAAAGCTTGAACAGAATAAATAATGAGACCCAAGCTGAGGAGTTGTTAAGAGTTAATAGTCTCAGAGAAACTGAATGGGGGCTGGGGCTCACACTCTATTAAGCCGACCCCCAGGGCCATCGGCCAAATTGCACCCAGTTGTTGTCTTGAAAGAATTCATCCTTCAGACATTCAGTTTGCCCCATTATGTTGTCTCTTTTCATGGCTAAGGACATGCAGGAGTATCCAAGGTCTAAAGGAATCAGTACAGGGTGAGAGTGAGAGAGAGCAGGAGAATGAATGGTCATAAATATGTTGAATTGGTGCGCGAGTTTAACTGGCTTTGTGTAGCAAACACAAATGATCCTTCAGAGTAATTAATTAATTCAGCTAAGCTATTATGCACTGATGCAGCTTCCAAAGACAAGAAGAAGTGATATGTTTCCCATGGAGAGTTCTCTTTTTTCATTTTTGTGACAAGTATATTTGGTGAAGGGTGTGTATGAGCACTTGTGTGTGTGTGTTTTATGAACACCGAGTCATAAGCTCTGGATAGTTATACAGTTTTGCTGTAAATGTTCAACAGCGCTGCACAAATCACCAACATTTATTTAGCAGAAAAAAAGGTATGTAGTGTATTGTTTTAGATCACGTCAGAAGTCTGCAAGAGATCAACATTGACAATGTTCCTGATGATCCACAGTCATCCAATGTTCACAAAAATATTAAGCATCACATTCAGTATTGTTGGAATTTATATCCTTACTGTAAGCTTTATGCTTTGTTTTGTACTAGTGTCCCAAACCTAATTAACACCAATTATACTCAGCGAGTGTACATTTAAATATATGTCAAGATATCATATTCAAAACCAAGCTTACAATAAAAAAAAATTACAAAATAGTACAAGTTGATATTTCTCAAAAACACTTGCTCATGTCAGTTCTCCTCTTCAGAGCCTTAATAAAACCATAATCATAAAATATACATTATATTAGTAGTATATGGGCCCCTACATTTTATGTATCTACTGTGTATATTTATGTACATACAAGTGTCCTGTTGTGACATTTTCTTAAAGGCCTTCGATATATTTGACTTGATTTAATATATTTGAAGGTAATATCAAAATTTAGGACTAAATTTTTTTTTGGAAAACTTTGCTCTTGTTATGTGCTTTTCTCAGGACTTTTATTTAACATACTTAGTACTGTTTGCCTTTACTCTTCTTAACCTGTATAGTGTAATGACTTATAATCCTACTATCCGGTGTCACCCAGTGGAGGACAGGATCTCTTTGAGTCAAGGTTACTTTCTCATGTCATCCTTAGGAGGTTTTTTTTTTTTTTACATTTACCTCTGGCATACTCATTAGTGATCTAAATCTAATCTGAATTCTAGTAAAGCTTCATTCTGACAATGTCTATTGAATTGAAGTCCATTCAAATGCATTTAACAGCACTATAGAAAATAGTAATAGATACTGAGAATGAGACAAGCAAAAAAAAGAAAACACAGCACCTTTACAGTCCCTTCTTTTTCTTAGCCTGCTCATAGAATACCAGATGTTTTAAGACCAAGAAAACAGACTTTCCAGGAAATATATGTGCACTTTACGATATGGACATCATCATAAAACTGCTAAGGTAGCATCATGCATGGCTATGCAAAGAGCCACAAGTATATATGTCTCATTTATACCTCTAAACACAGACAGAAACACCAGCATTCACTTTTAGAGGGAACCAGCTGTCTTGAATCACTCCTGGTCCCTGTGGACATCCCTCTTTCATGCTTCCTCTCCACCATGTCGATCCTTTCTTCCTCTCTTTCCTATCCCTCCCTCCTGGCCCACAGGACCCAAAATAACACCCTATTTGCGCTCCAATTTCACATTCCTCTAAGGCAGGCCTGATTAAGTAAGACAATGTTTTGACTCTGGCCCCTATTGTGTTTTTCCCCTGTACACAATTCTGCTCCATTACAGTTTCCGTGGATTTGTTTAATTTGTCAAATCTTTCATAAAGACGAAGCAAAAATCTTGTTATAGATAACGACCATTCTTTATAAAACAGTGTTAATCCCATAATATTGTAGTATTAGCATATAAATGTTGCTGTTTGTGAAATAAATCGATCTAATTTCAAGAAATATTAATGCTATATATCATTAAATTATTTATTCAAAGCCTTGATGACGTGACTTTGTTTTTGGGAGTTGGGAGTCCCTTTCATTAAACCTGGAGTTGAACATGAATTTCTTTTTCTTTTTCAAACAGTCTGGTCAAAGGTAGATCAAGATCAATGAACTAGAGATGTGCTCCCTGAACTCGTTTGTTGTTTTTTTTCCCCCTTGTTTATCTTTCTAGCCCTGCATGGCCCTATCAGGTGAGCTAAGTGGGTGCCCTTATATTGCGCTGGCTAAAGTAAAAAAAAGCATGGGGGAGGTTTAGGAAGGGAGGGAGCAACAGCTGTTGCTTTCACAGAAACTTTTTTAACCTCCATCATTTTGCCAAGCTGTGGCCAAAAGTTAAAAGGTCCCCGTCGCCTTAGAGATGACCCTTGATCTTATTCCTTCCCCCACTCGCCCACTCATTCTCTGTTTTGCTGTTTCTCTCTCTCTCTCTCTCTCTCTCTCTCTCTCTCTCTCTCTCTCTCTCTCTCTCTCTCTCTCTCTCTCTCTCACTCCTACAGGATGGGTATTGGTTTACAGGTTCACACTGGTCTCTTGAGCAGCAGATCTCTGTGTAAAAGCTTCCAGTCCTTCATTATAGCACGCTGATGAAGGACAGCGCTGGAATCCGGTGCAATCACTCTGCTGCTGACCTCTTTCAACACACCTGATGGACGAGTGGACGGAAGGCAAAGAATTTTAATCATAGATTCCTGACATCCCGTCTGGGCTTCTGTTACAAGCCACAGACTCTGAGCCAGGTGTGTGTGAGTGAGTGTGTGTGTGTGTGTGTGTGTGTGTGTGTGTGTGTGTGTGTGTGTGTGTGTGTGTGTGTGTGTGTGTGTGTGTGTGTGTGTGAGTGTGTGTGTGTGGTTTTTACATCCTTGGATATCAGCGATCTGTGCCAATACTGTTTTATTACACTGAATCAAGTTACACATAGTGTGAAGAGAAATATGGCCAATCTACAGTGGATGGTTTTAGTCATTATAAAACTGATGATATCAATATAAACATGGCCCCCATACTTTAAACAATAAATGTTGTAAATTCTTAGTTATTTACTGGCAAACTGAGTTTCCAATATAGCATTTTAAAATATTCACTAAACAACCTTAATATCTTATGACTGTATGAAGTAACGCATATCCCAATAAAGCTGGTTGATGCAAGATTACAGCTGAGTGGAAGGTCTTTGCTAATCACTGTGATGTAGGGATTTGAACATCTGATCTGTGACTCAAAAGCCTCAACCAATAATCCACCAAAATTACAGCACAAGCGCACCACAGCAATCTTGCATCGATTTAACTACTAAATTAAGGTTTTAAGTAACAGTTTTAAAAAAGGCTTCTAATCAAATCCCAACAAGGCAAACTGTCTTGACTGGGTCCTTGTGCATACTGCATCAACCAGAAGAGCAAATGTGCTGGGTTATGTGTTATTTTATATTACTTATGATATTACAGTACATTACTTGTCAGTTTCCCAGAATGCCAGAACATTGCTGTAAAATTGACACTAATGTTTTTGCAGTGAAATCACCAACAATTGCTATAATTTTAGCCACATTTATAAAACATTCTCACACAAGAGCACGGGTCAGGAATTCTTGTAAAGCTATGAATCTTCTGAAAAAAAAAAAAAACTGGAGACACAAGTCATTAAAGCTTGTTAGCTATGCAAACTGGCAAGATGCCCCTAGTTAAGAGGCTCCCAATTAAACTGCAATCAATTCGTTGTCTTTTAGACTTTCTTTTAAAGCAGGCCAGCATTAATTAAACCGAGGCCTGCTGAGACAACCAATTAGCTCCATCGCTTCACTGCAGCTGCCGTCTGGCTGTAATAGGTGAGCAATGGAGAATTTTTAGTGACTTTGGGGCTTAAACGCATCATTTATTCTAATTCCATATGACTGAAATTCACTTTTAGATGGTTTTCTGAAGCACTTTGTGTTAAGTTAATACATTAAACTAAACTAATTCTGTTATCACCCTACATGCATTTCTAAATCAAGATAATAAGTAGGTAATGTGCAGTCATGCTTCTATCATTATTAACATTTAGTTAATAATAAATAAAGTTTTAGGCATGCAAAATATGCTTCACATTTTACATGCAGTAAGGTTTCAGAATATAAATCAGTTATTCTGAACAGATTATGTGCTCTGAAAAGGAAAATAGTATTATAATAATTGTATTTAAAAGACATCTGGTTGAGATGAAAGGAATGTTTTGGGACTGGGATCCCAAGAGATGCTGCAAACAAATTATACAGACCAAGCCTGAGTTGTAACAATTCATGAAGAGATGAACACGCAGAACTCATTTCATACATTTAGAGGGCCCAAGGTGAGGGAGGCGAGATTGAGATGGTTTGAGCATGTGCAGAGGAGGGACATGGGGTATATCGGTAGGAGAATGCTGAGGGTGGAGCCACCAGGAAGGAGGAAAAGAGGAAGGCCAAGAAGGTGGTTTATGGACGTGGTGAGGAAAGACATGCAGGTAGTTAGTTTTAAAGAGGCAGATGTAGAGGACAGGGGGGGTATGGGGACGAATGATCCACTGTGGCAACCCCAATGAGAGAAGCTGAAAGAAGAAGACATCCTTAGCGACTGCTTGGTTTAAATAATGCTAGTAGCTTGTTTATATTTTGGGAAATGGAATTTGCAGAATTTGTTAGAAAATATTACAATAACATACAAACAAACATATGTACCACTCATGTGAGAGTAAAAGGAAGTCATTGAGACACCTTGTGACAAATTAGTGACTTGAGAAATATAGCTGAGGTTAAGGAATGCTTCTCTATAAGATTCAGAAGAATTATAGCACAGTTGCACCACATTGTAGTTTAAATGCATAAGCTACTTGCCCTTTGGTATGACCAATGATTACCATTTTTTTAAATAGTTACTCCCTGTAATTATTTTTAATTATATATATGGTATGTAGTCTGACTATCTTGAAATTCTTTTAAATAATTCTGGCACATGGCTAACAGTCTGGCCTATGTTTATTTAATAAGCACTTTCATTGTACGTGATTTAAAAATACATACTGTTATGCGTTCAATACTTTAATAGACAGTACACTTATCCAGACTTATGCCAGACCCATTTTATTAGGTATGCACTAGCAAAGTCAACTTCCTCAGAGGAGGCATGATGTCATTCAGAAAAACCTGAGGTTACTGACTGAAAAGGCCAAGTGTGCAGACACAGCAAGGTTTTGATTAAGCCCATTTGGCAAAGCATTCTCCATCTCTGACTAACAGCCGATGGGACATTATCTGTTGTAAGAACAACTTCAACATTGTACTGCACTTTATGAGTCCCACCGTCAACACACCTTCACCTTTTATCATTATATGATATAAAGCATGATTTTATGTCCACTTTCAGTGCAAACTATTTTACAAATCGGATAGAATTTTTAATAAACCTTTACAGCAAACCAGACCTCTAAGCTTTGACAGGTCCATTTGAAGAGTAATACACAGATCTCAGCATTGATTTTAAGGTTAAGTTCTCTTAAGTGAATTCAGAGCCATTTCCAGGCCTCCAGCAGCAATAGAAAGCAACACCAGCCTTATTACACTGTAATATCCAGCCAATTTAGCGATCACAAAGTCTGTGAATCGTTTTGTTATGGTGTGTTCGCCAGTCTCTCCATGGGAAAAACAACAACATTCAGCTGTCTTCAGTTGCGTGTTGTACAGCGCTCTCGGCAGGGAATGGCATGCCCATGGAAATCCTTAACTCGCCATATTATCATATGCTCATCAACCAACTGTCAAAGTGTAGTAAGAACCTGTTTATAAAACACATTATTAATTTACCAAGGAGTTGTTTTTTCATACCACAGCTTTGTTAAATGCTTGATATATGCTCTCATTATCATTTCCATAAGAAGGTGAACATTCCTCTTGTAATTGTTGATGAGGTGAGGTTTTCTGTAAAGAGAGGATTATATAGAATCGATAGATAGATAGATAGATAGATAGATAGATAGATAGATAGATAGATAGATAGATAGATAGATAGATAGATAGATAGATAGATAGATAGATAGATAGATAGATAGATAGATGTTATAAAACATGAGTGAGTGGATAGATACATGACAAAAAAAATACAGATAAAAAAAATTAAGTTGACATTTTTTAATTATAGTTTAGCTGCAAATTGTAGTGACAAACTGCTGTCAAATAAGAGGAATGAAACACGTATGTACGTGCTGCTTTTGAAAGACTTTTTTGGTAGTTCTTATCGTGTTTTATTCCTTGCTTATAGCACTTTGTTATGACCCTTGTATTTTTTCCAGTCTGTGGATTTATGCATTAGCAGCATTCACTGTAGTTTGTGGTAGGACAATGGAAGTCGGTTCAGCCCAAGATGGCTTGAGGCATTTCACAGCTTTTGGTTTTTACTGACACTTGAGAAGTCTTTCCCCCTGCAGTAAGTTTAGGCAGAATCTCATGCTTCTGCCAGCTTGTCAAATTGACATGTAGAGCAAATCACGCTTACTGCTGTAGTTAATCCTTTTTATGACTCAGTTCCAGGGTGATGCCCCAGTCTGAACCTACATTTGGACCATTTACTATGTTTTAGAAGTACACCTAGCTGAAATTGTTTTGCATTAGCAGCTCTTTTTTATATTTTACACATAACATGGCATGCTGGCTTGCTTCAAACTGAATAACAACATTATATGCTCAAATGTTTCACTTTAAACAAAGTCATTCCAGGAACACAACAATACACTCTTGACTCAATTGTCAATATCCTTTCTTATGCTTTAAAGGCTTGAGGGACCCTTTTCAGCCCTGTCCTAACCTCTTTCTGCCCCACTTTTCTAAACCAAACACAGAGGCAATGGGGAGGTCAAAGGGGAAACAGGGCACATTTGCCTCTTTAGCCCTTTGATATCAACCATTGCCTTAAACACCTGTTTTTTCCTTCCCTCCCCCTCAACTTGGTTTTCTTAATTCTTGTTTACTTTGGCATGTGTCCTTTTGCCTGAAGCATTTTACAACTTTAGTTCTGACCTGCTTAGATGACCAATGAGCTTGAGATCAAATAATAAACACTCTGACCAGTGTGTTTTAAAAAAAAAAATGGAACCAAGAGAGGTGCGTTTTGAGAAAAGCTGAAAAGTTGATTGTTAAAAATTGTAAGCAGCTTCCCAAGGTTTGGTCAGGATCAAAGCTGACTTGCTGAGTGTTTCCCTTTTGTTCTCACACCTTCACAGTGGGCCGTTGCTCAGTTCCTCTTTTCATCTCTTCTCCAGTGGAGACCAAACGTACCCTCAACCTCACATGGAGTCAGTGTTAGTCAAATTCAGCTGTCCAGCTGGGTAGAAAGTCAACACTCTTTCCAACAATGTGGAGAACCATGAGATGGTGCCATGGGTGTCTCTTAGTAACCTCAAGCAGACATTTGAAAACAGTTTCTTGAGTCATGTATATAACACCAAGGAGATAAAGGAGTAATTCTGGATTGTACATCAATTTCAGATCCAACACCAACTTTCTCTTTCTCTCTTTCTCTATCACACCCACACACTCAAATTATGCAACCATGCAGGATAATTCACAGAGCAGCAATGTCAAGTAATCATGTTAAAGCAAGCAAAAACAGCCTGAGATTAAAGAATCTCAAACATAGTCACAAGGATGCAAAGCCCCTACAGCTGCCGCTAAACCTTGTGTTTGTGTGTGCTGTCTGATAGCATTTTATACTCTTGTATTAGTATCATCGCCTAAATCCCTCTCAATCCCAACATAAATCTATTTATTGACTTCAGTAATCCTTGCTGAGACACTGCAAACATGACTGTTTTCCCAAGTGAAATCCTTTCCTATTAATTTAATCTGCAGAAACAATTATGTATATATTATTGTCAGTGTAACATTGTATAAAGGGTGACATTCTACTTGATTTAAAATCTATAATATTGTATAAATATGACCATTTTATTCTTTTAATTAGTGGGCTGTAATGAATTATGATCCACAATGAATTATGATAATGCTAGTAGAAGTGAAAAAACAATTTTAACGGATTAATAGAAATGATAACTTATAAGGAATAAACTTATAGGCATATACTTATACACTCTTTTGTACAACTTTATAACCTCCTTATCTTTGTAAAGCTGCATTGGGACAATGTCCAGTTTCACTAGTATCACTAGTTTCAAGTTTTATTTGTCATATGTACAGATAGATAGACTGTACAGTTAGTACAATGAATTTCTTAAGTAAGGCTACAGGCATTAAACAATATTAAACAAAAAGAAGAAAAAAGAGAGAAAAAGTAATAATGAGGCATAGGAAAGTTATAATGTATGTGTAATGTGTCTGTATATACAGTACAGACCAAAAGTTTGGACACACCTTCTCATTCAAAGAGTTTTCTTTATTTTCATGACTATGAAAATTGTAGAGTCACACTGAAGGCATCAAGGGCTATTTGACCAAGAAGGAGGTTGATGGGGTGCTGCGCCTGATGACCTGGCCTCCACAGTCACCGGACCTGAACCCAATCGAGATGGTTTAGGGGTGAGCTGGACCGCAGAGTGAAGGCAAAAGGGCCAACAAGTGCCAAGCATCTCTCGGGGAACTCCTTCAAGACTGTTGGAAGACCATTTCAGGTGACTACCTCTTGAAGCTCATCAAGAGAATGCCAAGAGTGTGCAAAGCAGTAATCAAAGCAAAAGGTGGCTACTTTGAAGAGCCTAGAATATGACATTTTTCAGTTGTTTCACACTTTTTTGTTATGTATATAATTCCACGTGTTAATTCATAGTTTTGATGCCTTCAGTGTGAATGTACAATTTTCATAGTCATGAAAATAAAGAAAATTCTTTAAATGAGAAGGTGTGTCCAAACTTTTGGTCTGTACTGTATATATATCAGAATCAGATTTATTGGCTATGTGTGTTGACACACACAAAAAATTGGGGTCTAGCTGTTGGTGACTCCCAAAAGTACAGTCATAAATAACATTATACATGTAGCTTGGACTGTACAAGACAAAACAGACCATGCAAGACAAAACAGACTGTATGCGACAATACAGACAATACAATACAATATAAGCAATACGAGTATTAAATAGAACAATATCCAGAGTATATGACAGATCGGTAATGTACATAAAAAGCACACAGTAGTGCAAATAGCAGTGTTGTGCTGTCACGTAAGATAAAAAGGTTACTTTGGCACTTTTGTACAATATACTGCACTAACAGTGTATGTAACATATAGTGATGATGTGATGACTGACAGTCCTGATAATGCAGTACTAATAGATATGAAGCAGGGCATATCATTTAAGTCAGTTGTTATTGAGGGTGATTGCCTGGGGAAAGTCCTGGAGAGTGAGCAGGGGAGCACAAATGTCTGCTGTTTTAATTATATGATATATATATATATATATATATATATATATATATATATATATATATATATATATATATATATATATATATATATATATATATATATATGACATATTAGCATGAGTTCTTTTTATAAGAAATATATATGTCCGTTACAACTGACGTGGCATGCAAGGACCAGGGCAAGTCATCAGAGAGGTGGAGACCAAAAAACGTGATTTTCCTGAATCTTTCTAAGATGGTTTCTTTGATGTGTAAAGGAGTATAGTAAACCTTCTGTACCCTTTTAAAGTCCACTATCATCACTTTGGTTTTGCTGATGTTAAGGCAAAGATTGCATCACTGTACCATTGTGATAGCGCTCTCACCTCATCTCTGTAGGCTGTCTTGTCTCTATTAGTTATGGGGCCTAAGATGGATGTGTTGTCTGCAAACTTGAAGATGATGTTGTATTTGTGCTGGGCAACACAGTTGTGTGTGAACAGGGAGTACAGAAGGAGACTTAGGACATAACCCTGTGGAGCGCCAGTGCTCAGAGTCAGAGTGGAGTAGTAATTCTTTCCAATTCTGACCACTTGAGGGCTGTTAGTCAGAAAGTCTAAAATCCAGTTAAACAAGTGAAAGTTCAGTCCTAATTATTTCAGCTTTAAAATGAGTTTGGGGGGGGGGGACAATGGTGTTGAAGGCACAGCTGTAATCGATGAACAGCATTCTGACCTAAGTATTTTTTTTGTCCAGGTGTGTGAGAGCCCTGTTTATCGCTAAAGTGATGGCGTCCTCTGTCGATTTGTTTTTCCTGTATGAAATAGGAAAGGGTCCATTGTGGCTAGCAGATGTAGTTTTTGACTCTCAAAGCATTTAATGCTGGTCGAGGTTAGAGCCATGGGGCGGTAGTCATTCAGGCAGATCTTAGAGACAGGGACGATGATGGTCTTTTTGAAGAATGTGGGGATCACAGACAGCTTGAGGGAGAGATTGAAGATGTCTGTAAAAACCTCAGGACCTGATGCTTTTCTTGGGTTAACTGCCCTGAATGATGTAAGCACATTATGCAAGGAGATGTATAAAGCACCAGTTTTCGCTGTTGGGAGTTTCACTGCAGGGAAGGTGCTGATATTTTCAAACCGAGCATAGATGGTAGATAAGCAGAAATCCCTACATCACAGATTTCTCCAACCTTTCCTCTCCTGTAGTCAGTAATCCTGTGCAGACCATTTCACATGCTTTTGAGGTCAGATCCCTGATAGTTTGCCACTATCTTTTCTTTGTTGCATACCTGATGGCCCTCTGAAGGTCATACCTGGTCTTTCTGTGTGCCTCTGTGTCACCAGAGTTGTAAGCTGAAGTGCGTGCTTTAAGTTTGGCCCAGACATCAGCATTCATACATAGTTTCTGGTTTGGTAAGGATTTAATTAAATTCTTCATGTTTATCAGATTTTAATGAGGTTGTCTTGCTGTGTCATCAGTTTAATCATATGATTGTCAAACTCATTTTTAAAATCCAAAAAGGATTTTGTGAGATGTTCATATCCATCCTTAAAAACAGTGCTCATGCTTAAATATTAAGGCAAGTCGTTTAGATAATGATTGTCACTGTATATATTCTCAGCTACTAAGTATAGTCTATGTATATTCCTTAAACCATACTTTATTTTGTCTCCAGAATGTTTTCATTGAACACGAAAAAAAGCTAAAGGAACTTTGAGATTCAGCAAACTAGTTTTGGATTTCATACAGAGACTCATGCCCTCTACACATAACTATTATTATTATTATTATTATTATTATTATTATTATTATTATTATTATTATTATTATTATTATTATTATTAACAGTGTATGTGCATGTCCATAACTGGTGTGTAGGAATATAGAATATCCATGTTAGGTGATGGAGTAGACTTTTGTATAACACTGTCACTTGGCTGGGGGTTTTCTTTACTATGTCTGCCAAGAAGAGGTTTGTATTTGACCCAGAGCCTACAGCTTTCAAAGTCCACACAAGAGAGACACCCACTTTTTCCCCCCAGACTTGAATGTTGTCCAAACTAAAACACTGGCTTGTCTCAAGATAATATAGATGGATGTCTGTGAGCAAAGCCTTTTTTTTTTTTTTTTTTGCTTTGACCATGGCTAACTGGCATCAACTAATTACATTTGGTTTATATTGTGTATATTGTCGAGCAATAGTGTAAACACAAAACTATGTGTGTAAAATCTGTGTACAAACTTTTCAATTCAGGAAAACAAAGTTTGCTTACATCTGTGTAACTGTGTAACATGTATTAACAAGAAACATAGTGATGGCAAATAAAACCACAAATGGAATTCGTTGGCTTACAAGTGCTGGGTGTAGGTGCTAAGAATTTTGAATTAATTGTGAAATCCATTACAGCTGTTGTAATCACATTTGGAGAAAGGGGAGTATAAGGACCTGAACTGATTTATTTGCTGTAAGTCTGATTGGTTAATCTTTCTACATTCTTGAAAACAATATGGATGAATTTGCGTCATCAATAAGAATCCAAACTGAAAAGAGGGAAACAAGGCACAAATGCATAATCCCTCTGTAACTCCAAGTCATTATATTTTTGGCATATTAGATAATGTGATATTTTTTTCAACAATGATTGAATAAGATGAACTACATTGTCCTCCAGATCATACGCTCCACATTTAAATCTTGGCCCACTTGAAGATTCAAGTCACCTGTGTCAACGTGAAACAAGACACAATTGCTGGTTTCCCCTACATCATTCACCAGGGCTATTAGTTATGGTTATTGTAAGGATTTTCATTCTGTAAATGAGTAGATGACTTGTCAAGTGAATTTGTTAGTGCACTAACATTGTACATATGTACATCAAAACATTACATAGACACACAGTGATAAAAAAGCACAGCTTGAGAAATCTCCACTTCACTTCATCAAACTCAAAATCTCTGTTTTGCTTTCTTTTGTTCACCCATTTCTTTGTGTCAATAGCAAAAAGAATGTCAGACTCCTTTCTTCGGGGGCCTTTTGAAGTGATCCTTACATACCATGTATAGTTAATTGTGGGTGTGGCTCCATTTAAATAACAAGTAACATGCAACATGCATGTTCAATATGAAAAATTAAGATTTATAAAGCATCATTGCTTAAACTTATCTAGATGTATATGATAATTAAAATGTATATGCCAATGAAGGAATTATAATGTCCTTTAAACTTAGTTCATGCATATGCCTTTTGAACACAGCTTGAAATTATGTACAGGAAAGTTATTTCTTATGTACAAGAAATGTATTCTGCAACAGCATTAAAGACATATGCTACATTGCACAACTAAATGCTCTACATGCACAAATGTTTGTGGAAAAGAAATTGTTTATTTAAAAATCCCATTTCACATTTAGTCCATATTTGCTGTTCTAATAACCTCTACTCTTCTGGGAAACTGGTTCACTAGATTTTGAAGTGTAATCAGTAAAGATCCTAAAGACCCTAAAGAGCTTTATAGCAGGCCATCATCAAATTTGACCCATGTAAACCATCTTCATGGTTTGGGTCTCCTAGTTGAGGTGAAGGGAAAATGTAATGTTGTAGCATCTAAAGATATATATATATATATATATATATATATATATATATATATATATATATATATATATATATATATATATATATATATATATATATATATAATTGTGCACCTAATTGTGTCAGGAGTCTATATACATACATACATACACATATATATATATATATATATATATATATATATATATATATATATATATATATATATATATATATATATATATATATATATATATACACATATATATATATATATATATATATATATATATATATATATATATATATATATATATGTATATATATATATATATATATATATATATATATATATATATATATATATATATATATATATATATATATATATATAGAGATAGATATATAGATATATAGATATATATGTCCCCGGTCAGGGAACCAACCCCAGCCACTCTTAGTGCCGGTCCCAAGCCCGGATAAACGGGGAGGGTTGCGTTAGGAAAGGCATCCAGCGTAAAAACATGTGCCAAATCAAACATGCGGAGGATCCGCTGTGGTGACCCCTAACGGGAGAAGCCGAAAGAAAGTTGTATATAGATATATATGTATTGGACTCCTGACTATTATATAAATAACTAGATCACTAGTAGTTTGCCACATGCTCTCCACAAGCTGAACATCTACAACTAATTCCACTGTAGAAAATCCACTGAAAATTGAAAATGCCACTGTTGGCAGAGAGTTCAATAACATAATGTTGGCAGTATTTGTACATGCTGGAACTTTTACTGAAATGTATTTTGCTAATATTGCATAACATAAACCTTGTCTTCCCTGAATCTTCCATAATTGCTGTGCCTCACAAAACACTTGTTAGATTGCCCAGTAAAACCAAGATGCAATGTATTTTTGTGTTCATATGCTTTGCATGAGACAGAGGATAGTCTGCATTTATATTTTCAATGATCAAGACTGGGAATGGTTTATAAATTATTATTATACTAGGTGGTTTTCCAAAAGTTTGTCTTGGATACCACAAAGAATGAAAAGGGTGATTTTTTAGACTAGGAAAGAACCACAGGCTTGTTAGCTTATGGCTTGTGGCATGCTGATCCCCTTTAATATTTTTACCAAAGCTGACCCATAAGATCATCCACAGGAAACATCTGAATGGAGGAGACGAAAGGGAGAGAGAGAAAGAGACAGGAAACAGCTGTCTACAGCTCTTTAGAGTGATTAAACCCAACAAATTGCATCCACAGAGAGTATGTTGACTGTATGCAGATACCATAATTATCCAGCCGCTAGACAATCTTAAACCAAAAAATCAGCATCAAACAGGAGGCTAAACAAACAGGAAAGACATCTGGGTCAGCATCTTATGATGCACTAAGGTCCCAGGCATATGTCTTCAGGGCAGACAAGTATTATTCACAAAGAACTCAATTTGAGAAAACTTGACTTTTAAAAGGTCAACTCTTAGCCCACTTATTTCAAAGTCCCTGAACTAAATGCACACCCATGTACTTATAAAAGAAAAACAACAGCTTGACCTGCTGTTTTATGTTAAAAAGCAGATTATGTTTCCATTATGTTAGCTGTGAGATGATCACAGAAGAAAAAAATCAAACAATAGAAACCATTACAGAAATTGTTTCTACTTCAAATACTTATACAAACAATCAACAGTTAAACTTTAAAACCATTACCAAAGTTTTTCATTAGATAGTGTGTTTGTGTACATTGTTAAAACATTATCAGCAAAAATGTAAATGTGATCTGCAAGTTGAATGTGTCTAATTGGTCCTTAATAGTATGAATTAGTTATTCAATGCCATGAGTAGAAAGCAACAAATTACCAGCAGAAACGCTGGTTTCCATTAAAAACAATAAAATTCACATTGTAACCATTAAAATGGTTACAAATTCCATGAAGGTTTCTGTTATTCATTTTGAGTAAGTTGTGTGACAAAGAAAAAAATCTACTTTGTTAGTTTAATACTATTTCAGACTTCATGAAGCTAGTCAACCAACGCTGTGAGAAAGAGCTGTAAGTTGCATTGTACTATCCATGCTAGCTCACAAAGGCTGAGCCAAATCGTGACACTTTACAATAACAGTACATCAATAAGCATGTACTAATATATAAACTAAATGTTACTTCATTGTTATCTAATGATGATTTAAGGCATATACTAATCAAGAACTAACCTTAACTACAGCATGAATCACATGAATCCATGTGTGAACAACGTCTACCTTAATGAAATGTAAGGTAGTTTGTTAATTAACAATTTAGGATAAGCTAAATGTAACTTGCTCTTAAATGGTGCTGAATTATTCTCCTCATGACACGCACAATAAAGGTAAAAAAAGGCAAAATAATAAACACCTGTTTTCAAGTCAAGTTTATTTCTATAGCGTGTTTCACAATGGGCATTGTTTATAGCAGCATTACAAAATTTAAGATTAAAAGTGAATGATGTGTATTTATCCCTGATGAGCAGCCTGGGGCAAATGTGGCAAGAAAAAAACTCCCTTAAGTGTCATGAGGAAGAAACCTTGAGAGGAACCAGACTCAAAAGGAGAACCCCTCCTCATTTGAGTGATATCAAGAGTGTGATTATAAATCTTAAAACAGCAGAGAATTTGAACTACCATGAGTACCATGACTACCATGAGTGTAAGATTATGAGTAATGTCCTTTCTACAGTCTTATACAGTCAGTTGACGTTATGGAACCAGAAGCTACTGAGCAACTCATAAAATAGCTCAACATTTGTGATCAGCATAGATCCAACACCAGCTTTTCCATGTCAGATCCTTTAAACACATTAAAAGAGGTCCAATGTCCAAACTCCACATGAAGTGGAATCAAAATGGCGCTGGTAAGTCTCTAGATGGTTCGGGATGTTTGCGGGGTCAGCATCTACTCCTTTAAAGCTCTATAATCTTTATGAGGTGGGACACCACTGAAGATGGCGCAACCTCAGGATGCCTCGGGAAAGGGGAGAGGAAGAGAAGCAGTGGAGAGGAATTAGTGTAACCGCTGTTCATAATATCTTTCATCTGATTATACATACCTTTCCCATCAAATCTACCCACCGTGAGTGGTTACAGTGGCCTCAAGTAACACACTACCATGTATTCATGAAGCAGACATTACTATAGCCTACAGATGATGGTTTACTGTGTTCCAAATACTGTGGCTATTCTGTAGACTGGTTTATTGTGTCAGTACTGATCAAGTCTCCTGTCTTTATTTCATAATGACCAGTAAGCACAGCAGCTCTGAACATGAACTTAGCTTAACCTAAAGTGTTAATTAATACATTAATTAAAAAACATGTACTAGCATGTAATTAAGGTAGCCTATGTTCACACATGAATTCATGTGACTCATGGAATAGTGAAAGTTCTTGATTAGTTTATGCCTTGACTCATCATTAGTTTACATATCAGTACATGCTTATTTATGTACTGTTATTGTAAAGTGTCAACATCCAAACCTATTTTACGATGCTAGTGAAACCAGGAAAAATCTCTCACATGCTGTGGTAGACATCACATCCCTCATCCAACATGAATCTAATGCTTATGTGCTGCACTGCAAGCATAAGATACATTCTTTCAGTCAGATGCTATAAGGAGTCCATGTAATGTTATGACCAATTCACTAGCACGGCACACACTTTATCATGCTGTGTAATATAGACTGGAATTCCGATGCACAGAATCGGTATCAGCCCATCTCGAGACTTTTTAAAGAATCAATATGTCTTTAGATAGTGACAGTGACAGATTCAGTGTACATTTTTATTTATTCGTTAACAGCACAGCCCAATAAAGCATTGAAGCTTTGGAATTGTATTGTCTTGTGTATGACTGTTATTTGAAGTGTGGTTTGATTAGTACTTTTTCTGCACAAATTAAACAAATATTTGTCATTATGCATTAATACTATAAAATTTTATGACTATGTTGTGATTTTCAAAGATTTTTGAACATTTAAGACAAAATGTGCTAACAAAAGTAAGACCTTTAGTTAAGTCTGTCTCCAGTTAGGTGGATGTTAAACAGTAGAGAATGCTCCGGAAAACCATGGGTCATTTGCCAGAGGCTTTCTTCCTTTAGCTCTGCTTGGATATTCTTCAAAGGCTGCACAAATCATTTCCAATAAAGGCTCTTCATATCTTTGGAGTTAAAAATCTTATAAATGTCCGGTATTTTAATAAGAGAGCTCCACTTGAACCTTTGCTAGTATATTATCAGTATTCTACAACATCATGATAAAGTGTGCACTGTACTAGTTATTTAGTTACGGTCACTTCACAACACATGGCTAAAAGAATGTCTGTTAATGTCACTGTATTGAACTGTACTGAATTTCGGCTACTGCACAAATAATCATATTTAAAATGTATGGCACATTTATTTTTATATTAGTTGTCATTATATCAATTATTATTTTAAAGAAAACATTACAACTATTTTACAGGAGTAAATATAAGTAGTAGTTTTAGAACAACAAATAATATTATTGAGAATATCTTTATTACTATGTAATTTATATGATTCTACACATATCTATTAAAAAAATATTAAATTTAGTCTTACTGTGTAATCTCGGCTACCCATAGATACCAGTTATATGCAGAGATGAACTCACGTATGCATGCAAATTACTGACATTAATCAATTGAATTTAAAAGCTTTAAACTGACACAAAATTCACATTTGGTGTCATCACATATAAAGTACAACAGAAATCAGGATAAAATCTGGAGTATTACTTTAAGGGCATGAACACTAGGTGTCTGGACTTTCTCATTAAAATAACAGTGTTCCAAAATGATGTGCTTGGACATGTAATTACACATTGTACATCATGCTTAAGAAAATAAAACAGAGGAAAAGTAGGCCTTCGCAAGCCAATAAATCTCCTTCAGTGCTCTTTGGCATCAATTCACATCATCTTTGCAATCTGCTGACTGTAAAGCCCATAGAAAATAATTTACACAATTTTAATCTTCATCAAACTATTCTTCATATCCTATAGGTAAAGACATTGTCATCCTAGGAAAAAGACCACTACCATGAGGATAGAATTATTGGACAGAACTAACATTTTTGTGTTGTAGGGTTGTATCTTAAAACATCTTGATTTTATGAGCCATTGATTCTTCACTGCTTATTTATGTTTCTTAGCTTTTCTCTGGTGATGACCATCTATAAAGCATTATCTCACTATTCACCTCAAATGGGCCCAGTGTGTTTCCTTTTCAACTGAACGCCAATCTATGCTAAACCTTTAGGGTCCACTGCATAAAAAAAGATGTGGTTTATACTGCAGGTTGTCCTTTGTCCCTCAGTGACACAGCTTTACTGAGCTAAACACTTGCATGGCCACAAGCTTCAGAAGGAGGGAACAGGAGATGTCGAGATAAGAAGAGGTCTGTCTTAACTTGCATGTTGATTCATCTGGGAAGGAAGGAGGCAAAACAAGGCAAAAAAAGGAATTCCTGAAATAATCAGGAGACAACACAAATCTTAGATCTCAAGCTTATGATCTATTTTTTCACAGGTTTTTTTTAAGTGTTTTGTTGATGATCATAATGATCAGAAGATGAAATTAGGTTGGAAAATGGTCAAATAAAATCCTTTATTAATAAAGCTGAACCAGGATTCCCATAAAAATAGGAACATTTCTTATTTGTAAATTATTTTAAATAAATGACACTTTTAGAATTTATACCCTAAGAGAATATATACAAATCTTAAATTTGTAAAATGTATTTTTTTGGCAAAATGTAGACGTTTTAACTTTACTTGTTAAACCATATATAAAATATACTTCTTATACATTTATGTACTGACAATTGCTATATTTAGTTCTTGAAATACAGTGTTTTTAAGAATATAAATGGCAAACACACAAAATGTAAGCAACAAACACACATCCTAATATACCATAAAATGTACCACTACTACTACTACTACTACTACTACTACTACTACTACTATTAATAATCATCATCATCATCATCATCATCATCATCATCATCATTATCATCATCATCATCATATTTGAATCATATCTCAAATCTATAATTTGGACAATTACAGTATTGTCTAATAAGATGCTTCTTCTTTCCAAGAACATCAGGAAATTTAGATTTTCTTGGGCGGAATGTGGTTAAGTGTATATTTTGTAAATAAAATGTACATTTTTACATACATTTAATGGATGTTTTGAGGAAAAGACGGTTCAAGCATGAGATGTTCATGGATTCACAAATTAATGGAAAATAGTGTATATATTTATTTAATTAGTTTAATTTAAACCATCATAATCAAATGTAATATTAATAGACTAGAATGAGTGTTGTAGGAAGAATATTATTATGTTTAATGATGATGTGAAATATAGGTATATGTTGTTAAAAAAGACGCTTGTCTAATGTTTTTACAAGCATAATATCACTGGGACACAAATGGCATCTTCCATTAGTGTGTATGACATTTTGAAAAGAGTGTCAAATGGTTACCACATGGAAGGTATCAAGGTTTGAGGATAGATCTATAATAAGGTATAATAACACACTAAATGGTGTCATACTGGATTTCATCAGAGCCGAATGCGTTTTAAAAACAAGCCATTCATGAGCGAAATCCTCAAAAATGGAGAACACATTATACTTTGCCCTAAAACCTCTTTCCTGCTTTTCGAAATTCACATCACTTTTGCAGCTGCGATTTCTAACCTGCACATTCAGTCTTTTATGAACCTATAATATACCTACACTATATGGAGAAAGTTTATAGGCACCTGGCCATAAGACACATATATGCTTTTTAAACATCCATTTCACATTAAGTCTCCATTTTCCATTATAATATTCTCCACTCTTTAATAGATACTGTTAGATACTGATGTAGGATGAGGTGAGAAAACCTGAGGTGCAGTCAGAGTTCCAATTCATCCCAAAGGTGTTCAAAGGGTTGAGGTTGAAGCTCTATAGGAGGCCACTCAAGATTTTCCACTCCAACCCCTGTCGCTTGTGTGAAGGGAAAAAGGAAAATTTAATGATACGGCAAACAAACACATCCTATAGTATTGTGTGCCTTGGGAAAACAACTGCATATGTCTGGAAAAGAGATATATATTTTCCCCAATATAGTGTATATAAGATATGACAACATTTTATTCTTTCAGTTTTCTCAGTGTTACCTGTATGGGTAACTATTTTCAATTTCCCGTAGACATACCAAAGGACTAAAGTTTTCTCATATGCAGGCTTGGCTGTGGGCCAGTGTGAACCAACAGCAGACAGAAACAGTTGCTCCTGCAGATGCTGATTTTTTATTAATGTCTGAGAGAAGAAAAAGGAGGAGAGGCTTACGTGGAAATATTTGTCTTGGAAATGATCAAGTAGCCTGTGACTGAATGCAGAATTCATCAGCTCACAGGATAAAGTCAAGGCTTATTGAGATATTTTCAACAACTGAAACGATGTGCTTCAGTGTTTAATAAAGCTTGTTTTTTTGATTTATCAATAATTTAATGTAAAATAGATTGTAGCTGTACAATAGGACCAGTTTCATCTGAACAGGCTGTTTAAATTATTTCATTCTGATCTGGCTTTCTATCGGTTTTTATATTAAGTGAGAGTAAAACACACTATGGCTGGTTTTCATCAAGCCAATATAAAACAGAACATCATAAACATTCCTGTGGTAATTTGTTCAATATTTTTCCACATCTATTTTTCAATATATATATTTTAACTGTTTAAGATGATGGTATTATATGTGATAAGATGTTGAGGAATCTTTGCACTTATTAAGGCTTAAAAAGATAGAGAATTCTAAAATTGAAAAAGAGAGAAAGAGAGAGAGAGAGAGAGAGAGAGAGAGAGAGAGAGAGAGAGAGAGAGAGAGAGAGAGAGAGAGAGAGAGAGAGAGAGAGAGAGAGAGAGAGAGAGAGAGAGAGACTGCCCTCTCAGTTGCTCTTACTTTTATGACCAGAAAACCACAGTAAACAAACAAAGAAGCACATAAAATGTTCCACTAGCAAACACAGCAGTGTTGCCAAAACCAGCCATGCTTTAAAAACTGCAGTGCATAGCAATTCACATGAAAGGAAACAGTTATTTAGGCGTGCTGGGACTTTGAGTTCTGGCCTTCTAGTCAAACGAAATTAAAGCCACACAGAATAAAGCATTACAAAAACCTGATCCCAAATTCCTCTCTCAGAGCTACATTAACTGTTCTTAGTAGTTTCTAACCATTTTCACTAGCAATTCTTTAAAAATAACTAGTGGAAAACCATTTGAAGTCAAATGAGCAGTAACGCAGCTTTGCATAAGGTTGCATTGCATCACATGTTGATTCCCCTTACATTATGTTCTTTTGTGTGCATTTTTGCCTCCACATAATGGTTGTCAGAAGAACATGTGTAAAAGCACAAAACATTTTTACATTTACATCTATAGCATTTGGCCTACCGCAGAGGTGGAAAGAGTAATAAATTATTCAAGTAAACAACTCAACTCAATTAAAAGTACTGTTATTTCCATTAAGTACAAGTAAAGATACCAGTCTAAAAATCTACTCAAGTAAAAGTAAAAAGTAGCTCATTTAAAATTTACTCAGAGTAAAAATTTCCCAAGTTACTTTTTGAACCATGGGGTGGGATAGTGGATTCTAGTGTCGTTGAAAAAGGACAAAGGAATATGAGTCTTAAACTAGTTTTTAATTGAAGGATCATCTTTAAAAATTAAAGCGTAACAAAAACTAACTAACTACTAACACTAATACTAATAATGACTAATACTAATAAAAAACTCTACATTCCATGAGTCTAATGTGAGTTATGCACTTTTGCAATGGAAAAAAAATCTCTTTTTATAATGTCATTTATGATGCAGATTCAGAATTCAGACAGTCAGTGCACACATTAAACAACTTTCATCAGCTTTCATCAAATTTCATCAACATCTGTCCATCTCCATCTTTCATTCTTGTGGTTTTAGCATGTTTGTTCTCTCACTTGTCAACCAATCAGTGCAGTAGTTTCCCTGCATTATTTTATTTTTATTTTTTTTTACTCAGTAAAAGATATGATTTAAAATGTAGTTAAGTACAATACTTCAAACCAGACATAATTTTGTAAAAAATAAAATTGCAGATTTTAAAAACTACTTTAAAAAGTAGAATTACGAAAAAAAAAATACTCAATTACAGTAACACAAGGGGAGTGGTGGCTCCAGCGGTTAAGGCGCTGGGTTGCCGATCGGAAGGTCTGGGGTTCAAGCCCCGGTATCGCCAAGCTGCCACTCTTGGGCCCTTGAGCAAGGCCCTTAACCCTCTATGCTCCGGGGGTCCCTTATGAGGGAAATATCAAGGTCCGTGACGTTGGAGTGATGTGGGGCCACCTTCCCGTGGGCTCACCACCTGCAGGAGGGACCGTAAGGGACGGTGCTGTGAGGATTGGGCAGCAGTCGAAGGCGGGGGCCTGCTTAGACTGCTGCCCCCGCGACCCGAATTACGGATAAGCGGGAGAAAATGAATGAATGAGTAACACAAGTAAATGTAATTCATTCAACACAAGTAAATTATTTTCCATCTCTTGCAAACCCCTTATTTAGAACAACTGTTCATTTATACAACTGAGAGCCTTAACTCAATGTCCCTATTTGGCCCTTAACCCTCAACTCTTCAGCGAAATGAAAAACATTGTAGAAAAATCATTACAGAGAAATACACATTTATACATCTTGATCTTTTTCAATATTCAATACTCAATATTTTATTGAATCTTCAAAAAGATTTAATATTTATTTACTTATAATAATCCACTTATTTATTTCACGTTATCGACTATAAAAGTTAAACATAAAGGCTGGAAGGTAATAGCTAATTTTGAACCTGGCATCTTCAAATGAGGCCCATTTGCAGGTTGTATATAATTGATCCCTTATTTGTGAAAGGTCAGTGTTCACACATGGCATGTGGCAAGAGGAAAGGCACATTTAGACTTCCTGTTATTCTATGATTGGATAATTAGTGGAAAAAAAAAACCTAACAGGCCCTCATTTGTCTAAAGGGGGGTAAAGAGGGTGATACTGAAAAAAAGGTAGCTATGGATTTAGTCACATCTTGCAAATTCTGTTGCTAGTATGTTTATTGTACCAAAAAAAAAGAAAAAACTTAAATTTTTCTTCAGTAAATCTAGACTTACACATATCTTACTCATGGTTCTGCCACCTTTCCTTTCTTATTAATTTCAGCATAGGTCCTGAATAAATCATAGTGGTTACTGATTATGGAAAGTATTATGTCATTATGTTAACAGTTTTGTCATAATGACATACACAGTAATATATAAGTAAAAAAAAAATGTAATGTAGATTGCTTTATTGATGCTTTATCAGACAGCGTATTACTTGAGCTTCAGTTGTCTATTACAATTCTACTCCCAGAAACTATTTGCCCCCAAGCTGCAGGAGGGGTTTTATTTTAAATTCCACATAGATGCTTGAAACACATTGTGTGGATATTTTAGCCTAAAGCTACGCTTGTGAAGCAGTCCTGTCTAGCCATCTGTAACCCACCGGTCATGTTTTGCCCTGCAGTGTTTTCATAACTGTATCCGTATGGCTGGAATCTGAACTTCTGAAGGGTTTTGGCACATGCCACCTGCCCTTAATTTCTCACCCACGGCAACCAAAGGGGGGGTGGGGGAAATGCGCCCCAATGTGCATCTAACTAGAAAGTTAGAACTGACGTTTGACTGAACAAAGCCCAAGTGGTGTTTTTGCTTGCAGGTATTTTCCATTTATGAAATTCCATTTACTTAGAGAATAAATCTGGCAAAACAGATGTGAGTTAAAAATCATAAACTCGCTGGATTCCAAAACTTTCCAAGCAGTCCAATCTATCCATTCCTGAAATAAATCGCCAATGCAAATATGATATTGTGATTATAATTGATGTTAATTAATTGATTGAAGCACAGCTCATTAATCTCTTTCCCTTCATTTTACATTACTGAGTTATATATACATTTCTTTACTTTTATTTTCTTTTTATCATACACATTTGGTACACATGGTGTTATTTCAGCTTACTTTTTTAAAGAATAATGAGGTTGAGATGTGTATTCTTGAAGATTCATATAAAATATACTTGCAGCAACATTAATAACAGGCATCTCAACCACCTGGTTACATACAGTTTCAAATTATATTAATGATTAATTCATCAACACCCTTTTTCTTTATCTCAAGGGATTAAATTTTTTACTTAAAGGGAGCATTTTTTTTACATATCACTGAAACCTGGATTTTTTATGACCAGTGGAAATCTCCAGTCATCAAGTTAATGAGGTAAATGTCAATAGTAATACTTGCCTTGTTTTTTACTTTAAGCTCTTCACATTGTAAAGATATAATATTACTGTTATGGCCCTGTATTAATGAATGTTTTTGTTAATGAATGAGAAACCAACAGCCTTGAATCACTATATTTATTTATTTATTTATTTATTTATTTTATTATTTATTTAATTTTTATCAAAAAGGAAAATCGACAAACGTATGTGAACAAAATTATAAGAAATTTGTGAGCAAATTTTCTTAATTTTATATATATTTTTTTACTTTCAGAAATTCAGACCATGCAATGTCTTGTCAAACATGCAACCCATGGAACATTCCAAATATTTCGTAGGAGTGTTTTTATCTTGTGTTTGGAATGGTTTTACCGTACATTACATATATGACATATATGAAGGGTACCCATTAAATCATGTGTGATTAAAAGCAAGGAGCAACAAAATCACTCTTCTACATTAAAATTCCTAGAATTTTTGGGCAAAGTGGATAACTATTAAATTACCACATTTTATTTGCTAAAAAGGGAATAGTAAACACTGTGTAAATGTTTTGCTTGCTTCAGAAGAGTCAAAACTATGAGAAGTCAATGCTGCCATTAGGAGCATATCGTATTATCTTCCCCGAGGTATTTCTGGGGGTTTCTGCCAGAATGTGAAAATCTGACCGAGGTATAATGTTAAAGAGGAAACATATGCAGGAGATATAAAGTAAATGCATACAGAACATTTGCAATGAAATCCCCTGTGTTCAATAAACAGTGTTGAATTAACTTGAACAGTGTCCTTTTTAGTCCATCCGGACATCTATAAACACAGTATGTGTTAATTCACCACTTAAATTTGTGCATACTAATGTAAATGATGCATTGCATGTCTGCCTTCCTTAGCACACACACATACAGTAAACTAAGTACACAGAAAGTGTGTGTGCATAACAAGTGCTGAGCCAGCAGCCACAGTTCCCAGTGATGTTTGTTTAGTGAAAATCCTCTTGGAGTGTGCAGACCGAGAAAGAGGCCATCAGCCTCGTGCCTGTGAGCAGTGTGTTTGTGTGTGTGTGTGTGTGTGTGTGTGTGTGTGTGTGTGTGTGTGTGTGTGTGTGTGTGTGTGTGTGTGTGTGTGTGTAAGAGTGTATAAGTGTGTGTAAGTGTATGCATAGGTTAGCAGCAGAACTTTTAAATCAGAGATGCTATTAGAGTTTCAGACAAGTAGCATTTTATTAAGCATACAAAGACAACAAATAAAAATAATTACAAAATAAATCAAAATGTTTTTTTCAATCTAGCCATTCTTTAACAAAGTTTTATCTTAAATATCTGTTTACTTTATCTCAATTCCACTGCCTTTCATTCAACAGCCTTTCATATTTAAATAAAAAAATGTAATCATTAAATCATTAAAATAAACATATACATACATTCTTCTTCTTCTGTTTATTATATTTATTATTATCATTATTATTATTTGAGGGTAAAAAATATATTTTCTTATTTTTTCTAAATATTCTTTAAGCATTTGTTTTTACAACTTTTTGAAATTAGAAAGTGTCTACTAAATCATAGTCCTTTTTTTTTGGTATATGATTTTTTTGTTGGGAAATTTACTTCTTTTATTAGGTTTTATTAAGTAAACTATTACAAAGAAAATTAATAAGCTTCCCACACAAAGATGTTACAAGTTATTTTCTAAAAAAAAAAAGCACAAAAAACAGTTTTCTGGAGCTAAAATTTAAAATTTCAATTCCCCCACTATGTTGCAACATACACTATATGAATATACACAGAAAAACTCTTAGTTTAATTTCTAAATATTCAAAGTTGCATAATCTGAGAAAACACCTAAACCTTCAGCTCATTTTGTTTAATGTCATATTGGGTCTTGGCTCAGACCCGTCTCTGTCCACTAAATATGAAAGTAGGTCCATTGCTCAGCCTTTCCTTCATCTGGTTTCTATTTTTGCTTCGAGTTGTCAAATGAAACCTGAGCATTTTTAAAAGATCCAGAGTTATGGACCCATCAATAAATTCCATATTCAGCCTTTGAAGTCAGCCAGGCTTTCGAAAGTGCTAAGACGTCATGTGTAAAAGTTATGACCTGATTCATTAAAACTAATCTATTCAGCTTGACATGGCTCACATTTAGTGCGTGTGTGTCGTTATTTATTCTGACAAATGGCAGGACAGTCTCCCTTTTTGGTGAGCTGAGTGTCAGCTTCTTTTTCTATCATGTTTGTAATCTTTTTCAGGTCCCTATGCCAAAATCCCAACTGATTAGAAAGAAAAACAGTAAGAAACACATAGGATCGTGGAAGCATGAGTCTTTTAAAGGTGTCTATAAAGGAAAGAGCAAAGGCTTTCCTGCCAGTAAGTAATAATTGGTCTGATGCAACAAAAGAGCTCAAATTTCATGTATATCAGGCGGTAAAGACATGCAAATATTCAATATACTATATTAATGCAATTAGTTTTTATTAAGTTATAGTTACTTTCCTACATATATTTTTATACAGAAAAGAACTACATTTAGATATGAGTTTAAATGTGATTTTTACATGATCTTCACATGATTTGGCTATAAGAGTAACACTTTTTGATGACATATTATTAATACACAAAACACAGTTATTGCTTTTCTGTTTCCTTCTTTAAAGTTGTTATTTTGCTGACAGAAGGCAAGTGAATATACATAGCCTGTTCTTTAACAGCGTGAATCAAAAAATCGTTTTAAAATTTAGTAGTCAAAGTCAGAAAACAAAATCAGCACAAAATCATAATAATCAAACATGTGAAGGTCAAAAATCTGGAAATGCAACATGAAATAAAAGAACTGAAGACATTGGAACCTACATTTTGAATTTAACTAGACAAGAGGTACTTTACAAGGAAGAGATCCGAAACAACATGGGAGAAGTAACCAAAGTAATAGAGCCGAGACACGGAAAAGGCGAACACATTAGGGTAATCAAGCCACGTCATGATGCAGGTGAAGACACAATCCTGAACTCCAAACAAAAACATATGGTGTCAAATAAAAAAAAATAAATAAATAAATAAATAAATAGACATCTTTACATAGCGTAATATATTTTACATAATTATTTTAATTATTTTTCAGGCAAATAAATCTATTAAAATCGAATTCACTGAGGGAGAAAGTGAGGAAAAGAGAGAGACCAAGAGTGAAAGAGAGAAATCTTTTAGCTCGCATTTGATACTCATCTAGCTGCAAGGAGCACTATACAGCCACAAGAATAATGCACGAATAGACAGATAGAAAAAACGATATTTTAACACGGAGCCCATGTTTGACCTACGTCTCACCTCAGCTAGGGCTTCCTGATTAAGATCTACACTTAAACTGGCCCTGTGACAGCTTGAAGTAATAAAGTAGTGTCTCTGCTTGGTTAATAGCCTCCCAGCTGTTTTGGATAATGAAAGACAGTAGTCATGCAATGCTGAGTCTGAGAAACGCCAGCGTTTCCATTACATTGTGTGTGTATATATGTGTGTCAGGAGAAGAAGGTTACTTTAGGGAAGGGAGGAGATGTAACATGTTACTCACATCCATTAGGAAAGAGTCTGTACTATGCTGGCAGAATCGATGTATACTTAATCAATGTACTGCTGAGAAATGAAACATATGCAGATTGTAAATGCTGATAATGTGACATTTAACACCAAATGTCTAAAAAAAGCTTAGGGTTATAGTTGGGTTATTACAAATATTATTAAGCAACTATATTTTGGTAATTAGTAGCATAACTCTTTGAGGTATGAATATATTTGTTCTTCCAGTTTTGCCCAAGCTGGAGTATTAGATATATCTACATAAATATTATTGCTTAACAAATGCATTAATGTTTGTTTGTTTGTTTGTTTTTTTATCATTTGGTAGAAAACATAATCCAGTGCAATTTACAAGTATTTCATTTATACAGCTGAGCACTTAAATGTTATACGCTTTGCTTACAATCCTACCACCAAGCACCTGCTGCTGGGATTTGAACTCACAACCTGCTGATCAGAAGTCCAACATATTAACCACTGAGCTCCCACTTCACTAATATCGTATATATATGACATGTGGGATAGAAAGACAATCATCTGGAATCCTGCACAAAGTGCACAATAATTTTTCACAACAAAAAAAGCTAATTAAATCATTAAATGATTTCAAACAAAAAAAGTTAAAAGTAATGAAAGTAGAGTAAAATACTTTCCAGCGATTTATTTTCTAAAGAACATAATTGTTTTTTTCAATCCAAAAAATCATTATGTAAGTCTTACTCTGAGTGTATTGGTCTTGAAATCTAAGGCTTATGGTCATGCTGGTAAATGATTTGCAAATGTAAACTATAATCAATATTGTATTGGTAAGTTGATTCCTGACAATTTTTGCAGAAGCAAACCGATCAACAAACAATTACATTTATGAAATCTCTGATTTTCTTATTAAAAAAAAATAAATACAGCATTAAGCCCAGTTCATATTGTTAACAAAAAAACAGCATTCGTTGGATTTATAGCTGACAAACATTGATCATATTTTCCAATGCTTTCACACTTTAGAGTCTAAAAGATAGGCCCACTTTTTTTTTAACTAAACTTTTTCATTACAAATGTGTAACCCTTAATAACTGCTTTTAAAATATCTTAATCACAAATTCTCTAGTCAAGGTGTAAAACAAGATACACAGACTCCCTGCAAAAACATGCTTTCTAACCTCACTGCTGAGAAACAAAATCCTTAGAAAAGAGCGAAGGCATCTATTACAAGCAAAAGGATTTTCCTGTCAAAGCATTGTATTGTTTGCTGGGATCACGTCTCGTGTTAGGATGCCTAATATCGTATGTGCTGTGGTTTCCCCTTCTCAAACAGCCTCATCACCTTCTCACCCTACATACAAAGTAACCCAACCTTAATGTGTCACCGTGGCTACAAACGCAAAAGCTGCCACAGGATTTGTAAAACAATGTTCACTCAGTGACTGGGAAAGGAAAGAGGAAGAGTCATATGAAGGTGGGGGGGGTTGAGGTTGAGGGATTTTAAGGGCTGGGATGTTGGTTCTGAGCGTCTGCCATACTGCACTGTAATGGAGGAGGTTACAGTTCTGGGAAGCGGGTGTGTATCTGGCAGGAATGGAGTCAGTAATAGCGTCCAGCAGCAGGATGAATATAAAATTACGCACCACAGATCAGCATGGTATTGTGCTCAAGCCTGTGCCAGCTGGCTCACTGTAGATCAGACTCCTAACTCCTAATGTTACACTCTAATACTGTTATCATGGAGTCGCTGGCTTATTTTCAGCATAGTACGTATAATAATATAAAACAATGAATCTTAGTGTTTTGTGGTACAGATGAAAATAAATTTAAAACTGAAATAATGAGTCTTTGTGCTGGATTTTATGTAAATACAACTATAATCAAACACATTCACTTTTTTTACCTTGCAAAATAATTACTGAATTAGCAAACTATCTTACAAAATAAATAAAAAAATTAATAAAAAAAACAATAAACAACAAAGTAACACATAAATGAGGAGAATTTTGCAGCAAGAATAGCAAAATCAATCATTTGTAAAAATGTCTATAAATTACTAATCATAAAAATGTGATATAGCTTAAAACATCACACTTGCTTAGGCTTTACATGCTAATAAATGATTTAAAATATTATTTTAAATGTTAATAATAATAATAATAATAATAATAATAATAATAATAATAATAATAATAAATACATACATACTAGTTGCATTACATCTGTATAATTAACTAAGTAGTTAGGTTATGAGATAACTAGTACAAACTATTTTTCAATTACGTTAACAGTGTTTTTTATGCCGCTTTTAATTTTACTTTTTGTGTTTGGATAGTTATAAATGTTTTAGCATCACATTAGTGATTACAATTCACTGATATTCACACCACTGCAGGAGTTAATCTTTTTTTTGCCAAATAATAGTGTGTTTTTTTTTTGGTTTTTTTTATTATAACTGCATTTCAAAAATTATAGAGACCCCTGGTGGTCTGGGGGCCTTAAGCAAGCAACAGTTCATGGCCAGAAACAAACTCTGCCCAGGCCTTAACCTCTCTGGACTTTTAATAAGAGTTACCTCAGTCAAACTCGCACTGTGTTGAAGAACGTCGCAGTTTTATATCTTCTGCTACCAATCTATTTTTGTACCACACAAGCACACACATACTAAACAATAATTGCAACTTCTCGAAAATGTTCATTAACCTTTTATAGGAATTTTGGATGAATAGAAACACTTTATATTCAAACCTGTTTTCCTTTCATCACGCAGATGTCCTTATAGCTATCAGGCAATTGTTTGATTGCTAAATACCTTCCTCTATTGTTTTCTCCAGTTTTCGGGTTGCCCCTTTCATCATGGTAAATCGGAGAAGCAAGCCAACAAGCGATGTGATTACAGGGTACAACCAGTCACCTCAAAGCTTTCACGACCAATCTCATGACTATATGACCATCCTGGGAATGCATGCAAAGAATAGTCTGTCTGTTGCAAGCTGTTGCCTCAGGGCTTGGCTCAGAATGAGGTCTTTGAGGGAAAAAAAGAGGCTGGATCGATGGCTTTATCGCTGAATGGCAGAAAGCCACATGTACAAGCCTGTGCGACACCGACAAATTTTACCTTCGCATGAGCAAAGGTTAATGTGGGGCCATATGCCAAGAAGAGACAGGCTGTCATGTTAATTACTGACCAAAGGTTCTAGTTTTACATACTGAGTGATACAGAATAACGTTTTACATGATCTTATACATTGACATAAACCAAATTGCAAATTCAGTGCTTTGTATTGCATCTCTCAAATATGAATTTTAAGAATACTAAATTATATCCTGCTAGCTATTACTAAAGAAAAAATAAAATACCAAAACAGAAAAAGTTCTAAGCAATAGGCTTCCCCAGAACTGTGATCACTTTTTTTTTTTTTTGCATTTTCTAAAAATATTTAAACAGATCAGAGTCATTTGCCTGAGTAATAACCCCAAACAAACATTGTGAAAAATCAGGTTGCATTTTCTGGTAACCAGACAATTTAATAAACTAGCCAGCGAACATAACATGACACTTGTTTAAACAGTTCTGTCATCATGTTCTGCTTTGTTAATCCTGTTGTCATTACATGTGTTTAATCTAATTGTTTCAGTTAGGATTTCTCATTGCATTGTGTAACTGTAAAGTAAACACTGCTTTATACAAACTAATTATGTCTTAATGTTTAATGCCAACAACACTGAGGCGAAATACAAGTAAATCCTAGATGCTTTAAAATACTAAATAAAAACATTTCCATTGCATTTCAAGGAAAAAAAACACAAAACTTTTATGGTTCATCTGGCAGGTTATGGAGTCTGTGATTATTGCTTTGGACAAAGCACTCTCAAAAAAAGGTTTTTCCAGACTGCCACCTAAATATGAAGTGATCGAGAAGAGATTCAACAATGATTCAACAAGGGTACCAGATTAACCTTCGGTTAAGTCTAGCACAGGGTAAGAATTGTACACATTGCTGATGTGATCCTGAATGAATTGATCATGGGGGCGCTTACACATATTTATTGCATATGGTGTTTGTATAAGTTTACAGTGGTCTTACATGATGAAAAGGTTGTGGGCTGAATATAGAGTGGGTTCAGTGTGTTTATCATCATATTAGTTCCCATACTTCTACATGCCATGTGTAATGAGTACTTGAGTACACTCATACACTGATTAGTGTGGGTTTAATTGTATTGCTTTTCCTTTATGTTCATTCCATGTTCATGCCAAGCATCACCGTTTTTTTTGCTTACTATGCAGTGCTCTAAAAGGTTCCAGTTATAGGGCGTGAACGCAGAACATTCTGTACAGTTTGGATGCAAGTTGAAGCGCTTTGATTTAAACAGAAAGCAGATGTTAATAAACTTGTTTGTGCATTTTAAGGGAAATAATTCAATGTAACTAAAACACAGTATTAAAGTAATGAGCTTTTAAATGCATCAAAAAAAGGCTTCAGGAGAACATAACATAACTGTTGGAGCATGGAACATATGCCAGCTGCTATAACTCAAAAGTCTTGTATATTACCATGTGCTAATGCATCACTCCCGGAATGTTGCTGTTTCCAATAAGCGTTCCAATAAGCGAAGCCCAGACCAGTCGGTGAACCAGCGGACCTTTATTTATGTGCCTTGGTACAATACTAAATTATGTGAAGTACATTCGTTAAGCAAACTCCCAGTGACACTAATCTAAAGAATGCAGACTCCCTCCTGAGGTCAGTAATTGGGTCTTTTCTCCCCTCCTCCATCTCTCCTCTCTTGCAGCAGGTTTAGACTTGAAAAGCATCCTCCCTTCAGGCCAGCCAAACACATTTTCTCTCTCTCTCTCTCTCTCTCTCTCTCTCTCTCTCTCTCTCTCTCTCTCTCTCTCTCTCTCTCAACCAGATATTCTTAAAATTCAGCTATAGAGACATCCAAAAAATAATCCTGCTAATCCATCGGTCTAATAAATAAAAAAATTTAACTATCCTGTAGCTAATTGTTATGATAAGAATGTCTGTTGAACTATCTGTAACCTCTTCCTAAGGGACTTAAGCAGCATTTTTATTTAGTTTTCCATTCTGATAATGTTAGATAAGGAATACTAAAAATATAGACAAGTTCATTTTGCCCCAAGTCATGTCATTTCGATTATACTCTCTTGATTTAAACAAATAAATCAGTCAACCGAGGTCACTGTATTAGAGTATTGGTTATTCCAAAAGTGGTTTCCTGTGGTTGCAATGAGCCCTATTACACCACAAAATCCCACAACATAAAATTTTGATGTCTTGAAACCGCAAAGGAAGAAGAAACATAAATGCCACAACATGATTTGACAAGAACCCAAAGAATGTATTTTTGCTAAAGGGCAAAACTAAGAAAATATGGTGTTTATCCTGCTAAATATTATTATTGGTGATTTGTTCAGTTTGCCATTTTGCTTAACTTTATTACTGTATGTACGTTTATACTTTATACCATCATCTTTGTTCCAGGTTATTTTTTATTTTTTAGAAATAAAAAAATAAAGCCAGTGCTACATCATCTTGCATGTATTTTTTTTTTATTTTTTAAATCTGACTCTGTGAACAATTTTGTCTGAGCTCTACTAATAACTTAAACTATAAACACATATACCACAGACCCCTGTGCTTGCTCTCACAGGAAACTCACGTTAATGGCCAGGTTCGGGACAGCTGCGCCTAAAAAGCCACTCAACAGGAACAATGGACTCAGAGTTTTTGGCCAAAGTTGTCAGAGCCAAGGCCATGTTCCAAACATTTCCCAACAACCCCTGCACCTCCCTCCTCCTCAATGTCCAATTCCTAATCCCCTCAAAGTCCAATGCCGGCAAAAAAAGAAGACAAAAAAAAAAAGAATTACAGAGCAAGAGAAAGGGGTGGGACAGAAAGAGAAAGCTGCTGTGTTAACCAGCTTAACGCAATTAAAATTTATTTAGGGCTTACAAGAAATCCTTTCACTGGTGAATAAATCAGAGTTGAAATGACACAGCTCAGGTGGAAGGGCTGCTTTTTTTGCCAACACTGTTCTGGCAGAACCATCGTCTCCCTGTAATTATCCGGTCACACCTCCAGCATTTTGGGGCTTCAGGTTGGAAGAGGAACGCCTCTGTCTTGGTCCTTGGAAACCTCACCTCCTTGACACCAAAATATTTAATTTTTCTGTGCATGTAATCATGTCGTTAAAGTAGATGCCAAGACACTGGTGGCTCTGTTCAAAACAGGGCTGATGCAATCCTCCACCGGTGCATGTCTATGCCTCAGGCAATCTCTTGGCTGGTGCATACACTGTACAAGAGAAGAACATACAATTAAACACCATTAGTGTGTGGTTAATTGGATGCTAATTAGGATGTCGTGATCCAAAAAAGGCCCTGAAAAGACTAAGTACTCTGTTCTGAGTGAATAAATGCACCACTACATAAAGTATACTGACAAATGTAATTGGCTTTCGTCCCTGGCAGACATCTGTTTTGTCATCAATTCTATGTCGCTTGTAATTTAAACCCACATTTCTTTGGGGTCAAAACTAATTTAATTCTCTTCCTAACAAGTTTGCAGGACAAATGACATGCAGGATGAGAATTTTTGTGCAAAAAAAAATAGTGCTTGGCTTAGGCATGTCCAAAAGGATTTTTTTCCATAGAATCATAAATGAAACATTTCAATGTCATTCAACAAAAATATGAGCACACCCAAAATGTATTAATCACTAAAAAAGTCAGGACAACACATCTTTTAACATCATATATTTATTTATTTTTCCAACAAAGAGATAATTGGCTCTGGAAGAAACAACTTTTTTATGTTACTAATACAAATATATTTTAGTATGGGCCTTGAAACATAAACAGTGATGTAGGAAAATGTTGGCCAGCTATGAGCAGGAAAACTTGAGGTGAGGTGTTTTTGGAGCAAGCACCAGAGTTCCACCCGACAAAAACACAATAGCACCCTTTCTCTTTCGTGTGCACATCTGTCCAAACTCACTGCTGTAATTGCACAGGGTTAGTCTTCGTAATTGACAGCGTAAATATCAGACTGTCAAAACTCAACTGTCAGTGACAAGCTCCAGTGTGAGTCATTGCGCTTGCAGCTGGGGAGAAAAAAAAATGTTCCTCGCCTCACTTCTGGCTAATGGAAAGTGGATGAAGTCATCAATTCTGAGCAAAGTTTGTCATCACGTCATTGCACACTTGTGATGTAGAAATACACTTCAGTTCATGCAACCATCGAGCTATTAGTGTCCAGTGTGCTTTTCTTGAAAAGTGGTTTTGCTCTGACTGGAAGCATGGACACTTGAATACATTTATTTTACATACCTTGCTTGTGCTGCAGTTTGCTTTCAGTTGGAAGTTCAATATATCCACCACCAAAAATTAAGAAACTTTGGTCACTAAGAAAGCCTGACAACTTGAAATGAGGGTTGAGAACATAGCATGTTAATAAGCATGACACCATCAGGCCTATTGTGTTCAAAATGACCTAATCAGCAACATTAAATGTTCCCAGTTTGTGGCTGGGTAAAAGAGCTTTTGTGGGTGGTTTAATTGGTCACATGAATTTACAGTTCAATTTAAGCATACAACTAGACAGAGGATGTTTACACCAGAGGTTCATTAACAGGAGCAAGTAAAATATTGTAATACAACTCCTCTGTTGATATTTTTATAAGATTGTACTGGCACACACAGCTATTTTCTGCCCTATCTGATCATGGAAGTAAACTTTCTTGACAACACTCCAAATGGCTTGACCACAGTGGACCAAAGAATATGACAGCAAAGCTGCCACACACACACACACACACACACACACACACACACACACACACACACACACACATTGTGGCACAAGTGACTGCTTAGGCAAATGTTTCTCTGTAAATCTGCTGCTCATTGGGTCTGAATGCATCGCTTTCAGACTTTTATTTTATTTTATTTTATATACACTGGTGTGTTTCCAAATTTTTTGTACATATGTTAAACTTGGATAGGTTAGTGTGTGTGTATGAAGTGTGTGTTGATAACATTTTGAGTCTTGTCCCCACGATTTCAGAAACAAAAGACAATTTTGTCATTTTGTATTCTTTTTGTTGAGCGTAAATACAAAGTGCATGCTTTGCATCTTCAGAACTCCCAAATGCCAAATATTTAAAGGCCTTGGTGGGTTAGGTGTGAGTCTCTTTTGCTGTGTTCAGGTGTGTGTTGAATCGAGCAGTGGGATGTGAAAATTCTGCTTGTAGCTTTAATCATTCTGATTTTGCCACTTGTGGCTGCAAATTAGGAAGTGTTCGGTAAAAAATTATTTTGTATCAGCGATTTTTACTTGCAACATCGTCATTAATATAGTTGCTGACAAGTTCACACTAAACATGGAAAATGTTGTGACTTGTTTAAAAACAGAGTAGTTTCAATAAGTGTGTTTATCCATGTCTGTTATAAACTTTCATTATGAGCCTTTAAAAAGGAAGCACACTTGTAAGTGTACACATCCTAATACCAGCATGTGCAAGTCAAAAAAGCCAACTTAACCTTAATCATTTTAAGAAAGCAAAAGAACTGTAGCTTGTGGTTCCTGCAAATCTCTCAGCGGTCTCCTTTCACAGGGCTGCTGCAGTAAATGCCGGGAGAAGGGTCGATTAAGACTGGCATGGGACCTAAATAAACTGTGCTGACAAGACTGAGAGCTGCGCAAACAAAGGATTAGATTGGGGGATGAAAGGAACAGGAAACAAGTTGAGTTGTTCGTTTGTGAGACAAGAAGTGAGGTCAGGTGTAATACTGAATGTACTGTCTTGAGATGCAAGTAAGCCTCTAAAGTAAATTTAAATGTATTAATGGTATATGCAACTTTTTGTAGCCTGATAGACAAAATAACTAATGTTATGGATTCTACTCTGATTATACACAAATAAAATTAACCACATTTTATCATGTTTTATGGATGTGTGTAAGTATATGTGACTGCCTCCCTGATAAGATCACTGAGTCTGCCCTGACCACAGCTTTGTAAATAGTTGTCCATGCCTCTGTTAGAGAACTGTCATGCCCATTAGAGAAACTGAGCTGAGCACATGCTGAAGAATGTCCTCAGTTTTGGTGAAAGGTTCTGACCAGAACAAAAGGGTTAAATGTGTATATTTTTGCTGTAAACAAATCTCATGTCCCACCACTTCATGTGTCCTCTCTCTTTCACTCTTTGCCTGCTGGGCAAGTGTCATCTTGAAGGCTGTACTCTTCATTGTGAAGCACGGCCCCCTACAGCACCGTTGCTACTTGACCATGCCTGGCATCCTAAGCCAAGGACCTGTAGCGCTCTCACACTGGCACTCTTGGCATTCTTCTGGCTGGCCATGGCCATGCCTGCTGAGAGGTGTGACAGTAAGACCTGACAGCTCAGGGGCCAGGCTGAGAAACACGTTGTCACCAGTACACAAAGGATTTCACCTGATGCACAACGGCCCTCAACAACACCCAAATCTCCCGCTGGCAGATTAAGGAGGCCAAGCAAACAAAAGCGAGCCTCCCACGAAAAGCCTGTGTTAAATTGGGCATTAAATTTAACATTTGGTCACAGGGTCATAAGCAGTTGATGAAAACAAAAGAGTTTATATAAAAGCATGAGAGAAAAACAATTGAGGGCAATATTTTTGAGACCTTAGGGCAGGATAAATCCCCCTATAGAGAACAGTACTTGCTATGCTTCTAATTCTTAACATGGCTCAGTATGAAAGATTCACAAGAACTGTATGGCTTAGATCAAGCAAGAATTGAGAAAATGCAGCAAGCCTGGATAGACCTTGAAAAAAAGATCGCTAAATTAATTTGGCCTCTCACCCAAAATGACAAAGTCTAATTAATCCGAGATTAAAGACAGACACATAATTGGACTGGAAACACATTGCTCATGGGGTCTCTAGTCATCTCTGAGCTTTGGAGCAGACAGATTTGGAAGCACCTAAAAGACATTCCATAGTAAAGCTGTACACTGAAGCAGACACTTACAGTATTAAATAGAGACAGCAGGTGGATGAGCTCCATCCAAAAAAAAAAGAGAGAGAGAGAGAGAGAGAGAGAGAGAGAGAGAGAGAGAGAGAGAGAGAGAGAGAGAGAGAGAGAGAGAGAGAGATCAAATTAAACCACAAAACCTTCAAAATTCTGAGTGCTGCACTCCACCTAAAATTTTAGCTGTGGTCAGTCTGGTCAGGCCCACACTTGGGCTCTGTTTAGGTTCTTGCCTTTTCTGACCACTTGCAGCAGAGCCGTGTTTTACTTTCTGTCAAAGCCTGCTCCACAACCACACTAGAATAACACCACAGAAACCCTGGCACAAAGTCCCTGCAAGCACAACATCAGTCTTAAACAGCACTCATATGAATGCAGTGGAATGTGGACCAGACCACATATGTGCATTTTTTTTTGCTTATATAATTAATATAAGCAGTACGTTTACTGAATATATAAATATTATATGTAATGTTACAGAACTGTTAGCTAAATATAATGAGGGCTTATTAAAAATCTTCCCACAATGATAAGTTGAGAATATATATATATATATATATATATATATATATATATATATATATATATATATATATATATATATATATATATATATATATATGTAACAGGTAAAGGACTACAATATGCAGAGGAAATAATAAACTAGAGTAAACATTCCCCATTCAACCTGAAGTACATACATTTATTTACAGTTATGTTTTAGTGAGTTTAATTCCCTTATAACCCATAGTATAGTAACAAAGTTCTTAGCAATTATTTACAAATTATTTTACTTGATAGCAAAGTTATTTAATATTTGAAAAAGACAATAAAGATGTTATAGTCATTGGTATTTCAACCTCATGTTTGTTATCAGACCTTTGTCTAATGGTTAATGGAGGATTACCATGAATTTATATGAGTATTATACCATGCAAAGCACAAACCTTCCCCAGGATTAATGGCAAACCACTCAAGCACTGAGAGACTGATATCCTGGTCACAGTAGATATGGGGCAGGAATATACCCTGGATGAAATACAAGTCCATTGCAGGACACAGTGCACACACTCATTTACACCTGGTGGTGATTGAGGTGCCAATCCACCTACTGGCAAGTGTATAATTGGACAAAAGTGGAGAACTGAGAGAAAAAACGCATGAATCTCTATAAAGAGAGCAACAGCACCTCACACCAACAGCAACAACAACAATAAGAAGAAGAAGAAGAAGAAGAAGAAGAAGAAGAAAATCAATATAACACTTACATGCTATTGATTTAATAATAAATAAAAGGAATACAGAACATAAATCTATAAACAATACAATTCTGTCTTGTCATTGATTCTGTTGTATGTACTGTTTCAAGGCCCTTATTAAATGCTGAACTACAGCATTTATTTTCATTATAGTAATGTAAATGTTCACTAGACTACAAACAAAACTTCTTAGTGGTCTTTGTCGTGGATGAATGAAAAAGGGCCGCCATAAACACTCATCTGGACAGTATCAGGATGCAGTATATGGCAGATGCAGAAATTAATGGCATATGACCTCAGGAGCTTTATAAAGTCTGAATCACACACACAGCCTATGCTTTCAGTATTTCAAGAGACCAAGGTTGCTACAGCAAAGACAGGGGTCTGGTCATTACCTCTAATTTGGTAGTCATTTTTTCCCCCTGAAATGTGCACACAAGAGCTGCATTGATGAAGTCCAGGGGTGAAAACATGTCACCGTAATTGAGGCTGAAGCGGTGAGTCGTCTCGAAGAAACTCCGCACGCAAGCAGGTTACCGTCTGAAAGGAGCACAACCTCTGAGACGCAACAAGCTTTGACATGCGTTTGCATTCCAGCCGGCAGAAACACTACGTAACTAGCATCATTCTGGACGTGAAATCAAAAGCACAAAAGAAGTAAATAACATCTCTCAGGAGGTGTAACATACCAATTAGTCACGCCATTTGCCAAGTCTATGGTCTATGGTGAGTGCATTTCTTTCAGTCTAACGTTTCATTTACGGTTTTGCTCTGGATAGCATCCATGAGTTATCCAGAACAAGTTCCGTTGTGTCGGAGGGATTCGTAATTTAAGGTTTTGTTAATCATTTGTACTCCATACAGATCCCACATGCTGTAAAAAGTCTAAATGAAAGCCATTTTACAATGATGTTGCATCCTGTGAAAATGAAAACATAGACCAAATTGCCTGCAAGGCAGATATCAGTGTGTGGTTAAGTTAATGTGAAGGCTCTGTGTGTGTGTGTGTGTGTGTGTGTGTGTGTGTGTGTGTGTGTGTGTGTGTGTGTGTGTGTGTGTGTGTGTGTGTGTGCACAGACAGGATTATGTAGTCAGATCCTGGGATGTGAAATAAACTAGACAGATGATGGACTATGGATGAACCAAACAGGAAAACGTTTCCTGACATAAATTGCTTCCCAGCCACCTCGGTTTCCTCTGGGATTGGTTTTCTCCAAGATAGACCCACTTAATGCCAGCTTGGTGTTGATGCGAGAGTGTATGTGGTGCTCTGCAATACACTAGTATCAAGGGTTTTTTAATGGTAGACAATTCACTATTACAAATCAAGTAATTAATATGAACTTTGTTAGTAATTAGTTATTAATTTGAACAAATAGCCCAACACTCCAGGATGTGCTGCAATTCCCAGTAGTAACCCAATCACTACTCCAGAGTTGCCCATGATGCTTAATCTTTAACGAAACCAACACATAACAGGCATGTGATGTATAGTTGATATGTACTTTCACATCTAGAAACAAGTCAAATTTCCATTATAAAAGCAGAATTGGAATGAAATATTGATTGGTGCAGGATGCCGAAATGCCTGCCTCACTTTCCCCTAAAATGAAGAGAAAGAAAATGAAGCCTAACTTAACACGGCAGTAAAGAACTTTTTAAATATTTAACTATCCTACCACAAATCAGACTTCGCTTTAGTCTAGCTAACAGGAGCTTACAGTCACAAGGTGAGCAAGCAACTTAGCCTTGAAATGTTTATAGAATTTTTTTTTTTCAAATCAGAAGAGAAAAGGTGTGAGATGTTAATCCTCACAATTAAACTTTCCACTCCCCTCAAAGAACAGAGACAGGGTCCCAAAAACACCCTTTTATGAGAATGCCAAATATGAATCACTTTTGTGTAGATGCCAAATAAGCCTTTCCTGTGTTGCTAAGGGAGCCTCCAAAATGAGCAGCTACAAACGCGATAGGAAGAAAGGAGGGGTGTAGGTGCCTCACATGGCTGTACAGTTTTAGCAATGTTACTGGAGGACTGGATGTTCCTATTCCTGTAAAGGGCTGCCTGGGTGGTCCGATTTGGGTTTGCGTAGGATTGTTAGATTTTAATACCACCATCTATTAGCGCCATTGGGCCATGATTAATGCAGCTGTCAGCTTGGACTTCATCAGTCCCTTCGGTCCTGGTGAGTTGTGGGCATATAGGCAGGGGCCCGGACCTCCAAGCCTATTACTTCAGGAGCTAAAGTAAACCACTGACTGAGGGAGGGAGAGAAAGGGGTGACACTGGAAGAGAGAAAGCAAAAAAAAAAAAACAACACAAAAAGAGAAAAGAACACCCCATGCATACCTCTTGTCTTCTCTTCTGGTGAAATATGTCCTCCTTGAAAAAGTCTAAGGCACACAAATGTAAAAGTAGGAGAGGGGAGTAAATGTTCAGCTTGGAAAATGTGGAGAGTTTTGCTTAACAGCTGTGCTCATTCAGACACAAGGGTGTTAGTAATACCAAGTACTATGTAGGTGAGGTGAGGAGGCCCTGGTTGCAGTTTGGGTCTCCTAGTTAAAGTGAAGGTGAAAAATTTCATTCTTAGCATCCATAGACATCCTGTCCAATTGTGTCTCTCCAACTTTGTGGTATGAGTTTGTGGAAGAATTGCATAAGGCTGGAAAATGCAGCCTTTTATCCATATAGTGTAGCTTGCACAGGTTTATACGGACCTGGTTGTGTCTTTCTTCTTTCTTTCTTTCTTTCTTTCTTTCTTTCTCTCTCTCTCTCTCTCTCTCTCTCTCTCTCTCTCTCACTCACTCACTCACTCACTCACTCACTCACTCACTCTATAAAAATAGTCAAAAGTACTTGCCAAGAGATTATTTTATATATAATTATAATTAAATGGCAAATAGTAATGCATGCGCATTGTTTCTTTTTCTTTGACACAAATGTATAAAACTGATTTGAATGTTAGCTCGCTAGGATATATGTCACACAGTGGCTTTTTTTTGGGAACTGTTCTGTAATAAGTATATTAGTCTTTCATACACTCATACCGTATGGTTTATTTAAAAAGACTGCAATATAACTTCTGAGAAAATCGTTCTGATTCATAGATAGATAGATAGATAGATAGATAGATAGATAGATAGATAGATAGATAGATAGATAGATAGATAGATAGATAGATAGATAGATAGATAGATAGATAGATAGATAGATAGGACTTCGTTGCTAACTAACTAATGCTGCAATTAACTAATAACTTGTAATATTTTATAGCAAACTGTTGAAGCAAACACAAAACTCTAACCATTGTGGTAAACCAATAGTGTAAACCATTAGCAACATTATGAGTACCATAAGGCTCTTTTTCTCAACTCATTATAGTGAAGGTGTTAGCATTGGAATGGTAATTGGTCACCAGATGGTCATTATGTGGCATTTTTTTGTAGAGGGATCAGAGGTCTTTAGCAAAATCCTGGGGTGCTTTCTGATTAAACAGGCCCTGACAGATGATTTATTTGTGTCATGTCTTTAGCAGAACACTTGCTCTTATAAGGCACAAACTGGGGACAAAGCTTCGGCAATGCCAGGGCCTCAGGCGCAGAAACACTGGACTCGTTTCCGTAGTTTTAACAATATGGAGCTTGAGACCATTCAGCTAGTAAATTCTGTGAATTTTTCACAAACTGTTCATGTCAGTGTAATTGGAGCTAACACGTGGGAAAATTAAAGTTGGACCCGTTTGTCATTTTTGATACGATTGTGTCTCAAGATGCTTTGTTTAAGCAATTTAAGATTAAGCCTTGTGATTGTGAACAGAACTGTGTTCATTGTGTTAAACACAGTGAAACTGAAAAAAAAAAAAAAAGTCCACATATGACTGATGTGAACCTCAGTCAGAGTCGTTTAGATTCATAATTGTTTTGCAAGGAAATAAGCTCATCTTATGATGCGGTGTGAGAGAGCGCAAATACTGTTTTTTCTGTTTTCCTTCTTGGGTTAGACCAACAGCATAGACAGCCTTGGCAACTGAACAGCACTGGCTCAAGTGCAGGGTGTGACGCCATGCCATTTAGCTGGACTGTTACGGTTTTCGCCTTAATCCACATCAGGTCACCAACAAAAAAAAAAGTCCCACTTTCTTGTCAGTTTCACAGAGAAGGGGCCTCGTCTGAGGTCACTGTCAAACTTTCCAGATGTGTCTGTATGTGATCAAATAGTTCATAATTAGAACCATATAATTTGTAGACATTATTATATTAAAGATGGCGGTTTGGTTTGCCAAGCAAAAACTAACTTTGTGAGTGGCTGACCATAATTTAAGATTCTGTTCACAATCGTGCCAGGAGATCGGGAGCCTCGTTGAGTAGAACATGGGCCTGCTTATGTCAGAGACTGTGCTACAGGGAAGTGTCAAATATGCAATTTGTATTGACCAACTTGACAAAAAGAGCTAGTGGATATTTAGTGTAGCCACAAAAATTGTGAATGGATCTAGGGTCATGTTTTGATGAAGAAAACATTGTGGCATGCTTGTCAGGTTAGGTTCAAAAAAATTGATGAAAATGAAACCTTTCAACATGACCAAATGTACTATCAAAATAAATATACAGCAAGGAAAATATAAATGTTCTTGAGTGGCCAGGACTAAAATAAATATAAAATAATGATTTTATCATCAAGCAAGAGACATGATACAGTCCGATTGTGCTTCAAGAATTCTATAAGGGAGATACTGGGATTGTATATTTTAGGGTTTGTTCTGGAGGCCGGAATACCAGATCCTGGATAAATATTCAGGGTTAACAAAAAACCTCTCAGTTTCCAGGAGGGAAAGGAAAGAAGGGAGTGTAGAAATCTGGCAGAGTTTTAACAGATATATCAAAACAAATGTCCAAATGTGTCAGTATTAAAGCAGTTCAGAGTGTATAAAAGCTTTTGGAGACAATTACAAATGACAGAGTAGGCAAATCATATTTCACTTGCGTTAAGAAAGATAAAGCTTTGAACTAATTACTTGGGTTTTTCCACTATTCATTTATTTTTTTTTTTATCATAAACCGTTAATATTACCCGTAGTCATAAACCAGACACACACTACATTTCTACTCTTAACTAATCATTTATTCATTTGCATTCATAGAGCTTCAGTTAAGTGTCATAGGTTTTTAATCATAAAGGAAATAAGTCAAACCCTTATGACTGACGAATGAGTCGCTCCTTCTCTCAAGCACCAATCCAATGTTTCAGCCATCTGGGCAACACTTTCATTCCTGAACATTGCTTGCGTTCCCTTTATCCCAGAGCCATGTATATGAGGCGTGTCACTCCTCTTAAACTTCTCATCCAGGGCATGTAACCCATCCAGGCTGAGCACAACTCCTTGTCCTAAAAAAGCTCAGTTTGTGTAGCTCAGTGGACCGTTCTGACCCTTCGTGGCCAGGAGCCGAGTGGAACATTTGCAGAGGATCTGCCTCCACAAACACACACACACACACACACACACACACATACAAAATTCCTGGACTGGAGATTCATGGGACACTCACCATTTCTCTGCTATGCCTCAAAATCAAGGTCAAGGGCTGAGCAAACAGCTCATGCAAAATTCATTCATCTTCATTCATTCCTTCATCTTCAGTAACTGCTTTGTCCTGGCCAGCATCGTGGTGGATCTGGAGCTTTTCTGGGAACAGTAGGCACAGTGGGATACCTGCTAATGCTACACTACACTATGCTTCGCAGTTCTATATACACAGGTTGTGTGATTTCTTTCAAACGAAGCACTGAGGTTCATTTAAATACTCTGGTTTATAATGAACTATCTTAGTTTGGCTTGCATAGAAAGCTAGCACTGGTATTTAAATCCAGTATAGTTCAGATGGTCATGGAAAAAGTAACAATGCAGAATCATGTGTAATTTGTTGAGCTGGACTGTTGGGACGTAACTCTCCAATTCATCTCAGGGCACCATACACACACATTCACACTTTTAATTTAAAGTTGCTAATCCAGATACTAGCCTATTTTTTGGTAGGTGTGAGGAAACCAGAGAACTGCAAGGAAATCAGAGACCATTCGTTGACATGCTCGTTTACACAGACACCAGATGAACATACAGTATGAGACTCCACACAGACAGTAGCTCTGGTTTAAGATCAAACTTTGAGCAAGGATACCTGCTAAAGCTACACTATACATCCTGTATCCAGTGACAGTTATGATAATCCATTTGGATTAGCCTGCCAATTATCCATCCCATAGAAACAGCCAGGATTACATCATGAAGTCTTTCATAGAGAACAAAAAAGCTGAAAAGGTTTTTGGTGTTACTGAAGCCAAAACCCACAAAGCATTTACACAGTTATTGCATTATAAGCTGCTACACTACACGCTCAGTATTAAACTGTGGCAGGTTGTGATGCATTTAATCTTAGCCTCACTTTCCAGAATGCGCTTACATAAGCTAAACTGACAGGATTTAATATGTACAGTATATCATAAAATGTTATTATGATTGCATTTTTGACAAGCTAGCAAAATGTTAGGCATAAATATAAAGTATGTAAGAAAGAATAACAGTTACAAAAATTATTAGCATGATCATTCACACTGTATTTTGTAGGTTACTTTTGTAGCCTGCTAGATTAGTCCTTTTTGTTTTATATGGATATTTTCCCCACATAGACTGGTTTTGTTTATGGTGTATCAGATACAAAATATAAGGTTTTTCAGTACATACAACTGATTAAATTAAACAAAGCCCAAAACACACAAAGTATATTAGGTAGCAAGCTATTTCAATAACTAGTTTTAGAGCAACACATACGTTTTTTATTTAGTTATAAATACAGGTCTGATCTGGAATTATGAAATGTGTTTATAAATATTATAAAATGCCATTGTGCTGCAAGTTTTTTATCTGGCATCTCTGTGAAGGAAAAGAACTGTGAACTGACTAACGATCTGCTGTATATGAAATAAATCCAAACTAGGTTATCGAATTAAATGGGTTATAGCTGAATTAATGATTTAAACAATCATTATAATCATTATAATTATTATCATTAAAAGAAAAATGTGTTAATTGCAACTTTAATGAGGTAATTTAATAGATGAGAAAATATATAGTAGAAATCTATTTTACAGAATTTTTTTTAAATATGCATAATGATAAGGCTGTTCTCAATATTATCTATTTTAATACACACACACACACACACACACACACACACACACACACACACACTTCTTCTTCTTCTTCTTCTTTCGGCTGCTCCTATTAGGGGTCGCCACAGCGGATCATCCGTCTCCATACCACCCTGTCCTCTATATCTGCCTCTTTCACACCAACTACCTGCATGTCTTCCCTCACCACATCCATGAACCTCCTCCTTGGCCTTCCTCTTTTCCTCCTACCTGGTGGCTCCATCTTCAGCATTTTTCTACCAATATAATTCATGTCTCTTCTCTGCACATGTCCAAACCATCTCAATCTCCCCTCCCTCACCTTGTCACCAAAACATCCTACATGTGCTGTCCCTCTAATAAACTCATTTCTAATCTTGTCCATCCTCGTCACTCCCAACGAAAACCTCAACATCTTCAGCTCTGCTACCTCCAGCTCCACCTCCTGTCTTTTACTCAATGCCACTGTCTCTAATCCATACAACATCGCAGGTCTCACCACAGTCCTATAAACTTTCCCTTTTATTCTTGCAGATACTCTTCTATCACAAATCACTCCTGTCACTCTTCTCCACCCACTCCACCCTGCCTGCACTCTTTTCTTTACTTCCCTAACACACTCTCCATTACTTTGCACTGTTGACCCCAGGTACCTGAACTCCTCCACCTTCTCCACCTCTTCTCCCTGCAACCGCATCACTCCACTGCCCTCCCTCTCATTCACACACATGTACTCTGTCTTACTCCTACTGACTTTCATTCCCCTTCTCTCCAGCGCATATCTCCACCTCTCCAGGCTCTTCTCAACCTGCTCTCTACTCTCACCACAAATCACAATATCATCTGCAAACATCATAGTCCAGGGAGACTCCTGTCTGACCTCGTCCGTCAACCTGTCCATCACCACTGCAAACAGGAAAGGGCTCAGGGCCGATCCTTGATGCAGTCCAACCTTCACCCTGAACCAGTCTGTCGTACCTACTGCACACTTTACTGCCGTCACACTGTCCTCATACATGTCCTGCACCACCCTCACATACTTCTCTGACACACCTGACTTCCTCATACAATACCACAACTCCTCTCTCGGCACCCTGTCGTACGCTTTCTCTAAATCCACAAATACACAATGCAGCTCCTTCTGTCCTTCTCTATACTTCTCCATCAACATCCTCAAAGCAAATAAGGCATTTGTGGTGCTCTTCCTCGGCATGAAACCATACTGTTGCTCACAGATGGTCACCTCTTCTCTCAGCCTGGCTTCCACTACTCTTTCCCATAACTTCATGGTGTGACTGATCAACTTAATTCCCCTGTAGTTACTGCAGGTCTGCACATCTTCCTTATGCTAAAAGATCGGTACCAGCACACTCCTTCTCCATTCCTCAGGCATCCTCTCCCCTTCCAGAATCCTGTTAAACAATCTGGTTAAAAACTCCACTGCCATCTCTCCTAAACATCTCCACGCTTCTACCGGTATGTCATCTGGTCCAACCGACTTTCCATTCTTCATCCTCTTAATCGCTGCTCTCACTTCCTCCTTACTGATCCTATCTACATCCTGCTTCACCAACTCCACATCCTCCAACCTTCTCTCTCTCTGATTTTCCTCATTCATCAGCTGCTCAAAATACTCCCTCCATCTTCTCAACACACTCTCCTCACTAGTCAACACATTTCCCTCTCCATCCTTTATTGCTCTAACTTGCAGTACATCCTTCCTAGCTCGGTCCCTCTGCTTGGCCAATCGGTATAAATCCTTTTCTCCTTCCTTAGTGTCCAACCTCTTATACAGTTCCTCATATGCCTTTTCCTTGGCTTTCGCCACATCCCTTTTAACCTGCTGCCGCATCTCCTTGTACTCCTGCCTACTTTTCTCATCACTCTGTCGATCCCACTTCTGTTTTGCCAACCTCTTTCCCCTAATGCTCTCCTGCACTTCCTCATTCCACCACCACGTCTCCTTGTCTTGCTTTCTATTTCCAGATGTCACACCAAGTACTTTTCTAGCTGCCTCCCTCATCACTCCTGCAGTAGTTGCCCAATCATCCGGCACCTCTTCACCACCACCAAGCCCCTGTCTGACCTCTTCCCTGAATCTCACACTACACTCTTCCTCCTTCAGTTTCCACCATCTTATTCTTCTTTCAAACCTTACTTTCCTCCTCTTCTTCTTCGCCTCCAAAACCATCCTACAGACCACCATCCGATGCTGTCTAGCTACACTGACCCCCGCCAACACCTTACAGTCTCCAATCTCCTTCAGGTTGCATCTCCTACACAGAAGATAATCCACCTGTGTGCACCTTCCTCCACTCTTATACGTCACCCTATGATCCTCCTTCTTCCTAAAATACGTGTTCATCACTGCCATTTCCATCCTTTTAGCAAAATCTACCACCATCTGCCCTTCCAAATTCCTCTCCTTAAAACCATACCTACCCATCACCTCCTCATCACCTCTGTTCCCTTCACCTACATGCCCATTAAAGTCTGCCCCAATCACCAATCATTCTTTCCTAGGTACACCATCTACCACTTCATCTAATTCACTCCAGAATCTTTCCTTCTCCTCCATCTCACAGCCAACTTGTGGAGCATAGGCACTGATGACATTTATCATCATCCCTTCAACTTCCACCTTCACGATCATCACCCTATCAGAAACTCTCTTCACCTCCACTACACTCTTACTGTACTCTTCCTTCAGAATCACCCCTACACCATTTCTCTTCCCATCCACACCATGATAAAACAGTTTAAACCCACCTCCAATGTTCCAGGCCTTACTCCCTTTCCACTTGGTCTCCTGAACACACAACACATCTACCTTTCTCCTCTCCATCATATCAGCTATCTCTCTCCCTTTACCCGTCATAGTACCAACATTTAAAGTACCAACCCGAACCTCTACTCTCCTACACTGCTCCTTTTCCTGCCGTCTCTGTAGACGTCTTCCTCCTCTCCTTCTCCTTCTTCGGCCAACAGTAGCCCAATTTCCACCGGTACCCTGTCGGCTAACGATACCTGTGGCGGTCGTTGTTAACCCGGGCCTCGACCGATCGGGTATGAAATTCTCATTTGTGATCCGCATATTTGATTTGGCACATGTTTTACGCTGGATGCCCTTCCTAACGCAACCCTCCCCATTTACCCGGGCTTGGGACCGGCACTAAGAGTACACTGGCTTGTGCCCCCCTAATGGCTGGGTTAGGGTTAGGGTTACACACACACACACACAATATATATATATATATATATATATATATATATATATATATATATATATATATATATATATATATATATATATATATATAATTTTTTTTATAATTTTGTAAATTTCTTTAAGATTATTTTTGCTGACCACCATGTTAATTGTGCGATTACCTCCATCTATTATAAACTTTAAATTTTTTCCACAAATATGTAAGGTACAGTTACTTGTAAACATTTAAACTGTAAAAGGCATTAAAAGAATAATGCAGCATTTGAAAGTAATACTATGATAGTTATAGCAGAATGATGCACACTGTATTGAACAAACAAACAAAAGAAAAGTTTCATGAAGAAGAGGTCAGTGGTATAACACTGCCACCTAGTGGTTCAGTACTGGGAATGTATTTAGGGAATTAAATCAGTCAGCAGAGCCTGAAGCTCAATTTAGTGATGATACAGTTAGATCTCATGTAAAGCAAGCTAAGGAGTTTTTAATTGGTGAAATTTGAATAGGTTCTTTAGTTCTTTGAAAGTATCCTTAGAAATAATAGATAATAAGAAACATAGATATTTCAAGAGTTTAATGCACTTTATTTTACAGAGAGGTAAGATGCTCAAAATTAGGCTTCCAAAGAATTGTTTGTTGTATGTGAGCACTGTTGCTGAACTTGTAGTAGTGATAATTCAACACAATTAATTTTTAAAAGAAGCCGCATACATTTACAATAAACGGTGGATTAACATTTCAGTATACATCCTGAATCTGTTTTGCAGCTACTCAAATATTCTACTTCGTTATAGACTACAGAGAGACCTGGCAGAGATGGAGAGCAGCTACAGTCTACTACATGGCTACTGAGGTAGGCATAGCATGATATTATACAGCTATCATTCATGGCAGCTTTATTATTTACAATATATATGCACTGCTACAAGAAATGTTAAATATCTTGTACTTTTTTGGAATAGATGAAGATCACTGATAGGTGATATTACACTACACCGATATTAAACTTATGTAAACTTATAGGATTTGTGGAATACAGAATTTTTTTTTAGGTTTTGATGTAGTAGATAAACCTGAGCCTGGGCATTGAGGTTGTCCAATGAAGTGAAAAATAATCTATATACTTTACTACTACTTTCCTCAGACACCTCAGATTTATTTTATAAACTTTATTCAAATTTGAACATTAAGCTTATTGTTAAATATTTTCAATATTATTTTGCATGCTTATTAGAGTCAAAGAATGATCCATTTCTGATCTTAATATACATGTTTTATACTCAAGTTACAGGAATAATGCTGTACATTTCCATACTAATATATATAATAATAATTGGTATAATAATGAAACTAGCATATTTGGACTTCCTTCATTCAGTTAATCAGTCCCTCTTTGGTAATTTATTTATACTGGTTAAGGATCTGAAGACTACTACTAATTTATTCCAAGTACATTTGTTCCTAGATTTTTTTGCCCAAACAAAGCACAGATGTTCATTCAGATACTCAGGTTTTTTCTAGACTATGTATTTGGATATTCAGTCTTATGGTCTTATGGTTTTTAACATATACATGCTGAAAGTGTCAGAGTGAGCCAAGCCAAAGTGTTTTGATGCCAGTAGCTGGAACAGTTGGGCCTCAGTTGCTGTCTTCGGCTTTCCCATTTCACACCAGCGTTCTTCCAGTGGAGTGAGTTTACCAATTGGTACCTTTAATGTGATGAGCATAGATAAATGTTAACACTTTTAAAACTTTTAGTCTGATCATAATCATGCTATCTAATCAGCAGTCTGCACTGTCATGAGCTTCAAGCATACATATATCCTAGTTCAGCTTGCATAGAAAGCTAGCACCAGTCAGTACAGTATAGTTCAGGGTAATTTGCTAAGATGGACTGTGACACTGACTAGGGGGAAAAAGAGCTATTATAGTTCTCTCACACCTCTGATGATATGTTCAGCAGCCACATCATCTCTTCATCAGTGAACTTAATCTCAGCACTAAAACCTGTGAAATGGATTTTGTGATTAGTGGGTTGGATCAATGTGGAATATGTATAGACTCAAACACCAGAAATGTAATATATATATATATATATATATATATATATATATATATATATATATATATATATATATATATATATATAGAGAGAGAGAGAGAGAGAGAGAGAGAGAGAGAGAGAGAGAGAGAGAGAGAGAGAGAGCGCAATCAGGCATAACATTATGACCACCTTATATATGCCTAATATTGTGTTGGTCCCCATTTTGCTGGCAAAACAGTTCAGACTCATTGAGCATTCACTTCTCCAGCAATTTGAGCTAAAGGAGCTTGTCTGTAGGTTTAGACCACACGGGCCAGCCTTCCCTCCATTTTTCCTGCTTCTAACACATCAACTCTCACCCACTACTAGGTGCCATAATGAAGAGATCATCAGTGTTATTTACTCACTGTTCATAATGTTATAATGTCATAATGTATGAAATATATATAATTCAGTAATTCATGCTCTTGGACAGGTTGTTCTTCAGCAAACTGTTTATGGATTTCTTGTGGGCCGGCTTCAGCCATGCAAACCGACAGCCATGCAAACCGACTTGTTGCAGTGTGTGGCATAGGGCACTGACAAGCGGACCTTCCGCTTCTGCAATCTCTAAAGCAACGCTAGGGCACTCATGTGTCTGTTTTTTTGGAGCTAACTTCTGCACCTGACTCACAGCACGAGGATTCTCTTTGATGGACCCTTGCGAGGCCTGTTCTGAGTTAAATCCGTCTTGGAAAACCTCTGTATGACCCTGGCCACTGTACTGTAACTCAGTTTTGGGGTGTTACCAATCTTCTTATAGCCCAGGCCATCTTTGTGGAGAGCAACAATTCAAATTCTCAAATGCTCAGAGTTTTCTTTACTATGAGGTGCCATGTTGAACATCCAGTTGTCAGTATGAGAGAATTGTACTCAAAGCACCACATTTCAAGTGCTCTAAATACAAGATACACAAATTTGTATGGTCCTGTCAAGCAGACAAAAACATGTCAGCGTGTTGTTTAACACGTGGCTTCGCATGGTTAAACGACATACCGCTGTTATCACTTAGGGTGTACTCACTTTTGTTGCCAGCTATTTTCACAATAATGGGGACAGTAAATCTATACTGCTCTACAAGCTGCACATTGACTACTCTAAAATATATCCAAGTTTCATTTCTATACTATTGTCCCTTGAGAAGATTTACCAAAATGGTTGCTAAAATGTGAGGGGTGTACTCACTTTTGTAAGATACTGTATATATGCATTGTACCTGAAGTTGTAGTTTCTGTGTTGCTTCCTGTCATCACTCTACACATGCAAGAGAACAGAAACAAAGAGTGTGAATACAATGTATACTGAATACTAAATTCCTAATTAGTGAGCTAAATGCTGAACTATTATACTAGATCATTATATCTGTTTTTTTATTTTCCCAGACCTGGTTGGGTTGGAATCAAATGCCTCAACAAGCTGAAACCATGGATGTTTTGAAATGGTAACCATCAAATTGTCCTCATTGATTTTTGCACCCACATTGCAGAGATCCTAAAACCCAAATATATAGGACTATATATCCTATATGCAAACATTGTGTTGCCATTTTTCATAATGAGAGTTACTAAGAGAACTTACTAAGACTACTACATACTTAGTAACTGATGGAATACAGAATTGCTCCAAATAGACAGAAAGGCACGATAGTGTAATGAGACACAAGTTCAATCTGTCTGTTCTCCTTGTGTCTCTTTGGCTTCTTTTCACGTTCTCGAGTTTCCTTCAACTGCACAAAAACTGAGTGACAGTAAAATATCTGACTGAGACGGCAGTTCTAGCTTTTACTCACGCGACTTGAATTATTAGCCACTAGTGGGCGCTATAATCCCTCTATCTTTATTAACTTGTTTTTGGAGACCATTAAAGTATTTTTTAGGTTTCTTAACAAAATGTGACAACACATCTATATTACAAATCATTTCATTCACTGCCGAACAGGGGAGATAGAGATAGCTGCAGATTTCGCATGAGCTACACTTAGTGTTATTTTACTCAGTAATACTAATAACCCGAATAAACGAAAATAAAAGAAGCCGTTGGTTGGAAGGCTGTACCTAATAAACTGGCATGCCAAAGGACATAATTGCGACTGTACAAGAAGGAAATCGAAAACGTTATATTATTCGTTTATTAATTTGGCAAAATATGAGTGTAAAGATATATATTTTATAAGGAACGTACTCACCTTTAATCTTTAATGCAGCATTCGGAAAGCACCGTCCAAGATAACCAGCCGAACAGCAGGTTTTTATCGGTCAATTTAGTTTACAGACATGATAGTAATAATGTGTAGTTCATCGGCGAGCAATATGTTAGCAGACATTTTCCTCCTTAATATTTCTTACAGTTAAACTTTATACACGACTGAATACACTACTCTGTACACTACTCTGTACACTAACGCTTGTGTTCTCTCTCTAAACTTGTTTCCCAGAAATCAGCCGGTCTGCACAGCAAAGAAGAAAGTGAAACTGTTTTGTGTTTTTGCAACTCTAATCTTACTATGCAAATTTCTTTTCAAACTTCATTACAACTGCAAAAGAAAACAAAAAAAAAGACCACACTCTTTAAGAGTACAAGATTTATTTCATTTGCTGAAAGCCCTTGATTTATTTCTTTTCTGACAGAAATCTTACAGCTTCCAAAAAACCGATTTGATCATTTTGACACAAACAAACTGATTAAACATACAACTGACCCAGAAAAATACACCATCTCTCAGACAAAATTTGAAATTCATTTTTTTGCTCTGCAAAAACAAAAAAAAAGGCTAATGCGAGATGCGAGTGAATTTACAAGATATCTCTTCATAATGGTGTTAAGATTTTACAGACATATTATTGCTTTTTTGTTACTGTTCTATGAAAAACAATACAACAGCTCATGAGGACTGTGTCAGGACTGTGTACAGCTTTAGGGTACAACACGACCCATTCTTACACACAATCATCATGATAGAGCTGAAGGGAGGGATATTAAAAAAAATCTAACTGATATATATATATATATATATATATATATATATATATATATATATATAGATATAGATATATATATATATATATATATATATATATATATATATATATATATATATATATATATATATATATATATATATATATGTATGTATGTATGTACGTATGTATGTATGTGCGTGCGTGCACATGAATTTTCTTAATTGGGAGTATTTTTGCCCAAAGGCCCAGCATTTGTTTGCCCATCCGAGATGTAAAACATCTTGTCAGAACAGCATGACATATTTTGAGGTGTTTAAAATTCCTCTTCAGCATTGCGGGTTCTTGAAGCCTTCAGTTGTCTCAAGCGCTCCATGCAGTCGGTCAGACTTCTTTCCCCGTGAACCTTGTTATCTCTCGTCCGCACATTTACTGTGTCGCTGCTCTTCTCCTTCTCTCCCACCACTGCAAATGAAAATCGGCAACAAAACGTTAAAAAGGCATAAATGTCGGGATATAGGACTGCTGTACTACTAGATTACTACAGTATGATATCGTGTACAACAGTGTTGTACAATTATAGTGACAACTGTATAGTGTTGGATAAATGTTTCACATCAGACTCTCGGCTTCCAGTTTAATATCAAGAGTAGGGGGTTCATAAATAATCTGTTCCAGACTCACAACTGCTGACATCTAAACAAAATGTGTTTATACAACAAATACATCACTGATTAGATCAACTTCCAGGAATGAAAAGCTGTTTGGAGGAAACAAATAAGGTTTAAGGATGTGCGTGTGTGTGTGTATACGTGTATGTAATACGTACACGTGCACGCACGCACGCGCGCGCTCGCGCACACACACACACACACACACACACACACACACACACACACACACACACACACACACAGAGAGAGAAATAAATCAGAAATAAATGACAGAAACAAGTCTTGTGAAGAACAAGTCTGCTTAAATAGTTTTCAGTTTGGCCTGAAGCAATGCAAATGTCTGTATTTCTTCGTACACGTGTGAAAAATTTTTAAAACCAGGGACATAAATATTATATAATGATGAGCTGCTCTGAGTCACCCTGACAATCCTGGGAAGAAATGTGTCACACTGTCTACGATCGAGAGTTAAACAATGCCAAGCAAATATTACACTGCAAGAGTGCTCAAGTTTTAGATTTTTCATATCAGACCACAGAAAACATTCATTTGTTTAACAATTACGTGGGAAGCCTGATTTACCCTAGTTTTGGTATTTATATTATTATGCAGTCTTCGAGTTGAAATACTCATGATAGTAATGAGGCGTTTGTGTTTTCTCTGGTTTCGCTTCTAGTAACGCGCTCACTTTGAGCAGGGGCGAGTCTTCTGGTGTGTCATTTATATTGACTGCTCTGTGTTTTGGCCAGCATGGCAACGCAACCCAGCTCACACTTAATTAGTTCGACAGGTTGGAAAAATAAAGCAAATAACAGAATAATACAATTCATGGTGAACTACATGCGGTCATATAAATATGCAAATTCAACAATGTTTTTCGACATTGTATTCCAGGGCTGCTGCTATCGAATACTTTAGTAATCGCAGATTCTAACGATTATTGCATCAGTTAATCGGTTAATAAGTGCTTTTAAAGACTTTAAATAAAGTGCAATAAAAAAATTTGAGAAAATAAGAGGTCTCATTTTGACCGAACTATATATAAATAAAGATTATAAAAATGTTTTCTTTACGTTTTCGTCTGAATTGATTTGGTCTGATGTCATGTTTATTGGCGTGAATCATCTTCTCGCTGTTTTCCCCACGTTCCTCCATTTGTCATTCTGCAGCGTTTTCTATGTTACCTGTCCAAAGCGCTCCAGAGTTTAACCAGTGGTGCGTCAGTAATAATGGTCCATGGGAAACACAGTGCTTAGTGTTTAGTAAATGGACTAAACGAAGCATCTTTTTTGTAATCTCATTTTTCAAGGAATAGTTACAGCCCTACTGTATTCTAAACATAGTGACTTCTCAGATTGTGAAAGGCTTAAAACTATCTCCAGCTAAAAGATATAAAAATGAACAGAAAAGAGACCGTTTTCCGCTTTTAGCCGAGTAACGAACTTTCCAACCAGAGCAATAATTACTATCTAATAACAGTGATGACACTTAGTGTTTTGCATTTCAAATACAGGCCTGATGATTGAATCTGTATTTGCATCAATGAGATCAGAGTGGTGGAGAACACAGCAGCTCCGCTCACGGCTTATTAATTCTTTTTTTTCACCAGAGAGGATGAAATTGTCAATTCTTATTTTAATCTGGTTTCTTTGTCATTTGCTTGGACTGTGTTGTGTTTTGTTTGTTAAGAAGTTACTGTAATAGTATGAGATTCTACAGTCTACTGCAGGATCTTATATTGTGACACTATGCTCTGCGAGAAGGTCCATAAACCCATCCTGGCTGCAGTCAGCTTTAGAGGGAGCTCACAACACAGTACATAGTAACGTTATAAACACAGCGTTCTAACAAAACTGGTTTCCATCGAATGCCTATATTCTTTGAGAACAGTAAAATGTATTAGAATCTGCCACAGGTGAATAACAACAACAAGTCTAGTGAAGGCTTGCCGTTTTCCAGCCCATTACCTTCTCCATTCAAGTTTTACAAAAACAATTAGAGCTCCTAATCCTTTCTGGCATGCATCACTACTTCATTTTTAAGACACTTTGTCAAACAATCCAAAAAGCCTACTTTTCTTTGTACTCACAGTTTCAATTCCTGGTTTGTTTGGGTTTTTCTTTTTCCAGTGTGCAAACATAACTAACCAGTCAAGAAACCAACACCTTGTTTATTATGTCTGAACTTACCTAAAATAAAGTTATACTGAGCCAACTGTGCATTTCTGATCTTCTTGTTCAGAGTGCAGCCTTGATCCAGATCTACATCGGTCATCAAGCCTGCATTGTGAAACTCTTTTTGCACCTGAACAGAAAAAAACAAAAAACACATTAGTGTTAGCCACTAGTGCAGCTTTCTATGTGCTGCAGTTTAATGGTACCAGCCTCACCCTTTGGGCATAATCCTCACAGGTCGGTCCAACAGGCACAACCATCACCTGACTTGGAGAAAGCCACAAAGGCCTAGGAATAAATGACAGAAAAAATAAGAAAGATTAAGTCAACACTACAAAATTACAATGTGTGAAAACAGCTCGTTGTTGGAATATCAGAATATTAGCACTACCTGTGCCACATGATAATGATTAACCCATTATTTATTGCAATGCAGTGTTACTTTAAGAAAATAAAAAGGATTAGTTTCATTTAGACATACCATTTGCCACCATAGTTCTCCGTCAAGATGGCAATCATCCTCTCAACCGAGCCCAAAATAGCTCTGTGAATAATCACTGGCCTCTTCTTATCATCTCCATCATGGCTACAGAGACAGATGACAAAGTGGTTGACGAATTCAGTCAACAAAATTGCTTTATTGTTTAGATTATATTTGTGCTTTACATATATCAATCTATAATATAAAACAGTTTCTTACACAGCAGGAGAAGAACATGTAAATACTAAAAAAAATATGCAAATACCTTATGTCGCAAATTAATGTAATGTAGACATATAAGCACTAGGTGGCACTGTTGTATTGGTTACGTTTGTACATTAAGACAATACAGTAAAGACACAGAGACGATAATACTGAGGAAAAAATCCACAGCATGGGACTTACCTGACGAAAGTTAGATTGAAGCGGATGGGAAGCTGGAAGTCAAGCTGGATGGTGGCACACTGGTGGTATCTTCCAATGGCATCCTTGATCTGAATGTCAATCTGCCAAATTGAAAATAAGAGTAGGTGGTCAGGTAATTTACAGAATAAATCATTTTGGAAGACTTTGGCTCTTTTTTTTACCTTTGGTCCGTAGAAAGCACCATCTCCAGGGTTTAATATCCACTTCTCCCCAAACTCATTTAGACTGTTTTCTAGTTGCTGATAAACCAAAATAAGAAAGAAACCTCATTCAGAGATCTGCACCACCACAAAAGTTTAGTGTCCAGTCTTTTAAACTTGGCTGGTTTGTAAGAGTTCTGGTAGTACACAAGTAAACAATGTAAAACGGGGAAAAAAGTTGAAATCCAGATTACCTTCTCAGCCTGATCCCAAACTTCTGGCTCCCCGAGGAACTTCTCTGGTCTGGTGGAGAGGTTCAGTTTGAAGGTGAAGCCGAAGACCTCATACACTGCACGCAGGAACTCCAGACAACCTTTAATCTCTGATTCAATCTAAACATGTAAAAAAAATGTGATTATTATTAAATGATTAGAAATAGTAAAATATATCATATCATATATATATATATTAATGCTGCGTTCCATCGCGTTTAATTATTTCAGTTTCATGTATTAACTGTTTTCATTCTGATCATTAAAGCTCCAGTTCGATGTATATGTAAGTGATTCTAAATGACAGAAAGCTCCTCACCTGGTCCATAGCGCAGAAGATGTGCGCGTCGTCCTGTTGGAAGCGGCGGACACGGGTAAGTCCGGTCAGAGCTCCGGAGAGCTCGTTGCGGTGGAGCACGCCAAAATCAGCCAGACGCAGTGGCAGTTCCCTCCAGGAACGGGGCCAATGATCGAACATCAGACTGCATGGACATAAATAAACAGATTGAGATAAAACTGCACATCCTAATGTTAAAGTGCCCATGAAATAACTTGACAGCTGGGATTTAATTCCGCGAATTGATGCATTTCCATAACATGCTGTGATTTCACGATAGCCAGTAGGGTTTGAGATATGACACACCGCCTGAGAAACTCAACTGTGGATTAGCGTAACGGCTGTGGAGGATTTCTCACCGTCAGTTTGCTGATTTTACGTTTATAATATTGGATATAGAGGTTTTTGCATTTTTGAAATAATAGGCCAATTGTGTTGCAAATTAGGCCGATTATTAGGCTGATCGACAGACCCGTGCATGTACGTTCTGCACTTGTTTGAAGGAACATAACTATTCCATACCCACAGGTGGCAGTAGTGTGTATTCTGGATCCAAGCAGGGAAACCGGAAAAGCTATAACTGTCAATATATACAGTAAAGCAAGATTCGTGAAGCTTTTTCTTCCCTATAATGTCTGCTAAGTTGCAAAGACAAGTATAAGAATGACAACAAGCGTGTTCTATTTTTTCTCGTGTGCTTATTCGCTAAGGTGAGCAGCCAGTCGGTGTTCTCTTTCTCACCGACAAGCTCTGCCTCCAATTCAACACGCAGAATCAGGCGAAAAACAGCTGACGTAGTCCGACCGACGCTCAAAACTGCCCCCGACATGGTGTGTCCCGGGCTTTAAGTTCTTATCCTTCATTTTTAATATAGTCTTATAGTTCTCATCACATCTTATTAATTAATGGGCATCATATATTGGCCATCGGCTGGCCTGATCTCTAAATATTGGCATCGACCATAGAAAAACCCATATCGGCCGACCTCTAGTTGGGTAACCTAAAGTAAAGGTTTCAAGCCATGCTTTGGAATTGCACCACGTCACAGTTTATTTAACACTCACTACCATATTAGCATGTTTTCATGAACCAAGTAGTTCTCAAAGTGTATTAGAACTGTATATAAAAGGGAGAACATCTTACCAATGTCCAGGGCAGTTCATGGGTTTAAGAGCAAAGGTCTCTTTCTCCACCTCAAAGGAGAACATGTTCTCACTGTAGTGCTGCCAGTGGCCTGAAGTCTGCCAGAGTTTGCTGTTGTAGACGTTTGGAGTGACCACTTCCTGGAAGCCCCTCTTCCTGTATTCACTCTGTGATGCAGAAATATGACATATACACAATTGTTCTGCAACAATTAACACTTACAGTGAGGAAAATAAGTATTTGAACACCCTGCTATTTTGCAAGTTCTCCCACTTAGAAATCATGGAGGGTCTGAAATTGTCATCGTAGGTGCATGTCCACTGTGAGAGACATAATCTAAAAAAAATATCCAGAAATCACAATATATGATTTTTAAACTATTTATTTGTATGATACAGCTGCAAATAAGTATTTGAACACCTGTCTATCAGCTAGAATTCTGACCCCCAAGACCTGTTAGTCTGCCTTTAAAATGTCCACCTCCACTACATTTATTATCCTAAATTAGATGCACCTGTTTGAGGTCGTTAGCTGCATAAAGACACCTGTCCACCCCATACAATCAGTAAGAATCCAACTACTAACATGGCCAAGACCAAAGAGCTGTCCAAAGACACTAGAGACAAAATTGTACACCTTCACAAGGCTGGAAACGGCTACGGGGGAAATTGCCAAGCAGCTTGGTGAAAAAAGGTCTATTGTGGGAGCAACCATTAGAAAATGGAAGAAGCTAAACATGACTGTCAATCTCCCTCGGACTGGGGCTCCATGCAAGATCTCACCTCGTGAGGTCTCAGTAATCCCAAGGAAGGTGAGAATTCAGCCCAGAACTACACGGGAGGAGCTGGTCAGTGACCTAAAAAAAGAGCTGGGACCACCGTTTCCAAGATTACTGTTGGTAATACACTAAGACGTCATGGTTTGAAATCATGCATGGCACGGAAGGTTCCCCTGCTTAAACCAGCACATGTCCAGGCATGTCTTAAGTTTGCCAATGACCACTTGGATGATCCAGAGGAGTCATGGGAGAAAGTCATGTGGTCAGATGAGACCAAAATAGAACTTTTTGGTCATAATTCCACTAAACGTGTTTGGAGGAAGAAGAATTATGAGTACCATCCCAAGAACACCATCCCTACTGTGAAGCATGGGGGTGGTAGCATCATGCTTTGGGGGTGTTTTTCTGCACATGGGACAGGGCGACTGCACTGTATTAAGGAGAGGATGACCGGGGCCATGTATTGCGAGATTTTGGGGAACAACCTCCTTCCCTCAGTTAGAGCATTGAAGATGGGTCGAGGCTGGGTCTTCCAACATGACAATGACCCGAAGCACACAGCCAGGATAACCAAGGAGTGGCTCTGTAAGAAGCATATCAAGGTTCTGGCGTGGCCTAGCCAGTCTCCAGACCTAAACCCAATAGAGAATGCTTGGAGAGAGCTTAAACTCCATGTTTCTCAGTGACAGGCCAGAAACCTGACTGATCTAGAGAAGATCTGTGTGGAGGAGTGGGCCAAAATCCCTCCTGCAGTGTGTGCAAACCTGGTGAAAAACTACAGGAAACGTTTGACCTCTGTAATTGCAAACAAAGGCTACTGTACCAAATATTAACATTGACTTTCTCAGGTGTTCAAATACTTATTTGCAGCTGTATCATACAAATAAATTGTTAAAAAATCATATATTGTGATTTCTGGATTTTTTTTTTTAGATTATGTCTCTCACAGTGGACATGCACCTACGATGACAATTTCAGACCCCTCCATGATTTCTAAGTGGGAGAACTTGCAAAATAGCAGGGTGTTCAAATACTTATTTTCCTCACTGTATATGAACGAGCATTAAAGGGGAACAAGAAGGAAACCACAAGTTAAAGTTAAAAACCCAGAGTATTGTTAAGGTCAGGTATATGGCGTTACAATGACGATTAAAAATGAGACATTTTTAAAACATCATATAGGCTGGTGTTGCCTCTTTCTGCCATGTGTGGATAAACAATCGGTTTACGCACTTAATCACACACAAAAGGACCCAAATGATCATAGGGGTGACTGCATTTCCAGTGACAGTATGAGAATCCTTGTAGTACAATAAAAGCTGCTTGTAAAGCAGGTAATACAGGAAAATATATACATCTCCCACAGCGATGATTGTTGATTGTGCTGATGACAGAAATATAATAAATAAATTAACGTATAAAAAGATTAATATTGCATACTGTAAATCTTTTAACATTCTTCTACACTAACAAATCGGCAGTTGATTAATTTTCATTCAGAAAACTGCAATTATAAATCGTATTATTTCTCTTGACTCTAGAGGGCTTTTCCCAAGTCTTATAGTTAACCCCGGGTCATTCTAAAGTCTGGGTTAATGAATTCCTGAGTTTAAAATTTTTGTTTTCACATCTCCGTGCTCATACTCGAACAATGAATTCTGGGTATTTAAAATCTGATGTTTTGTGCTGTACATTCCTAAATCCAAGATTAACATTCTTATGTAAATATTTGCAAGGCCAAGCACCATGAGTGGATAAATACAAATGTGCAAATGTTTGTCACACGTTTTAACATCATTAAAAATGGGGGTAAAAAGTGTCCAAGTAAAACCATCTATTTAAAACCTGCTAAAAGGCAGAAAGGAAATAAAACCACAATTTGACAATTTTTGTATTATTATTTTAATTTTTTACCTCAAACAAGGCAACTACTGTTAGCACGCCGGGTTTCTGTGACTGTGCAAAGCATGTTTCATGAGGCACCTTCTCATTGGGTACCTGTTGCTAAGCATCTGCAACATTCTAACGTTTCACACTGCACACGTTTGGCACCACAATGCAGCGTTAACACCACAAATGCGGTGCCAAAGCTGCTTCAGGGCAGGGTTTCATAACCTTGTAAAAAGCGGTTGAACCCTGCTTAGGAATTGGAGTGTGAAACATTAAAAGTGGTTTAAAGGTTAAAGTGGGATTTAGAATGACGATAACTGGTTTTAGTCCAGTATGAACAGCCTTTAGGGCCATTAAAATATAATATTAACTGCCTGGCCAAAGAAAAGTCACCACCTGGATTAAGCTAAGCAAATAACAAGAGTCTTCCACTGAATAATTACTGCAGTGATTAATATGTTTCAGCTGGTTGTTTAACTAGTTGCCATGTTTCTATTCTGTGGCTGTAGAAAAGATGTTTCTGAAGGGTCAAATTATTAGTCTGCCTCAAGCAAAGAAACCGAAAATTGGGTTAAACTGTCCACTGCTTTTATAAAACCTGAAAAAAATCTCATCTTCAGGGAAGAAATGTGGGTCAAAAATACAAATCTCAAATAATCATGATTGCAATCATTTGGTGAGATAAACAGCTGTGTAGCCTTAAGGAATCCACTTATCGGCTGGGGGAATAAAACTTCTAAATACTCTGTTTTGGAGTATTGGAAAGAAGTCATATTGCCTGATGAGTGCCAATTTTCCCTGTTCTAGAGGTGTAAGATCATGCCCAATGCCTACTGTACATGCCTGTTGGAGAATTGTTATAATCTGGGATTGCTTCAGTTGGTCAGGTCTAAGTCCAAAAAATTAAGTCAGCTGAGTACTTGTATATACTGAACGTCCAGGTTTTTCAAATAATGGATTGTTTTTCCCTGATCACACAGGAATATTTAAAGATAACAATGCCAGGACTCATCTGGGTCAAAATAGTGAGAGTGCCTCAGGAAGCATGGACTGGCATCTGCAGAGTCCTGACCTTATCCCCATTGAAAATCTTTAGTATGTGCTAGAGACAGCTACTCACTGAGGCCTGACTTTCCCAATCATTTAATGAAACTCTGAACAGAAATTAATGTGACATTGCAGAAATGTATTGAAGCAATATAAAATATATACGGTATGCATTGTTTCTTTTGGCCAAGCAGTGTATATTCAGTATAACTCATACAGGGAATGTGCGAAATTACGGTGATAGGTTAGTTATTCCGAGCTTGAATGACCCTGCAACCATTTCCCTTGAAAAAATGCTAATGTAGTGACCGTAATTATAGTGATGTACACACCTATCTTACCTTCAATCGATTAAACTCTCCCATTCGACAAGCTGTATGTTGCAGTTATTTTGGAATAATTCAGGATTCATCGCTTGCCTTATTAAATTAACCTAAATTGGTCCATTTGAACAGTAACAGTACATATAATATTCCTGGAAACTTTGATTTGTTTAGAAGAACAACTCCTTGTGGTGTTTTCTACACTGCAATTCCCGGAGAGTGAGCTTACCCTTATAAACTCCACCAGTGTGTTGTAGATGTAGGCTCCCTTTGGGAGGAAGAAGCAGCTTCCAGGGCTGAGATCATGGAAGAAAAACAAGTCTTGTTCCTGGAAACAAGAAACAACAACAGCGTGTCTGTGAGATTGTCTGCATTCAAGACACAAAGATTGCATGAGAAAGAGACAAACAACAGTGGCACAAGAAGACCTAACAAAATAACAAATCTAAGGGGAATAACAGGCAAAATGCTCGGGCTTCTGATCTTTACTCTCACTTTAGCTGTGACAAAGCGCTCCCCTTGTGCCCATCGGTGTGCTCCCTGGCAGATGGCACATTAAGGAGACAGACATCTGCCAGCTTTACCCCCTGGCCTTGCTGCTAGTTAACAGAGAGCACATAGGAGCACTGGGATTCTCCGTACACTGGAGCGATACTGAAAGCGTGGCCAGCTTGCAGCCAGAGTCATTATCACTCCAGGAATACTCTTTACTCCTTATCACGTCCGGGCTTCGTGTCTGGTTTATCAACAATCTATCAAAACTGTTTAATTTCGAACAGCCATCATTCCTCACAAACACTAAATCTAGTCCTGCTGAGGGTGACTGCATACTAGAAAAGCTAGAAGTTCATGGGGGGGTGCTCAATAAAATACCCCTTTAATCTTAACAGCTGGAGAAAAACTGATTCAATCGTACACACATGCAACCACAAGAAATTATATACTGCCTGAGCTTTTTTTGAGATTGCCCAAACACTGTGTGAGGTGTTTTGCTCAAAGCCAACCGCTCCCATGGCAACTAAAATTATCCTTATGTTAACCCACACTGCAAATAATCAGCTAATACAAATATTCAGAATTAAATTCAGCTTCATGCACATGTAAGCAACCAGTTGAGTGTATACAAATTATACAAATAGTAGGCAATATTAGCTAGCAATGTCCAGTGTAACTACTACATAATAATTAGCATTAGCTCCTTTTATGTTGAGTTTTCTTGGTTTATTTTGGCTAATGAAAAAAGGGTTCAGAATTAGGGCTGAAATGATACTTCGAGTAACTCTAACACAAAAAAAAAAAAGTTTGGCCAAAGTTTATAAATGAGACCCCTGGACAGGTAAACACAGAAGAGACTGCAGAACAAAAAATGGATGAACCGAGAAAAAAAAACAATGCCTGGAAGGTTCAGGCCAAAGAATACGAAAGAAAGTTTCCAAAAGTTTGTGATAATTTTAAACGAAAACAAAGAATACGACGCGTTTACCTTTTTTAAAGTAATAAATATATATATATATATATATATATATATATATATATATATATATATATATATATATATATATATATATATATATATATATATATATATTTGTATTTCATCTTTTTATCTATATATTTGTATTATGCACTTTACTTAAATATGGAAATTTAATGCACTAAATGGGTTCAGTTTTCACAGACTGCAATATCAGCAATCAAAAGTGTAAATTTTTCTAAAAAGGAAACAAATTACTTGTTTATTTTAAGAAACCCGTCTTATATTTTCCTTGTATATTTAGTGCTGCTCTTTAATGAAGCAAAAGTACTTTATCAGATTACTCGATTAATCGATGGACTAATCGGTAGAATACTTCATTATAATTATTGATAGCTGCAGCCTTAGTTCAAACATTCAGCTCATATCACCTTAAAAGTGACCTGAACTGGCTACAGCAATCCAATAATGCAAATGATTCAATAATCCAATTATCCAAATATTATAGGTATGCACCATAATTTCCAAGGGTCTCCAACCATTTGTACACCACAGACGAGCCGGTGGTGGTGTGTGTGTGGGCACAGAGGAGTGGAAGGTTTAAGGGCAGGAAACAATCAAAACAACCACTGTACCTCAGATCATTCAATTAATGTATCCCCCTATATTTTATTTACGAAACACCATTCATTCTTTTAGACTAATTTACCTTTTTTACCCTGCTTTAGGTACTGGTATTTGATATCCTCCCACTTCCAAAAACCAACATTATATTCACGCAAGTTGCCCGATATTGCAGCGCTACATTAATCAGAAATGTTCCATCCAGTATCATCAAAACGGCTCTAAACCATGTCATTTCTTTTATAGCGTGGAACATGAAACGTGTATAAACATAGGATAAGACAAACATAGGATCATCTCAGGGTAGATATTTTTTTTACAACTCTGCAATCAGTCATGCACAATACCTAATGCGATTTTCAAGCTATGATACAAACTTTATGGTCTATAAAATTCAACAATCCCAACAACAAATTCAACAGCCGGGACAAAAATTATCCTTATTGTCCAATCAGCCACACTGCAACGATGCAGTTAGTCATATCAAAACATCTGTTTCGCTAATTGATAGAAATATTCATATCACCTCATTATCCAGCTCTAGTAGAACATGTGTCTTTGCATATTTCCACTGTTTATGTACAAAAAATTTAAATTCTGTATGATAAATAGACAATAAATTAGACTGGATTGAATAGAAAAGGCCGGATCTGCATATCCGTGTCCATACCCGTCCCAGTTTACGGTGGTCTCTGTTCTTGGCCTCTTCTTGGAATTTCTCCCACTCCTTCAGCATCTTAGGGTCGGGAAAGGAGATGCCGTAAACGCGCTGCAAGGTCTCCATGTCCGCCTTGCCTTCCCAATAAGTGGACGAATTCTGGACATTTCCAAAGTTTACAATTAAGACGAGGCACATACATTAAGAATGTAATCTATCCATGTCAAATGAGTGAATGGGTGAGTACCTTGTGAATCTTCAAGGCCTTGATCTTCCCAGTGTGTCTTACATGGGGTCCTCTACATAGGTCAATCAAGGGCCCACACCTTTAGAGGAATAAATAAAAGAACATCAGAACAGAAGAATTCGCTCTCCATCCAGATGTTTCATGTGATGCCTGACCCTGGCATCGGCAATCAGTCTGATACTGTCCTTATTCACTCAATCCTGTTTTTCACTCAGCAGACTGCAAGCTCTGCTTCACAAAAATATCGAAAAGAGAATTATAATCTGCCTACAATACAAAACACCTTCAGAGGAGTTCAAGCCTGCTGTGAGAATTGTGTTTACACAAAGGTATATGCAGGCGTGAAGCAGCGAAGTGAGCACTGAGCGCTCAGACGCATTTTTTCCCCTTTCACCAGGATTCGCACGGTGCGTTTGAGTCAAGGTGCAATTCACCGCACCTCGTGTTCATTTTTAATGAGCGCTCTCGCCGGCAGCGCTCTGCATGCACGGGTCAGCCGCTCTCATGCTGGCTATTAGAAATGTTATTTTAAATACAAACCTTGGCATGCAGAATTCACTGTTATAATAAAGCACTTCTGATGCCTTGGTACTCATTACGATTACGCAAGTTTAAACTGGCACCGTGAACAGAAGTAGTAAGTCGTACCTGTAAACTGTAGTCGTCGGGGTGGTAACTTTCTCGTTCAGGATCCTACACTTAAACTTGTTGTACTGTGGAAGACACAGAAGCACAAATCGGGGCTTAACGAGAGTTTATCTTCTTTCATGAGCTCCCACCTCCTGCTGCCAGAGCGAGTCAAAGGTAAAACTCGTACCTTGAACATTTCCAGAAGAGTCTCCTTCTTAACCTCCAACCGCTCAAAGGGCTGCTTCTCCTTGATAATCTTTTTACACAGGTTCTCCAGACAGGGGAAGTCATTACTCGATACGCCTCTGTAAGAGTGTAAGAGTGTAAGTGTGTGTGTGTGTGTGTGTGTGTGTGTGTGTGTGTGTGTGTGAGAGAGAGAGCGGGGAAGAAAATAGTTGAATACACATCATGAATACACATGAGCTAAAAAAATAAATAAATAAAATCCCAAAGAAATTTCAAACATCAAGATGCCACATTCAGAGGAACTTTCTCTATTACCAGTCACCTTATTCGGCGTGCCTGTTCTGCAGCTGACACGTCTACACCATAAACAAGGCGCAACTTGACAGTCAAATCATCTCCCAGAATATCGTTAGCATAAAATTGGCTTTTCGGTTCGAAAAATAACAGCGCTTATTATTATTATTTTCTCCCGTCGCACTAATTTGATGGCACCCTTAAAGAAAAAGGTCAAATGAATTTGTTTAGAACGCATCTTTCCCGAGATCGCTTTGAACACTGCCGCTGATCTGTCTTTGAAATAAACATTTCTTTAGTGCGTCCTGAATATTCAGCCATCAACGGATTTGAATTCATTAAACTAATAAAAGCCTGACCTTGTGCTCAGGGAACAGAAACCAAGTCCTGTAACTTTTAGTTCTTAAACCATCTGACTAAATTCCCCTTCCACATAAATACTACACAAAATACACTATATGGACAAAAGTATTGGGACACCTGACTTTTCCAGGTCTCTGTGGTTCCTCCACAAACAGATACCACAAAAATGTAGACACGGTAGCGTTAACATTTTCCTTCCCTTGAACTAGGAGACCAAAACCCGTTCCAGCATGCTGATACCCCTGTGCATAAAGCCAGCACCATGAAGATATGGTTTACATGGGTTGATCTTGAGTGGACTAATATTGAGCTCTGCTCTCAAAATTTCTAAACATTTTTGGGATCATTGGAACACTGACTGCAGCCCAGGCTCCTTCACCCTACATCAGCCCCAATCAGCCAACGTCCTTGTGGCTGAATCCAAACAACACACTTCAAAGTCTAGTAGAATATCATCTCAGAAGAGTGGAGGTCATTATGGCAGCAAATAAGGACTAAATGATGTTCCTAGTAGAACAAGTGTGTTCAATATGCAGATACGACTGGTCAGGTTAGAGGCGTAGCAACTTGGGAGGGGGGGTGCGGGGGCGTATTAATATTCCTTGAAATATATAGTGAGTTTGTTGTGTTTATTTAGCTTGTGAGGTTCAAAACAGCTGCTATGTCTCTGGGTCATGTGTCCACAAACATTTGTCCATATATTTTGACATTTCCTCGTTGAAAATTTTCACTTCAAGTTGTATTCAGTATATAACTACGTAAATAAAAAAAAAAAAAAAACTAGAATCTTGAATCTAGTGTATGCGAGGTTCACTAGGCCATGAGAAATTCAATTCTGTATACGCGAAAGTCAAGCGTATCAGCTGTCGCACCATTTACCACCAAATGTAATAAATATTTCATCAATTCCACTTGGCGGTTCTGAATCTGCTGTTTGTACCCTGGGGAAGATCTCATTAATCTTATTCTACTTACTCAAACATGACAACACTAAATATTCAAAGGATACAGCCATCTTCTATTGTTTTAGGAAAATAATTTACTAAAAAAATATCAATAATTCATACCAGCTGTATCTAAAGCACAAGAAGGATACTGATGCTACCAAATACAAACATATATACAGTAAAATATCAGTTGCACACTCACTCATTGTCCAGGTACATGTCGTAGTAAAAACCGTTCTCTATAGGAGGTCCGTAACACAGGCAGCCTCCGTACACTCTCTCCATGGCCTCGCCCATAATGTGGGCGCTGGAGTGCCAGTACACCTTCAAAAACAAACATTTCATGTAAATTAACCATGTTACAATAAATACAATAAAAGTATGTGCACAGATAACCAATCTTCCCATGTGCGCTTGTTGAACATCTCAATCTAGATTTATTCATGCTTAGCTTTTAGAATTATACCCCTCACTCCTCCGCGAAGGCTCAACACCACATTTTGGAACGTGGCTGTGGGGATTTGCTCATTTAGTAACTGTTGGAGTAACATTACAACTTGGGCAAACCATGTGCATATGTATCTCAAAGATGTGCACAGGGGTAGTGTCATGCTGAAACATGCTTGGGGCTAAAATTGTAATGCTACAGGATACAAAGACTGAAACCGATAACACCGATTCTAAAAAATAATCAGCGTATTTCTTTCTTCTCTGGATATTACTGCAATAGAAGCGTACAATGTTTTATAGTTATAGGAGGTCCTTTATTTCAATATGCACCAATAATTCAAGTATTTTCTTTGATGATGCATTTTGGAAAAGGACATGATTTATCTTGGTTTCATTTTTGTACACTACAAAACCCTGCCATTTTACAATCAACGGTGAGAGAAACTCAGGCGTAAAGCTTTTAATCAAATTCCAAAGAACGAAACAGCATTTTTGTACTTACTGCTTGTGCTTCCTCATCATCAAACTTGAGAAGCTGCAAACTGCAGTCCTCCTCCAATGGTCTGTCAAGGTCCCACACAATGTTATTCACTTTGGCAATCACCGTGTTATCAGCAAGGCCTTGGCTGTTTGACAGTTTGAAAGAACACAGGAAGAATAGGTTTTCAGTTTTCTACCACGGAAATGAATGAAAATGCTCAAGACGCAGCGAATAGGTGCTCCCAGTCTAGTAACATGATTTTGTGTATGTTAATTCTACATTAATAACATTATTAGATCAAGAAATCTGTATATGTTACATTGTACTTTGTCTTATTTAGTCTTAATTAATTGAAGTTGATCAGGAAGGCCACCTCAGTCCTGGGGATGCCCCTGGACACAGTACACCCTGTATAAAACAGCTGCATCTCTGAGAAGCTCCTTCAGTGACAGACTGTTACATCCTAAGTGTTTAAAGGAACGATACCGAAGGTCTTTTCTTCCTGCTGCTATTTCACTTTAGAATCAGAGGTGCTGCTATTGAACCGCTCATCATAAATCACAAATTGTTTTAAATTTTTTTCTTAAACAGTAACAATCATCTAAATTTTATATAACAATTTAAACTGTACAATGGTGTGTATATATATATATATATATATATATATATATATATATATATATATATATATATATATATATATATATATATATATATATAAAATTTGCAATGTTTTTCTGCTTCATATCTGCACATTCTTCTTTGCTGCTGTAACATGGTAATTTCGCCAATGTGGGACAAAGGACGATTTATCTTATCATAATTTACATATTTTAACGCTTACATTTTTGGGGGTTCCCTGGTGGTCTAGTGATTAGGATTCGGCGCCGCGCGGCCCGGGCTCGATTCCCGGTCAGGGAACCGAACCCAACCATTAAGGCTGCACAAGCCAGTGCACTCTTAGTGCCGGTCCCAAGCCCAGATAAATAGGGAGGGTTATGTTAGGAAGGGCATCCAGCGTAAAAAACATGTGCCAAATCGAACATGCGGATCACGAATACGGATAATCCGCTGTGGCGACCCCTAATGGGAGAAGCCAAAAGAAAGTTTTTAAACGCTTACATTTCACCTATAATGTTCAAAAGTCCTCGGTTGCTTTGGGTCACCCATCACTAACCATCACTGTATTGTATACAATGACAATAAGTTGGTCTTAAACGCTGATTTGCACATACACACTTCTGTGTCAGTGTCTGTAAACGTATCCAAGTGCCTTTGCCATATATTGACAGTCTTACAGGTTTCTGCCTATACACTGCAGCTACATGGGGGTATTTAAAAACCTCTCATTGTCAGTATGTGAATAGTGAATTTGTAATACTTGAGGTCATCCGTCCATCTAAGCAAAAAAAAAAAAAAAAAAAAACGGTTAAATGAATGAATGATTTTTTTATTTTAAATTTTTTTTAAAGGAAAAAAAGAGGCAGCGGCTTTGTTCTTGCGTGTATGTTGCACTCACACTTTGTGTCTTGTGTAATCCGGCTGCTTCATGCACAAGTAAAAAGAAGAGGCATGACCTGTTAAACAAGGGCTGTGTGATATGCAGCCTCGAGACTACTTGTCAATTGCTTTTGAATACTGAGCTCACATTCACTAAAGCATTTGGTATGAATTTAGTATTTCAGTTCATTAATTCTCTAGATTGTGTCTGACACACGCAAAAGTTCGCAGCCCCTCAGCAAATTTGAGTGGAAAATCTTGATTATTATTACATAAAATATATATTTAAAGTGGATAGAATAAAAAAGATGCTATGCTGACTATAATATGTGCACCATTTTGCTATAATGTGGTTCGCATTTCTCTAACAAAAACAATTCTGCTTTCGAAATGCTTTTCGTTTACATGCTTATGGGAGCGATCGGAAACAATACCCAATAGACAAAAGATACCACTAATGACCACTAATTAAATGATCAGTAATCCACTAAAGTAGGGGTTTTTTGGGGGGTTTTGAAAAAAGATTGTACATGTGTCCCTTTTTTATTTATTTTTTATTTTTTTATATAAAACAGCGCATGTTTCCCCTCACTGCCAGAAGCAAATTCCTTCATTGCCTAAAGCGAATGAGCAACACTGCATCCTTCCTCATTTCAGTTAATTGGCTTTTTCATCAATCAGCCTTCATCTTGCGTCCATTAATAATCAAGTCTTTCTTCGTCAGCGCTGTCCATTAGCAAATATCATGAACAATGCAGAAGCAGAAACCAGACTTTCATGATTCACTGATGAGAAATAGAAAAGCCGGAAAAACAGGCAAACACATTGGTGATTGGTTGTGTAGAACTGACCTGATGCCGCAGGCAACGCGGTACGGCGTGGTTTTCCAGGACTCGCCGTCCACCACTTTCCCGTCGGGCAGGGTGATCTTGATCGGCTTGCTCTCCTTCTCAGCTTTTTCAGCCATCAGAGCATCGTGTTCAGCCTTTAGCTTGCTGTACAAAACCAGACGGTCTTCTATATATCGTGGTTGAGGATTCATCTGCACAAGGAAATAGAATTTATCATTCGAATATGATTTTTGTTAAGATACATTATTTAAAAAATTTTTACTGGTACTCTGTATAATGGTATTAGTGCAAATAAAACGGAAATCAGCCATGCATATGGAACGACTGCTACAATTTATTAGGATATAAAATTTGACAAGCCAAAATACTCAATTTGACAACAGAATATATAAAAAACTTTTATATCAATAAATTGCCCATTTCAGTGGTGCACAACAAAAAAAAAAAAAAAAAAAAAAAGAAAATCCATATGATTCAGTGTAAGTAAAAAAAAAAAAAAAAAAAAAAAAAAAAAAAAAAAAAGAATTTAGTAAAACACGCTGGTAGGAGACAGATTGCGATTCAGGTATACATAAACATTTATAGTCTAAATAGTCTATATTTAGTCAGCAGTTACAATGTAGGGCATGATTTAGGTCACATGACCTTGTGGAAGCCTTTAGTTGAATCCCAAAGTTGAAAATACAGTTCTGTAGTGTGAGGAAAACATCGTTTCATCAGGCGTTTAAATTTAATATGCAGAACAGGAATGAGACAAAAGGAAGATATTACTCTGAATCTTGAACAAATCAAGAACAACAGAATGAGCAAATACTGCCCCAGCCCTAAACCACCATCATTAATGTCCAAAACATGTACAAAAGGCCACATACTCAAAAACCTACTGTCTGCAAAATCTGCCTATAAAAAGTAAACAAAGGCAGGGTGCAAAACACAGCATGTTTTTAACCCATATGTGTCTAATACTATTTATTCCACATAGTAATAACTCTTTATTCAGGTGATATTAAGGCTTTTTATGTGCACGTGGCAGGATATGTTTTGGATTAATGTTTACCTGAACAGTGAATATGTGAAATCAGTTACGATTCGAAGAATCACGCACAGTGTGACAGCAAACCAAATTAAGAATCTATTTCAGACTTGGCAAACAAGTTATTAATTGAAAGCAGTCCATGACAAGAGTTGTGTAAGTCAACGTAACACACATTCCTATCATTAATTATGTGAGTGGATCAGATATTTTGCCAAAGCCGATATACAATACATGTATATCAAAAAAAGTAAAAAATAATTTAAAAACAATCTAGCAAATAAGGCCACAGGTGTTGTGGCAAGTTGGAGTCAAGAGATTCTTCCATCATTTATTGCTCTCAAAATGTTCTGCTTGCTGTTGAATGATGTTTTTAATCCGCGCATAAATTAAAAGGAACGACAAATGTAGTTTAGTACAAAGTAAGATATCTGACTTTGAAATGTAGCGAAGTTAAGTCTCCCTCAAATAGAAATATTTTAGTAAAGTACAGATACGTGGAAAAAAAAGCCACTTACAGAAACTAATACCTTTTACTTCCCTACTGTGCACCACTGATGGTTTGTGATAAAAAATAAATATGCTGTTAAGGGAGAAAAGGATGTGAAGGATAAGGAAATGATGAAGAAGAAGGGGGAAATGAAGAGGATGGGGAAAAGGAAAAGAGGACGGGGAGGGAAATGAAGAGGACGGGGACAGGGAGGGAAATGAAGAGGACGGGGACGGGGAGGGAAATGAAGAGGACGGGGAGGTAAATAAAGAAAATGAATGAAGAGGACGGGGGGGGGGGGCGGATGGCCAGTTCTGCCCCAAATTCCCAAGAAACCCTACCTCAGATAGACCCCCTGCGTCTCCAGCTGCTTTGCTCTTCTTCTTCCCTCCATCACCACTGCCTGCTGTCTTGCCCTGATAAAGATAAACAGAATGTCAGTCTGCGGCTTCACCTCTCATTGCTGAAAGCACCATAGGTTCTTAAACTGCTGGTACTAATTACAAGAAGAATTAATACAAACATGGTCCCACATGTACAGTATTAACCAGAACTATAAACCTAGTCATTCATTTACACCACAGAAATAATTCACTCATTTTTGTTATGTTAGAATAATTGGCTTATGGGGAATTTAGAGATCGCTGATTACTAGCATGAACAGTTTGACAGCATGGCACTCAAAACCCAACCACAAGCTAGTTAGCGAACAAGCTAACAATATTACGATAGTTAGCTTTAATATAGAACAATACCTGCTTCCCTTCTTTCACTTTGAGCTCCTGCATCTGATCAGTAATGGACACTTCCGTCATTCTCTCAATAATAAAACAACTCAGCAACACAAATATACGCTCCTTACGCTCCTTTTGTAACGTCTTGATACACTAAGCCGGCACACAGCCTCCCGGATATGGCCAGGTCACAGGCACCCATGCTGACGTAACAGTGATTTTGTGGGCGGGGTTTTCTTTTGACTGACAGCACCCTCCGCGAATAGTAAGACATTTTAATGTTGCAATGGGCGGGCTCTTCTGCCATCTGACCACACATTTCAGCCAATGAGGTTTCCGGAAATTGGAACATCACGTCGCTGTGGAATGATGCAACAAATTGACGCCAGGCATCGAGTTGCTTTATTATAATATTAATAATACTACGCAAAGAATCAGTAACAATATTCTAAATATTATATTATTAAATGGAGATCCCTTTTTTGCGATATCCAAAAATATTAATATTATATATTATAATATAATTAATATAAATAACACTGATTGGTCTTTCTTCTAAACTACAATTTACTGTGAAAGTGGTTTTGCCCCCTACTCAAAAACAAAACAAATAATCATTTATCTATTATTTATCTATTTGATAAAGAGAACTTGATCTGTACTGACGTGTTCCTCAGCCTTCCAACTAGACTATGACGTTTTGTTAGTTATATTTTCTGTTTAAAAAATAATAATAAACCAATAAATAAATAAAACCTCTTGTAATGTTAATTCTTCACTGTTGTTAATGTAATAATGTCTGGAAAAGAAATAATAGACATTCCCTTGTCATATTATAAACTTACTGCCGTTCTTTCCTTTTTGTTTTTTGGTAGCCTATAATGTAAATAAAAAAAAAAGTTTTAGGAAATGCTTTAGATCACATTTAATTACAAAACTGTGTTTTAGAACAGCATATTTATTTCACTTACTGGTTAACTAAGAGGAACACACATCTAACGTGGCATGTATCCTTCTAATGAACTCCAACATAATAATTGTGATCTTGAACATGCTTTGTAATTGCTCTTCTGAAAACAAACTTTCTTTAAGCTTCTCCCATTAGGGGTCGCCACAGCAGATCATCCTCATGTTTGATTTGGCACATGTTTTTACACTGGATGCCCTTCCTAACACAACCCTCCCTATTTATCCGGGGTTGGGACCAGCACTAAGAGTGGCTGGGGTTGGTTCCCTAACCAGGGATCGACCCCAGGCCGCAGCGGTGAGAGTAAAAATGTAAGTAAACAGCTTATTAATTAATGTATATTACTTCTTAATCACTTCATTTATTTTTATTATTATTATTATTATGTGTTTATCACAACAAAACAACATGTAAAATATGATAATAAAATGCACAAACAAGAAAAACATCTCATTTACATTAACCAGACACTGCACATATTGGTGATTTCGAGAATTTCACTCCAATGAAGATTTATAGAGCATTATAGATTTATAACCAGCCTTTAGAAAATGTATACAGAAAAGAATGTTTGCTCAAGTGTACATTTGTATAATCATACGGGTTGTAGCTCAGTGGTTAAGACATTGGTCTTTTGATTGGAAGGTCACAGGTTCAAATCCTGCTGCCACTGCTGGGCTCTTGAACAAGGCCCATAACCCTCAGATGTAAGTAACTCTGGATAAGGGCATCTGGAAAATGATGTAAGTGTACTTTATGATGTATGTTAACACACATCGTAGTGAATATTTAGATTACCAGTCCAAGGCAAAAATGCCTTAAATCCTTCTGTTTCTTGATTTAATCCCAGTTAGACTCAATGATGTTGAGATCAGAGCTCTGTGGGGGCTGAAACTGTTAGTCCCTTGTTCTTCTCAACACTGAAGATAGTTTTTAATAACATTGGCTGTGGGTTTGGGGGGTTGTTGTCCTGCTGCAAAATAAATTTGGGGCCAATCAGACATGTCCCTGATGGTATTGCATGATGGATGATTTTGCAAACAGCTTGTCTTTTTTGCTGCTGCCAAATATATATATTTAGAGTTTGACTCATCAGTCCAGAGCACTTGCTGTCATTTTTCTGCACCTCAGTTCTTATGTTTTCATGCATAGTTGAGTCACTGAGTCTTGTTTGCATGTCAGTGGTATGACTTTTTGGTCGCAATTTTTCCATGAAAACCACTTAGACTTCTCCGGAAAACAGTAGATTGGTGTACCTTGTTCCCACTGGTTCTTTGCTGATGGCACTGCTGGACATCTTCAACTGCTGAAGGGAAGTAAGCATGGTGTGTCTTTCGTGTGCTGTATTAATTTTCCTCGGTCGGCTACTGCGTCTACTGTCCTCAACCTTGCCTGTTTCTGTGTTTTCAAACAGCACGTATTTAATCCCAGCCTGCTTTGAAATCTTTGTTTCTCTACTCAGTCTTGCAATGGTTCATGACATGTAACATGAAACTGTCTTCCACAACCTCACCTTAGAGGCAGAGTTTAGCTGTTCCTCCTACACAGGCAGTTTATGTTTAAGTTAATGAGTGTTTAAACCTATATATGAAATTGATGATCATTTGCACCTGATAGGAATAACTGATTAATCACATACAGTGAGGAAAATAAGTATTTGAACACCCTGCTATTTTGCAAGTTCTCCCACTTAGAAATCATGGAGGGGTCTGAAATTGTCATCGTAGGTGCATGTCCACTGTGAGAAACATAATTTTAAAAAAAATCCAGAAATCACAATGTATGATTTTTTAACTATTTATTTGTATGATACAGCTGCAAATAAGTATTTGAACATCTGAGAAAGTCAATGTTAATATTTGGTACAGTAGCCTTTGTTTGCAATTACAGAGGTCAAACGTCTCCCCTGTAGTTTTTCACCAGTTTTGCACACACTGCAGGGGGGATTTTGGCCCACTCCTCCACACAGATCTCTAGATCAGTCAGGTTTCTGGCCTGTCACTGAGAAACACGGAGTTTGAGCTCCCTCCAAAGATTCTCTATTGGGTTTAGGTCTGAAGACTGGCTAGGCCATGCCAGAACATTGATATGCTTCTTACAGAGCCACTCCTTGGTTATCCTGGCTGTGTGCTTCGGGTCATTGACATGTTGGAAGACCCAGCCTCGACCCATCTTCAATGCTCTAACTGAGGGAAGGAGGTTGTTCCCCAAAATCTCGCAATACATGGTCATCCTCTCCCTAATACAGTGCAGTCGCCCTGTCCCATGTGCAGAAAAACACCCCCAAAGCATGATGCTACCACCCCCATGCTTCACAGTAGGGATGGTGTTCTTGCGATGGTACTCATCATTCTTCTTCCTCCAAACAAGTTTAGTGGAATTATGACCCAAAAGTTCTATTTTGGTCTCATCTGACCACATGACTTTCTCCCATGACTCCTCTGGATCATCCAAATGGTCATTGGCTAACTTAAGACGTGCCTGGACGTGCTGGTTTAAGCAGTTGAACCTTCTGTGCCATGCATGATTTCAAACCATGACGTCTTAGTGTATTACCAACAGTAACCTTGGAAACGGTGGTCCTAGCTCTTTTCAGTTCATTGACCAGCTCCTCCCGTGTAGTTCTGGGCTGATTTCTCACCTTCCTTAGGATCATTGAGACCCCACGAGGTGAGATCTTGCATGGGGCCCCAGTCCGAGGGAGATTGACAGTCATGTTTAGCTTCTTCCATTTTCTAATGATTGCTCCAACAGTGGACCTTTTTTCACCAAGCTGCTTGGCAATTTCCCCGTAGCCCTTTCCAGCCTTGTGGAGGTGTACAATTTTGTCTCTAGTGTCTTTGGACAGCTCTTTGGTCTTGGCCATGTTAGTAGTTGGAATCTTACTGATTGTACGGGGTGGACAGGTGTCTTTATGCAGCTAATGACCTCAAACAGGTGCATCTAATTTAGGATAATAAATGTAGTGGAGGTGGACATTTTAAAGGCAGACTAACAGGTCTTTGAGGGTCAGAATTCTAGCTGATAGACAGGTGTTCAAATACTTATTTGCAGCTGTATCATACAAATAAATAGTTTAAAAATCATATATTGTGATTTCTGGATTTTTTTTTTAGATTATGTCTCTCACAGTGGACATGCACCTACGATGACAATTTTGAGACCCCTCCATGATTTCTAAGTGGGAGAACTTGCAAAATAGCAGGGTGTTCAAATACTTATTTTCCTCACTGTACCTTACTCCGATCCTACAAAATCACTGACTTTACATTAAAATCTAAATAAACTACAACCTACTCACTAGAGATGCATACTCAAAATTTGCACGACTCCTCCGAGGCTGTAAGCCAGTGGTACTGCTCGTATTTACTGGTCTGGAAGTGGTGAACAAACCCTTTCCCTGGCTAAGACAAGCTAGCTGGCTTTGGGGTTGGCTGACCTCCTCACGATGTCTAGCCTTTCCTCAAAATGTATTTTAATGAATGTCCGAGACCAAATCAATTTCTCTTCCTCCGTAGCATAAAAAAGTCTAACTCAGATGTATCTATGTGTGCAGATCGCTACACATGTGTTTTGCCAGTCAAACTTGGCTGTAGTAGTTTCCCTCTGACCAAACAATCAGAGGACAAAAAAAAATGCTGATGCTATTCTGGGCCAGCTAGCTAGATGAATTTTAAATCTGATTGGTTAAAGAAACAGATATATTTCTAATAGAGACTAAGGTAAAAAGGCCAGCAGTACAAACTTTGAAGGCCCTGGACAGATTAGATTGACATGGCAGCACATAGAGGCTGAAATCTGATTGGACAAAAAATCCACATGCTCGTACTGGAAGCAGTGCAGCCAAGAGAAACGCTACAAAATGAAGAGAATAAACTGTTGGGCATAAATTAATTTTCATTGAACAAATATTAGAATTTTGGTTGTAATTACCTTCACATATGAGAGGAGATGACTGGTAAATGGGAAACAGCAGGTGAGCTACTGTACCTTGGCAAAAAAAAAGGTAAAATAATAAAAACATATATATATATAAGATACTGTATATGGACCTATACAATTGTGCCCCAAAGTGCTAAAATTCTAACACAATGAAACATGAACCTAAAAGTTCTAAAAGTAGTGAAATGAAATTTCTTGAGGTTCAGTGAGTCCATTTCACATATTTTTTGAGCTGCAGAATTCCCCTGACTAGGCTTTGAAATGATTTCACCATTAAAAAGATGTCCTCTTAGGGAGCACAGGATGGCAGTCTTCTACTCATAGAAAAATACATTTGGAACTCAATGTGTTGCAGATTTTAGCATTTTCCATTGTCGAACAAATCTCCTGAATACAGTTTCTGTACAAGTGAATTCAGTCCCCTATGGATTGCTCAGGAATCCACTACCTTGTCCAAGTACTACTATGTAACCCATAATGCCTCAAGGAACTCACAAATTTAGAGTGGCATTGAAGTGCATATAAACGGGCCACTTTATTACCCAGGTGAGGGAAGAGGGGTGAGAGAGTGCTCCGGCACGGATTGAGTGCGAGATTCAATTTCATGCACAGACACTTGCTTAAGAAGGTGAGACCGTGTCAGATTGACCTGAGCTCTTGCCATGAGTTCTTGTAATTTTCTGCATATTTGACTTGGCTCATAGCCAGAGAGTATGCTTCGACACTCAAGTGTTAACAGAATACATAGCACTTGCATATGTCTGCTTGAACTTTAAATAAATCGAATTTATAGGGTAAGACTGATATTGCAAATCTTTTATTTATTTAACATCTAACAACTTATTATTCTTGCTGTTATTCTTAACAATCATATTATTGAACAATTTCTCTGAATTATTACAAACTACATTAAAACTTTTACCTTCCCTAGCAAAAAAAAAAAATGTTCACCTTCATTTCTGAACGTCATGCAAGTTTGTGAATATTTCAATATTATTTCGATAATATTACATACTATGCTGACTAAAAATGTGCCAGACCTCAATTCATAATGCAAGCTATTTATCACACAGATACTGTTTGTGATTTATCCCCTCTTTTGATATTATAATGAGTTTCACACTCCTGGGATGGTTACCACAACAAGTTTAAATGTTGATGGGGGGATTTGCACTTGAGCTTGCCAAATGAGCTTACTGAGGTCATGCACTGATGTCATAAAGTGATGCATTGCAGTTTATCTAAAAGATGTTCAGAAGAGTTCAGTTCAAGACTCTGTTTGGAACATGTAAGTTCTTCCACTCCAAACTTGGCACACCATGTCTTTACACACCTTTGTGCACCAGGATATTTACATTCTAGAACATGTTTGGGTCCCTTTGAAGCAAATGGAAGAGCCAGTTTTGGCTGTGATGCTTAGGTGTCTACAACCATCAGGCCACATAGCCTTTAGTTGTGTCCTACCTGAGTTAATCCACTTCACAATACCATCATTATCATGCCACAACTATGGAAACCATCAACATTATTCAGTAATGCAGTATAATAAAGCAGTGCATCACAGACATACAGTGAGAATGAATGCCATTACCAAAGCGAGAAACCAAATGACAACAATCATCTCTAGTAAAATCATCAACATTATCCTCAAAAAATTACAAAAATACAGTCGTCCCCATAATTTCTATATATTTTTTGTGCATTTTTTCCCCATGAATCACAGTTTTCATGAGCATATGAAACTTCTTCAGGAAAGAAAAATGCAAAAGTGTAATTGGTTCTTGAAAAAGCTTAACAACTGTTTAGTATAGTTTTTGTTGGCCTTTTCCTCATGATGTCCAGCTTTTCTTAAAAAGAGTGCCTTGAAATGCTATGAAATGAAGAGAATAGACTATTGGGAATATATTAATACATATTACTGTAAAAAAATACACCATACACCATCTTTAGCAAAAGCATTGATATTATGAAATATAAAAATAAAGACTGTCCACTCTATAATTTCTGTATACTTTTGTGCATATTTTTTTCCATGCATCACGGTTTTCATGAGAATTTGAAATGGCCTTGCAAGTGTATCTGTGACTAAATCTATATATCTTACCATCAGCCATTGTAAAAAAAAAAAAAAAAAAAAAAAAAAGCTGTTTCACACAATTCTACACAATTATATTTGAGCTTGTGCAGTTTGCTATAGATGTAGATTGCTAGCTCTGGCTAGTGCCCTCTCTGAACATGCTTTTGGGCCACTGTCAGTCACAACAACACTAAACCAATTGTAAGAAATTTGTGAGCTCATGTATGTAGTAGTAGATAAATGACGCTTTCCTTTGAATGTGTCACGCTGCAGGAAAAACAGCAATTTGCGGTTTTTATTTGTCCCTGAGGAATCTCATGTTAGCCTTCGGTCTCACCAGCTGATGTGTATCATATAACAGAAAAGAGATGACTGGTAAATGGGAAATAGCAGGTGAGCTACTGTACCTTGGCATAATGAATGATGGTAAAATGGCTTAAATATACAAGATACTGTATATAGACCTATACAATTGTGCTCCAAAGTGCTAAAATTCTAACACAATGAAACATAAACCTATCTAATCTCTAAATTAAAAGTTCTAAACATAGTGAAATGAAATTTCTTGAGGTTCAGTGAGTCTATTTCACATATTGTTTGAGCTGCAGAATTCCCCTGACTAGGCTTTGAACTGGTTTCACCATGAAAAAGATGTCCTCCCAGGGAAACATGAAAGCATCTGCCTTATGCTGCCCTTGTTTGCTTAATTCCATCCATTTAACCACTTAGGAGGAGATTAGCATTAACAGGTGACGCCGGCGAGTCTCTGATGGGGACGAGACCCTTTCAAAACAGTCATGCTCAAAGGACAAGCTGATGGCTTATGCAAATTGACCTTCAGCATGGCAATTATTTATTCTAAAAAAAAAATCATCTGGGCTACAACTTCACAACCAGGCCTGTAGAGGATAAAAAGAAAAAAAGTAACAAAATAAAACCAGCAAAATATGTTTGAGGAGTCTTTTTTCTTGCAGTGTAATGCTAATTGCATGAATACTTTGTCTGTCGGTTTTAAAAAGCAATTTGTAAGGTGTGGGACTTATTTTTTTTTTTTTATGGATAAAGAAAAAGTTTGGAGTACAGGCTGTTTAAATGTGACCCTGAAGAATCTTCAAAACTTACATTATTTCACATTACCTCCTGGGGCACAAATGATTTTAAATAGTCCAGCACTGCTTCTAAATGTACCAGTCTTTGTAGCTTTGTCCATCAAAGTGAATGAAGCTTAGGTAAGTTTCTGAAAGGTTGTACTGTCAAACAAAATTTAAAGCAGGTAGCTAAAGTAGCAATATATCAATGTCAGCTTGGTTTACCAAAAATTGTGTGTTTACCAATTTGAAAGAGTTTATAGTATTCGATGAGCAGTACAGACAGTTATCAAGGTCAAAAACAGACAAGCAGAAATCAAAAGCTGATTAATAATAATACTAATTCATTATTATTATTATTATTATTATTATTATTATTATTATTATTATTATTATTATTATTATTATTATTATTATCATAATCATCAACATAAGAAATTATACCAGAGAAATTAACTTGGACATTTACTCGGATATGTGGCTTAAATGCTCCTTTTTTTTTATTCGCTAGGTTTTTCTACTGTTATTCGATGTGATGTACATTAAGAATTGTGACAAAATTTTGCCTATGCTGTATGTGTCAGGGATCCACCAGCCACGCCTTCTCCTAACCCTCATATCCACCCTAGCAGCTCACCTGATTACTAATCATCATCACCTGGGTCACATCAGTCACCACCATATATAAACCCCAGTCGTTCACAGTCTCACCGTCCGTTCTACAGCTTAGGCCTACGAACATTGTGGACTCTCTCACCCTTTGTGTTTACATCACGCTTCATGTGTGTTGGACGTTTCTTTTGTTTTCTGTATTTCTTTTGTGTTTTAGTTCATGCCTGCGTGTTGTTCTGCTTTGCTCTTTCATTTCTTGAGTGACTTAAGTAAACACGTTTCTTGTACATTCAACCTCCGGTTTCCTGCGAGTTCTTGTGCCTGACAGAAGAACGGACCTTTAACAAAACCGAAGGGCAACAGGGAAAGGAGCTAAACCGCGTTACCTCGGTATGGAGGATCAGCCCGCAGCCGCGGCTGCGGATTTGGTTGACCAACCCGCGGTCGCGATTCCTCCTTGTTCAGCTTTCGGCAGCCCGGTTGCGCTCCCGGCTTCTTTTTCCGGAAACACGGCTGAGTGCCAGGGCTTCCTGCTTCAGGTATCCCTGTATATCGAGATGCAACCCCAGAACTTTCCCAGCGAACGAGCTAAGGTCGCGTTTTTGATATCCCTTCTCTCCGGAAGAGCGCTCGCGTGGGCGAGAGTGCTCTGGAGCGCAGCGAGCCCGGCGCTGACGTCATTTGCCGCTTTCACTGGGCATTGGGCTTTCACTTTAGCACCGCCCCCGGGGATACCTCAACGGCAGATCAGCTGCTGAACATCCAGCAGGGAACCGACAGCGTTTCGGGTTACAGCCTCCGCTTCCGTACTCTGGCGGCATCTGCTGGCTGGAACGAGAAGGCGCTGCTGGCTGTGTATCGCAGGGGGTTAAACCAAGAGCTCGGCTGGCAATGGCCACCTTTGATGACACCCTAGGACTAGAGGCGTTTCTTCAGAGATCTATCCGCGTTTCTCAACACCTGACTGCTGGCCGGTTTCCCCTGCACGACCCAGCGCCCGCCATGGCGGCATCAGCAGCTCCATTGCCGGAACCCATGCAACTCGGCTCACAGCGACTATCTCAGCAGGAAAGGGAGCGCCGACGGGCGACTCAGGCCTGCCTCTACTGTGGAGAAGGAGGACATCGCGTGGCCCAATGCCCAGTTAGACCTCCCCGTCGGACGGTGAGTAGTGTCACTCTTACTTCTGACATTACTCATTTGTCCACACTCCAGGTCACCTTAAAAACCCCCGCTCAGTCTTTATCTGTCATTTCTCTGGTCGACTCAGGATCAGCGGGGAACTTCATCTCACAGGCGTGTCTAGAACGCCTCCAGCTACGCCGGCAGCGGGGATCTCAGGAACTAACCGTGCAGACTATCCAGGGACGTCCTTTAGGACGGGGTAAGGTGAAGCACTGCACGCCCCCTATCACCCTCCAGGTCGGAGTGTTACATCACGAGGAAATCCAGCTTCTCGTACTGGAGGATTTGACAGTGGACGTGATCCTAGGTCGTCCCTGGTTAGCCAAACACTCCCCTACTTGTTCCTGGGACCCGTGTGACATCTTGGAGTGGAGCCCCACCTGCCGGCAGACATGCTTACATCCACTCCCGACTCCACCCCGGACCACCTTGACCTTGGCAGCAACTCGAGTTGAAGGAGCAAAACAACCCTCTCAGGTGGAAGTCCCCCAGGTCTACCATGCTTTCTCGGACGTCTTCAGCGAGGAGGCTGCTACCAGGTTACCCCCACACCGGCCATGGGACTGTGCCATTGAACTGAAGCCCGAAGCTAAGCTACCGAAGGGACGGATATACCCCTTGGCAGCCCCGGAACACCAAGCGATGGAGGGTTATATCCAGCAGGCCCTCCGTCAGGGTTTCATTACACAGTCAACCTCTCCGGCGGCTTCCAGTTTCTTTTTTGTGGCCAAGAAGGATGGGGGTTTGCGGCCGTGCATCGACTACAGGGGCTTGAACGCACAGATCTCCCCGCTTCCGTATCCGCTCCCCCTGGTCCCGGCAGCCTTGGAGGAACAACGGGAGGCTCGCGTTTTCACCAAACTAGACCTCCGAAGTGCCTACAACCTGGTGCGCTTTCGAGAGGGGGACGAATGGAAGACGGCCTTCATCACTCCCTCAGGCCATTACGAGTACAGGGTCATGCCGTACGGGCTCTCCATTGCTCCAGCCGTCTTTCAGACCTTCATGAACGAGGTTTTCCGTCCTTTTCTCCATCGGTTCGTGATCGTTTACATCGACGACATCCTGATCTACTCACGTACGCTACAAGAACACCATCAACACGTCACCCAAGTCCTAGAACGGCTGCGAGAACACCGACTGTACCTCAACCTCTCCAAGTATGAGTTTCACCATTCGGAGACGCAGTTCCTAGGTTACGTCATCGACGCAGCAGGCATCAGGATGGATGAGAGAAAAGTGACGGCCGTACGAGATTGGCCGGCCCCCACCACGATCAAGGAGCTCCAAAGGTTTCTAGGGTTCGCTAACTTCTACCGCCGGTTCATAGGAGGTTTCAGCCTGGTTACCGCCCCGCTCACATCACTATTGCGTGGTAAGGCCAAGGTCCTTTCCTGGACCCCGGAGGCACAGAAGGCTTTCGGGGAACTACGCAAGAGGTTCTGTACCGCCCCGGTTCTTCGTCACCCTGACCCTCAGCTCCCGTTCGTCGTCGAGGTGGATGCATCCTCCACGGGAGTAGGGGCCGCCCTCTCCCAGCGTTCAGGGAACCCCCCACGGCTCCATCCCTGTGCTTACTACTCAAAGAAGTTATCCTCCGCTGAACAGAACTACGACATAGGTAACCGGGAACTCCTGGCCATCAAGCTGGCCCTGGAAGAGTGGAGACACTGGCTGGAGGGGGCCGCTCATCCTTTCATAGTCATCACCGACCACAAGAATCTCCAGTACCTCCGCGAGGCCAAGCGTCTAAACCCCCGTCAGGCACGTTGGGCTCTCTTCTTCACCAGGTTCAACTTTAGCATCACATATCGGCCAGGGTCAAAGAACGGCAAGGCTGATTCACTCTCCAGGGTCTATGGGCCTGAAGAACCCGTCGAGTCAGGACCGATCTTGCCTCCCATGCTCATTTTAAGTCCCATTGTGTGGGACATGGACGGGGATATTCGCGCGGCCACACGGAGGGAACCCGCGCCCCCTGGTTGCCCCGGAAACAGAACCTATGTGCCACAAGAATGCCGACAGACCCTGCTCAGGTCTGTCCACGAAAACCCAGGCTCGGGGCACCCGGGTCGGAAACAAACCCTACGTCTGGTTCAGGGACGTTACTGGTGGCCCAGGATGAGCGATACGGTGGCGCAGTTCGTCCGGGGCTGCAACACCTGCGCCATGTCAAAGACCCCCCGGCATCTGCCAGTGGGTAAACTCATCCCCCTGCCTATTCCACAAAGACCATGGTCGCACATCGGCGTGGACTTCGTCACTGACCTTTCTCGCTCGGGGGGTTATACATGCATCCTAGTGGTCGTCGATCGGTTCTCTAAAGCCTGCCGCTTTGTTCCCCTACAAGGCCTCCCCACAGCCCTGGATACGGCAGAAGCCCTCTTCCATCACGTCTTCCGCAACTTTGGCCTTCCAGAGGAAGTGGTGTCTGACCGAGGCCCCCAATTCACCTCACATGTCTGGAGAGCATTCTTTCGGCTACTGGGGATCGCGGTCAACCTGTCATCTGGGTATCACCCCCAGTCGAATGGCCAAACCGAACGGAGGATCCAAGACCTGGGAAGGTACCTACGGTCATACTGCCACCAGGATCAGGAGGAGTGGAGTCGGTTCTTGCCCTGGGCGGAGTACGCCCAGAATTCATTGCGCCAGGATACAACAGGACTCACGCCTTTTCAGTGTGTGTTAGGGTTTCAGCCCCCGCTGTTTCCTTGGACCGACGAGCCCGCCAATGTACCTGCAGTGGACCACTGGTTCCGGGAGAGTGTTAGGACGTGGGAGGCCACACCCAACTGCGCCGGACAACCAGAGAAACCCAGCGTCATGCTGACGCACGCAGAAGGGAGGCCCCCCTAGTACAGGCCCGGAGACTGGGTCTGGCTGTCCACTCGGGATCTGCGACTGCGGCTTCCTTGCAGGAAGCTGAGCCCCCGGTACATCGGGCCATTTCAGATCGAGAGGCAGGTCAACAAGGCAGCTTACCGGCTAGTACTCCCACCGCGGTACCAGATTCACCCCACCTTTCATGTGTCGCTCCTCAAACCTTACACCCCCGTGGACACACTGCGACCCAGGGAAATTGCACCCCCACCACCGGAGGTGTTGGAGCAGCCCTCGGTCTACTCGGTGAGAGAGATACTGAACTCACAGCGTCGGGGCAGCAGCCTGGAGTATCTCGTGGACTGGGAGGGTTACGGCCCCGAGGAACGGTCGTGGGTGGCGCGGCGGGACGTACTGGACCCTGCGCTACTGGAGGAGTACCACGCCGCTCACCCGTTCCCCCGGGGTCGGGGTCGGCCGCGGCGCAGGGTCAGGGCTTCAGGAGCCGCCTCTGGGGGAGGGGGTACTGTCAGGGATCCACCAGCCACGCCTTCTCCTAACCCTCATATCCACCCTAGCAGCTCACCTGATTACTAATCATCATCACCTGGGTCACATCAGTCACCACCATATATAAACCCCAGTCGTTCACAGTTTTACCATCCGTTCTACAGCTTAGGCCTACGAACATTGTGGACTCTCTCACCCTTTGTGTTTACATCACGCTTCATGTGTGTTGGACGTTTCTTTTGTTTTCTGTATTTCTTTTGTGTTTTAGTTCATGCCTGCGTGTTGTTCTGCTTTGCTCTTTCATTTCTTGAGTGACTTAAGTAAACACGTTTCTTGTACATTCAACCTCCGGTTTCCTGCGAGTTCTTGTGCCTGACAGTATGCATGCTTAGGCTTTCAGAAGGGATTTCACTATTCAGAGATTGTTTACATTTTCTCAATATTAGGGCCAAAAATACACATTAGACCATATACTACCATTAAGGTCTATTACATCACATATTTTGTGTTGAGATTTTCTTAAACTTGTTGGTTTTTACTGTTACTGAATCTCAAATGTCATTGAGCAAATAGGTCAATAAAGTCTTTATTGTATGTAATTAGTAGTATACTGTGTACTGTACACTGCACAGTAGCAAGCTACAGCTTGCTTTTTGCTTTTCTGGTCTGAAGCATGGGCTACTATACTCTCCTGTGTTTCCTCTGTGTGTGTGTGCGTGTTTTATGAGAAAGGGTAGGAGCCAAAATGTAACGCTTACCACACAAAGAAATAGACAAGGAAGATGAAAGGACAGACAATGGCATTTTAGAGATGCGTCGTGCTACAAACCTGGCATTCATGGCCACTAAGGAGACCGCTAGGGCATATAGAAAGAGGCTGCATGATTCAGTTCGGGTCTATCCTCGTGGCCGTCAAGAGAGCGAGGAAAGGCCAGTCACTCACTCTAAAGCAGTTCAGGACCAGAGGGTTTTTCCGGAAGGGCAACCCACTCCACACAATCAAGATCACATAGTAACAACATTTTCTCTTTGAAACAGACCTGCTTCAAAACATTGATTCCTTTTTTTTGTGTGTTTTTTTAACAAAAATGCTGATGGGTATTCATGTGGGTAGCACAGCATACTCTTTATAGTACATGTTTAATGAGGATTGTGTGTGTGTGTGTGTGTGTGTGTGTGTGTGTGTGTGTGTGTGTGTGTGTGTGTGTGTGTGTGTGTGTTTTTGCTGTGCCGGAAGATTTCTGAGGAGATATGAATATTTATTTATTTATTTATTTATTTATTTATTTATTTATTTATTTATTTATTTATTTATTTATGTATTTATTTATTAGAATTTTAATAACTGTATGGTTGTTTAATTCTAAGTAATCTAACATCTTTATCATTGCCATATGATATATACAGGAGAACCAGGATAATTGCAGAAAGCTTTTATTCCTCTCAATGTATGCATAAAACAGACACATCATTATATACATCATTATATTACTTCTCTTTGACAATAAAAAATTAAAATAAATAAAAACAGTGGGCAACACATCTGTGGTCTTTTACATCAACCACCAGGGGGGTCTGCACTCTCGCCTCCTTTAGTGGCTCCACCTGGAGGTGGTGGAGCAGATATGGAGGAAGTGTTACAGAGCACAAGTGGACCTGGTTGCGACTCAAGAGACCTTGCATTGTCCCCTCTGGTTTTTCCCCCACTTACCCAGCTCCTCTCAGACTGGACACTATGGTGCAGGCATGGCCGAGGCTATGCCTGTACACTTCCCCCTTGTTGAGCTGGGAATTCTGGAGAGAGTTCGCCAGAATGGAGTCGTCGCCTCCTGGTAGCCCCTGTGCTGGACAGGCTGGCCATTGTTGGCAGACCTTATAAACCTTCTTGAACACCCTCCCAGGGAGATTCCTGTCAGGCGGAATCTTCTGTCTCAGGCAGGGGTCACTTTGCTTCACCCCCACCCAAGTTGTGGTGGCTGTGGCCCTTGAAGGGGCACAGCTCTTAGCCGCTGGTCTTTTGGCCGAGGTGGTAGAGGCCATTCTCCAATCCAAAGTTCCCTCCACAAGGAGGCTGTATGCAGCAAAGTGGCGCCTGTTCACTATATTGTGTGAAGGTCACCATTTAAATCCAGTTAACTGCCCGGTTGATCCAGTGCTGGAATTTCTGCAGGAACAGTTTGCCAGAGGATTGTCTCCTTTCACCCTAAAGGTTGACATGTCCTTTATTGTGGCTTATCATTTCCCGGTTGCTAAACAGTTGCTAGGCAAAAACCCGCTAGTGACACGTTTCCTCCGTAGTACCGCGACTCAGAGTGCCTTCGTGGGACCTGGCCATACTTCTAGAGACCTTCTCTAATTCTTCCTTCAAGCCCTTGCCCGAGGTGCCCTTCAGATTTCAACAGTCAAGACTGTTTTTCTACTGGTCATCTTACCTCCAAAGAGACGTCACCCTGCCGATGACGTCATGCTTTTCCGTTGGACTGATTAAACACGTGGTTTAGAGCGTGGTCACGCGGAGGCATTCCCAAAGTGTTGTTGATGCAGTGTCTCATTCCCTCGGGGAACCAGGGTTACATACATAACCTAGAGACGTTACTACTATACAATTTGCCTTTAAAAAAAACATTTCTAATGTTTGAATGAAAAAAAATTGGGTGTGCCAGGCATTTTATTAATGAATGCTAATACTAAAGCAAGAAACCCAATTAAAAAAAATTCAACAGTTCTCCTTTCACTCCAGCCAAAGCTGCACTACCCGCGTACATTATCTCTACCAGAAGCATAAATATTAACCTCATAAAATGACCCAGGTTTTCCATGTATTTGTGTGCATTTTTTTCTGTGCATTACGGTTTTCCAGGGGGGATTTTAAGTGTATGTAAATCAGTCATTCTGATGCCCCGCCTCTGTTAACTGTGCTAGCTACATACTGTACACTCACCAGAAGCACCACTATATGCCTACATTAATATAATTCTCTTTTCCTCATTATCCAGATACTCATTTTACTTACTAATTAAACACAAATGAAACAATGCATTAATGAGGGTGAAAATGTGTGGCTTGATTTTGTTACTTGCCAAGCGTTGTATTAGCTGTCAGAGAATTAAACCCAAACACTCTCCAGAGACATCAATGACCTCTGCTACACTCTTCTTACCTTTGTATTTCTTTATATTACCTTAAATTAAATAGGCAGTATCATGAAAACAATGGTGAAAAATACTAATCTAAATTTGTCAACAAGTCAAGTGGTACATAGGCAATAATTGCAGGTAGGAACTTGTTGTGGGAACGTATGTGTTTAAAAATAAATGAATAAAAACATCTAGTACCATGCCTGCCATATGACTTGAGGTCTTAGAAATCATTTGAGCCTTCCATGGGTGGTTAATGCGATACAAACATGCAGTGCAGCGCTACTACTAACAGTAGCTCTGTCTCTGCTGTAGAAAATAATGTTCTACCTAAAATTACAGGCTGAATAAATATCTAAATTCAATTGCAGGCTAAAGCCTTCGATCTGTTTAAATGCCCATGACAGTCCAGACAAATAAATCCGATTTGGTCATGTACAAATTGAAATGGAATTAAGGTGTATCGATCAGAAAGCAGGCAGGTAGTGTAGTAAAACTTAAAATATTCATGAATAATAGTAAGCTTTCAAAGAGCACAGTTTAGACCAACGATCAAAAATCTGTAGACGTGTTGAAGTAAACTTTGTGCAGTTTGATGAGCAAAGTGGAGAATAATAAAAGAAAAGAGGCATGGAAATGAAAAAGTGCCAGCTGGCACGCACTATCTACATCATACCTATTTTTTTCTCACACGAGAACTCATAACATGAATAAGGAATTCTCATCATAGTCATAAATCTCTGGGTACAGCATATTCTCAAACATCTTTCATGCGTATGTGAGTCTTACTTCATCCTTGGTTTCTTTGTTTAGTCTTCTTCTTTCATCCACAGTAAAATTATTTTCACTTTGAAACAGACCTGCTTTAAAACATTGATTCCTTTTTTTGTTTTTTTTTGTTTTTTACAAAAATGCTGATGGGTATTCATGTGGGTAGCACAGCATACTCTTTATAGTACATGTTTAATCTGATTTTGTGTGTGTGTGTGTGTGTGTGTGTGTGTGTGTGTGTGTGTGTGTGTGTGTGTGTGTTTTTGCTGTGCCAGAAAATTTCTGAGGAGATATGAATATTTACTTTATTTTTATTATTATTTTTTATTATTAAAATTTCAATAACAGTAAGATTGTTTAATTCTTAGTAATTTAACATCTCTATCATAGCAATATGATATATAGAGGAGAGCCAGGATAATTGCAAGCAAGCAAGCTTTTTTTCCCTCTTAATCTATGCATAAAACAGACACATCATTATATACATCATGATATCACTTCTCTTTGACAATAAAAAAAAACAGCGGGAGTCATTAATTCTTGCTTAAAATATATTCTGCTATATGGACAGGAACATAAAATTATTACATTTTATATACAGCGGGTAAAATAAGTATTGAACACCACCATTTTTCTCAGTAAAAATATTTGTAAAGGTGCTATTGACATGAATTTTTTTACCAGATGTTGTTTTACCAGATGTTGGTAACAATCCATGCAATCCACATGTAAAAAAAAAACAACAACATACTATTTGGCCCATTCTTCTACATAAAACAGTGATGAAATCTTGAAGGTTCTGTGGCCTCTTCTATGAACCCTGATCTTTAGTTCGTTCTATAGATTTTTAATGGGATTCAAGTCAGGTGATTGGCTGGACCATTTTAGCAGCTCTAAGTAAAAATTTCCATGGCTTTGTGTTTGGGATCATTGTCTTGATGAAATGTCAACACTCGTTTCATCTTCATCATCCTGGTAGATGGCAGCAGATTCTTGATAAAGAATGTCTCTGTACATTTTTTCATTCATACTTCCTACAATTATATGAAGTTTGACAGTGTTGTATGCTCAAAAACAGCCCCACACCATGATCTTCCCACCTCCAAATTTTACTGTTGTTATGATGTTTTTGGAGTGCTGTGCAGTGCCATTTGTCCTCCAGAAATAGTTTGTAATATACCATCCTAAGAGGCATCCTTTTGGTCAAGTCAAGTCAAGTCAAGTCAAGTCAAGTCAAGTTGAGTCAAGTCAAGTCAAGTCAAGTCAAGTCAAGTCAAGTCAGCTGATGTCTTGGCTTTCCATGATTTTTTGAACCTTCCTTTCATCACATGTTCAATTCTTTTTCCCTGTGCCATTTCACATTATCACACATAACTTTATTTATGGACATATATGGTTTGATTTCTTTGTATGTGTGGATTGCATGGGTTATTACTGACTAATGGATTTATGACCATGACCCCAAAATACTGTGTGCATCCCCCCGATGCACACATCTTTATTTTCAGTGGTGTTACAAATAAACCATTTACCATAACACTGCTTTGGGTGTACAGTTCTTATGCAAGCCATTTGGTTTTTGTGAATGTACTAAATGTTCATACTGTATATCATGTTCTTTCCTTTCCTGTACTGCTATTTATTTTAAGCCATGGTGCATCATTTCTATATAAATAATGCACAGTTTTTATTTCTGACCTGGCCACCTACACCCAGAGGACCTTTTTCAGGACAAGATTTTTTGCTTACTTAATTGAAACTAGAAACTATCTAGAATAGCTCTTTCAGCTTAGGGATCAAAACTCCACATGCTCTTATTACCAGTGAGGGGAAAATACATAGAAGGGGGAACTTGGATTTGTGTCTTTTATTTATTTATTTATAAACCACCATGTGTCTGAGCTACAATGTGGGTGAACAAAAAATGGACATCGCCAGGTTTGTCTTTTGTTAGCATCTGTTAGATTCATGCATATTTACTGCCACAAGGCAGTGTCAAAATGACGGTATGTTGATTGATCTAAAACAAATACTCATCAAGTCAAGTCAAGTCAAGTCAAGTCAAGTTTGTTTGTATAGCGCTTTTCACAACAGACATTGTCTCAAAGCAGCTTTACAGAAATCAACAGTCAAGGTGAATGGTGTGTATTTATCCCTGATGAGCAGCCATGGCGACTGTGGCAAGGAAAAACTCCCTTAGATGTTATGAGGAAGAAACCTTGAGAGGAACCAGACTCAAAAGGGGAACCCATCCTCATTTGGGTGACATCAAGAGTTTGATCATAAATCTTTCAACAATACAGAACACTGGAGAGTGAGAACTAACATGAGCACTGGAGTATAAGATTATAAGTAAATGTTCTTTCAACAGTCTTTGGTATAAAAGTAGGAGCTACTGAGCTCAACATTTGTGATCATCACAGATCCAGCATCAGCTTCTCCATGCCATAGCCTTTAAACACTCCAGGAGGTCCAATGTCAAACTCCACACAATATATACAGCGTATATACAGTGTAACTCATTTAAAGGTAAAACATTCAAGTTTTTCGGTAAGCAGCCATTTTGATTTGACACCACTTCCTGAACACAGGGGCTAATTAGATTGTAAGTGGATCCCCCCTCACAATTCTGAATTAAGGTGCGTTTTCTTAGGGGTTTCCTATTTTTGAAGATTGGGAATTAAAAATTTACTCAAATGCAGCAGAAGTTTCAACATTTGCTCTAGTTTTTTTGTTTTAGTTTGGGGTTTAAGTCTCCAAATTACATTCTTACCCCTGGGATTGTCAAACCCATTAATAGTGCTGCATCAGTTACTGCTATATTAGGCAGTTATTTGTTTATTTGTCCATATCTGGAGGTCCACTGGGGTTTTACATACTCTTAGTGTTCTTCCATTGCAATATAGAACTGTCTCTCTCCTTCTTTATTTATCTGCCTATTTGTTTTCTCTCTGTATTCATCTTCTAGACAGCATAGACATCTTAGTAGTGATAAAAATATCTGCAACACCTGCCAACCCACTCTCCCTAAACTACACACACACACACACACACACACACACACACACACACACACACACACACACACACACACACACACACACACACAAACACTGCCCAATGTCAACCCTCTACATCTCCCAAATCTCTGTCACGTTGACTAAATGTGGCCCAGAATTCCCAATGCTCCAGGGTATGTGTTCGTCAGCAGAAAGGTACTCCTATTGCCCTCTGCTCAAATCCACTGTACATGCTCTGCCTTTTAACTAAGCACACCCTAAAAGCACAATACACACTGCACAATGAAATTAGGATGCAAATGTATGGGTATAAGTGGCAAGACTGTTTGTGCTAATAGAAGTGTTACCTTGCCTCTCTCCTTGAGGCTGTCATATCTGTTAAAAAATATTAATCCATTCCTTTTTTTTTTTGTGTATAAAATGTGGAAATATTTAAAAAACAAAAGTTAAACATGAGGGTTGAAGATAGCTGTAATACTGTTTTGTATTATTCTGAGTCACTTTGCACTCATTAATTCATCTTTAGTAAGCTCTTTATCCTGGTCAGGGTCATGGTGGATTGCGAGCTTGTACTGGGTATGAGGCAAAAATATATAACCAGGATGAGACAAAGGGGCCACATACCCACAAATTCACACACTCATTCAAATCTAGAGACAATATAGCATAGTAAATCCTTCTACTGATATGGATGAAAGGACAAAACCTGAGAACCCAGACAAAACCCCAAATTGACTTATGGAAGATTATGCAAACAATCAAGGACCAAAACAAATGAATAAACTATTTGGACAAAAGTTTGTGGATGCCTGACCAGGAAATTCGTATGTGCTAATTGAACATCCCATTTAACACTTAGTCCCCATTTGCTGTTTCAATAATGTTCACTCCTCTGGAAAGATGTTCCATTAGATTTTGGAGTGCGCTTGTGTAGATTCTTGCTCAGTCAGCTAAAAGGGTTTTTGTAATGACAGGTACTGATGTACGGTGAGGAGGTCTTGAGTGCAGTCAGAGTTCCAATTTATCCCAAAGGTGTTCAGTAGGGTTGGAATCAGAGCTCTATAGCATCAGGGCCCTCAATATCCACTTTTTCTCCGACCCACGCAAAACATATCTCCATGGAGGTCAGGGGCATTGTCATGCTTGAACACATTTGGGTCTCAAGTGAAGGGAAAATGTAATCCTACCACATCCAATTACATCCCATACAACTGTGTGCAACTTTGTGGTAACAGTTTGGAAAAGAACCGCATATAGATGGAAGTCAGTTACACCTATACTTTTGTGCATAAAATTTTATGATATTTTGAAAGAATGTCTTATATTTAACTTGCGGAAAAATTTACAAAAATAGACACAAAAATAATAATTTTAAAAAACTAGATACGCAGAAATGCGATAGTATTTACAGAAGCAGCTGAGCACGGACACACACGCTGAGATAAAACAGCAGGTGTCAGTAAAGGCACTGTGGATATGAGCTTCTACAATTAAATTGCACTCATCCATTCACACACAAATCTTGAGATGTGTTTGATAATAGAATACACATTACATGTACATCAAATCTGATTGTCCTTGACAAAATAAGTGTTGAATATCAGAGGAGTGAACAGAACATGGTACAGAATTATTTTAGGGTAACAGAAGTGTTTTGCTGCCAACCTTTTCTTATGCTTCTGCTATCTAACTGTTAAACTGAACCACAAACAATTTCACTTTGAACCAGTATCATTATATCCTGACACTGCAGTGCCACCTTGTTCTGTATAATTGTAAGTAAGGCATGATTTATGTCAGGAGGTGCTGCTTTGGGAAAATAATCAGAGTGTGTAAAGTGATGTGGGCCACAATATTCTCTGTATGATAAAAAAAAAAATCACATAGCAGAAAACAAATTTTATTCTGACTGGTATTATATATAGAGAGATATATTGATATATTTGTTTCTTTTGATCAATTTACAAATAATAAAAAAAATCCATATATTTGGTGAGACCACCCACTGCCTGCCAATCAATTCTTCTTTTCAATTTTTGTAGGGACTTGGCAGGTAGGCTGTGCTACACATTTTGGAGTACTAACCACACATGTGGATGAAGGCTGCCTTAAATCCTTTCTGTCTCTTTCCGAATAATCCCAGACAGACTCGATGACTCTGAGATCATGACTATTACTTTCAGGACTCCCTGTTCTTCTTTACACTGAAGATAATGACGTAATGATATTGGCTGTATGTTTGGGGTCGTTGTGGTTGTGATTCATTAGTCCATTTTTTCAGCACCTTTTTCAGCAACATTTTGAATGTTTTTGCACAGTTGAGTCGCTTAGCCTTGTTTCCATGTTGAATGCATGACATTTTGGTGCCGACTCTCTCATGAAGACCGTCTCCAGGTTAGGTATGTGACCCTGGTTCCCTGAGGGAAAAAGACGCTGCATCAACAACATGTGTAATCAGACCAACGAAAAAGCGACCAGGTAACTATAAAAGCACATGCCGTGGAGACAGCACTAGCTTTGAAAGTGAAGGAAACGCTCGCCTGGATGTAGTGAGTGTGGCTTGGAGAAGCAGCATCGTATTCCCTCAGGGAACCAGGGTTACATACGTAACCTAGAGACGTTACCTTTTAAGAACTCGAGCTGCGTCAACAACGCTTTGGGAACGAGTGTCCAATACCGCCAGACAGCTAGATCGAAGGACAGAGGGGCCAGGAGTGTCACTAAGGTCAAGGCTGTAGGACCTGACAAACGTCAGCAGGGTGGACCAGCCCGAAGTTTTGCAAATGTCTCGGAGAGATACCCAAAAGGACAAGGCCTTAGAGGCCGCCACACTCCGGAAGGAGTGTGCTCTGACCCCGAAAGGAGCCGGGAGACCAGATGACTCATAAGAAGAGTGGATAGCATCCACAATCCACCTATTGAGGGTCTAATTGGCAGGATCATACAGTTTTCCTGCCGATAAATAGCAGACAAACAACTGGATTGACTTACTCAGACGGCATATCTGTGGACATATGTGACCAGAGGGCGCTCGGTCTGGGGTGGAGGGAGACTCTGGCAGACAGAAGGGGCTGACGGAAAGGCCGTGAAGGTCCCCAACCCTCCAGTAGAAAAACAGTTTTGACTGTCAAAAATTTCAAGGGAACTTCAGACAGGTCAAAACCTGTCACTAACAGAATTTTCCCTAGTGACTGCTCGGCAAGCGAAGCATGATAAGCCACAGTATCGAACATGTATACCTTTAAGGTGGAAGGAGACAACCCTTTGGTGAACTGGGTCTAACTGGTGACCTATGCACCATGTAGTAAACACACGCCATTTTGCAGCAGCAGCCCCCAAAACTGGGCCCTGTAAAAGGAACCCGGGATCTCTCCACATGGCTAAGGCCCGAAGGCTCACCACATGACCTTGATTGTGCAGAGTGGGTTGCCCTTTTGGAAGAACCCTCTGTCCCTGAGCCACCACTGCAGGGGTTGCATGTATAGGAGGTCAAGTGGCACCACATTGGATGCAGCTGCCATCAGACCCACCAGTCTTTATAACTGCTTTACAGTGAGTAGCTGGCCTTTTCTTACTCTCTTTTGACAAACATGAGGATAGACTCAACTTGTGCAGGAGACAGCTGCATCTGCATAATGGTTAAATCCCACGCCTAGATAGGTAGTTCTCTGTCCCGGAGAAAGTACACTTTTCTTGCGTTCAGTCTTAAACCCAATTCCTTCATATGGGCGAGAACAACATCTTGATGCCGGTTTGCAAGGTGCTCTAAATGAGCTAATATCAACCAGTCGTCAATACCAGTCGACAGTGCACAGGACCCACTGAGACATGTCCAGCAGGTCTTTCCAGGCTGCCAAATAGTCTCTTAAGGGAATCAGTCTCTCAAGATTGACCTCTGGTGTGCCTAAAACCGGGGCTATGTTTGGGGCTGTACCCGCCAAGCAGCCACATGAGAGAGAAATGAGGGAGAAAAGGGCCAATGGCCCTAGCAGTCTCTTTTGTGGCCCTGAGAGCCAGGTCTATTGCACGACGAAGCTCTTTAACCCCATCATTGCTCTTGGGCACTCCCACGTTGAGCTCTAGCAGCAGGTCAGCCTGATAAGCCTGTAACACAGCCATAGTGTGCAGGCAGCCTTGCCCATCAAAGCTAATGTAGTCTTTAGAGGCTTGGTGGGCAGGACCGGTGCCTTAAGGGATGATGCAAGCACCCCGTGAGAGATAGCCAGCCAGCGTCTCTTCAACCTGGGGCATTACCCCACAACCACACTTCTTCAGCCCCACTACATTAGCGTAGAGAGAGATGTTGGGGCTGAAGAGGCGTGCAGATTAAGGATTATTCCAGGACATAGTCACCTCCGTGTGCAGGTCTGGAAAAAAAGGGCAGACTCCGACATGGAGGTACCGAAGTCGGTTGCACGAAACACTCATCCAGCTTACTTAGGAGATGTGGCTCCTTCAAACTGAACTGGTTATGGGGGCATGTCCTCCACAGGATTACTGGCATCCATTCCCTTCCCCTCCTTGGAGAAAGAGAGGTGGAGCGCAGCACTCTCTGCACGGGGCAAACGCTTTTCCATTGGACTGATATCACACGTGATTCAGAGCACGGAAACGCGTGTTTCCAAAGCGTTGTTGGTGCAGCTCGAGTTCCTGAAAGGGAACACTTCTAGCCAGACTTCTTTAGACAATAGATGAATGTACCTGGACCACTGCGTCTACAATTCTCAACATTGCCCATTTCTTTCTGCATTTTCAAAATACCTTGAACAACACATCTTGAAACCCCAGTCTGCTTTAAAAAAATTTCCTGGGCGAGACTTGCTGACTTTTGCTGTGCTCAGTCTTGCCATGGTGTATGTCCTGTGTCATGACTGTCCTCCAAAACCTCACCTTAGTAGCAGAGTTTAGCTGTTCCTTGGCCAGTTTTAAGCCTCTTACACACCCTATTTCTTTTTCAGTTAATGACTGTGTTTTAACCCACATAATAAATTGATCATTAGCACCTGCTTGGAATAACTTCTTAATCAATGAATCTGATCCTATAAAATCCCTGACTTTTTGTGTGTATTATATAATATGTTTCATATAAATATATATATATATATATATATATATATATATATATATATATATATATATATATATATATATATATATATATATTTTATCAGCAAAAATACAAAGTAAATAAATTGTTTGAGTATTTTGAATGTCTGTACAATTATGTATAGACATACAATTATTCAAGTAATTTCCACCCTGTGTACTGGATATATTTAATACATTTTATACAAAGCAATACACAAGATTCTTCCATTAGTGCATATTACTGCTGGTTGCTTTTTTGGCAGGATGCAGTATTAAAAGTGTGCCACTCCAATTACTTGAGGCAAGACAAAAATGACAAAACAACAAGCTACTCATCTCATTTAGCCTCTTAATAATGAAACCTTGGCCAGTGTAAACATTATGTTCAGTTAGGACACTTGTAAGGAGGCGCCAGTTAATGTTTTTATGTTGGCCTCTGCTTTATGAGCTTCTCTGTGAGAATTTTAAATTTAAAGTCAGCTCACCTAGACAATACATTTGAGAGAAAGCAGACATAAATGCAATATAAAAAAGCAATAAAGTGAAATGATCTCTGCAGAAGATATATGGTAAATGTTATTTGACTATTACCATTTTTAATTCATTAAGGTTGAAGAAAAGAAATGTGTGCTTCCTGAATGCTGGGCTCTCTGGGAACAATTATAACAGGATTTGATTTAAAGTGGAAATGCTTTTTTGCCAACTTTGGGAATATAATAAGCCCTTTATTGTTTAGAAATTAGTGCAAACTAATTAATGAGAGCTTTCGACAATTGCAAATGAGATTATTCACTTACTTGTTCATTCTTCTCCAACATTACTATCAATAACTTACATTTATACTATATTATATTGTAAACAAAATACATGTGTACCTTGTACATGTAAACCTTTGGTTACAAGTTAATGTTTGCATATTTTATTTATAAAATCAATTGTTTATTTATGAAATCTACAGTAGTGTTAGTGTTAGGGTTGGGGTTATACAGTCAGCCCCAGAATTATTTGCACAAAAAAAACAAAACACATTTTAATAAGTAAATAAGTGATTCCTTTTTCAAAATAGCACTTTTTTTTCTAAGAGAGTAAATTGCAAAGGTCTGCACTGGCTATAATGCTTAACAAGGCTTGGGAGACTTGTAGAGGATATTGGCTCACTCTTTTCTGCAGAATATTTTAAGCAACTTTAATTTATTTGCTAAAAATAAAATGAAATAAATAAATAAATAAATAAATAAATAAATAAATAAATAAATAAATAAATAAATAAATAAATAAATACAAATGTTTTGTGTGTTTCTGTAGTGGGTCTGGATATATTTTGTGCTAGCAAGATCTTAAACTTTTGACAAAATGATGGTTTTGGGCAAAAAACCCCCCCAAATAATCCTTTCATCATTCATTCATTTTCTCCCGCTTATCCGTAATTCGGGTCGCGGGGGCAGCAGTCTAAGCAGGCCCCCGCCTTTGACTGCTGCCCAATCCTCACAGCACCATCCCTTACGGTCCCTCCTGCAGGTGGTGAGCCCACGAGAAGGCGGCCCCACGTCACGGACCTTGATATTTCCCTCGTAAGGGAACCCTGGAGCATAGAGGGTTAAGGGCCTTGCTCAAGGGCCCAAGAGTGTCAGCTTGGCGATACCGGGGCTTGAACCCCAGACCTTCCGATCAGCAACCCAGCGCCTTAACCGCTGGAGCCACCACTCTTTCAATTGAAAGTTAGTTCAATTGAAAGTTATGTTCATGGCCACACATTTTCTCTTTTACATTTTGGTCCCATTTAAACAGAACCCATGAAGCCAAGAGTAGCTCCTAATATGCTTGTTGATATTCAAATCATCTCAGAAAAAGCTTCTTTATAATATTTATTTAATTACATGAAATTATGCCAAACTATTTCATACGATATGTAATATTTAAGCATGTCACAGATTTTGGGTAAAGTGATCAGGACCTTTGAAGTTTTTACCATCTTTTACAATGCTTATCATTCAATCAATAAATAATCTTTCACAATTAAAAATCCTTTCATTCTTTTATGTAGGTAATGGTTTCCTAAAGAACAGCTCACCTGGACTCAAAATACAGAGCTCTATGTTATATATTGTATAAGAAAAAGTGTCCCTGAGAGACCTCGTAATATTGTGTTTAAAAAAAAAATGCATCATAGGTAAGCCATGATGAAAGTGATGTGAGATGGATATGTTTAAGCTTGCGCTACATCTCATTCGTATTCACACAGTGTTTTGTGATTCAGCCTGTAACTAACTTGCTTATAGCTTTGCACATTCTTTGTAACCATTCACAGCTGTGTTGCTTTGTAAAAGTGTCTAAAAAAATGCATCTGCAAGCTTCAATCAAATCACCTTCATGTTGAAGCAATTGAAAAAAATAAAATAAAAAAATCAGACTTTCACAACGGACTCTGTTCAAAGAAGTGTTTTAAGAAACTGTATTACTCTGAAGAAACTCAGTGCTCCATGCTGTGTTTAAAAAGTAGACTGGTTGTGATTGTAATGGCCTCTTCAGGAACCCATGCTGATTCTGAATCACACATTACAGGTGCACTAAGATCAGTGATTATGCCTTGAAATGTGAATAACAGTCTAAAGAACACCTGAAACACCAGTTGCCCAGCTTTCTTTCCTACATGCCTGTTGGTCTGCTACCAGGTTCAGTGGCTTGTTGCCATCTATGATGGATGGATAAAGTAGCAAGCAAACAACATATTTTCTCTTTAACGTGGCCTTGAAGTTGCATAAAAGTGATAAGACATCTTTGCATGTGACTGAGAGATATATTATGTTGAGTTTTAAGTTACATGGCCCTTCTTGCCTATTATTCCAAGCAATACATCTTGTATTAAGTTATTTATTATATACCATCAAAATTATACATTTTACCCAAGCTGCAAGTTCTTATCTTTGTACATAATACATAATTTTTAATATATTTTAAACCTTACTAAGATCATAAATATAGATAAATAGTATTGCATCTTAAAGACTAATTTATGTCTAATAGTTATACAGTATGTGTATTATGCATGTGTACTAGTTTTACAATGCTCCGAATTGGAAATAACTGTTGGGTTCCTCTAGTTCATTGTAGATTTAAGCAGAAAGATTTCCTTAAGCTGCACCACAAAAGAAAAGTGACACCACCATTATCCTCCCTACAAAGCACAAATACTGTGTCACACACAATATCACCATAGCAATATCAGAAAGCAGAAATGCTTAAAAAAGAAAAGAAAAAATCTACATATTAAATTTAAAAACCAAATAGTCTCTGTTTCAAAAAATAAAAAGAATCAAAGAGCATCTGTGGCAAATTCAGAAAGCAAACATGAGCCAGCATACTAGCCTCTCATATTCTGGTGTGTAGTCCAATTTTTACACTTGTAACTCTTCACTCTTGATATTTGGTTTAACTTTCAGCCTTAGTGAACCTGGAAGATCACACACAGACAACAGGAAAAGCATAGACTCCAAATGCCTCTAAAACCGTAACATGATATCTAAAACACACACCTACCACAAATGCAAGTTCTTTTTCATTTAATCTTTTTTATCTCTTGCTTTTTTCCTAGACAATCTCCAATAGTCACAGAGGTCAGGCTTAATCAGAATGAGTATTTACGCCCTAGTGAGTTGGGTGATAGAAATTCATTGCTTTAATCTCTCTGACATGCTCCTCAGAGAAGTGCATAGTGACAGATTCTAGTGTGTGTGAATTAGATACATTATAAACAGTCACTATATTGGTGGCAACTGCTAAATGGACAATGCAGCACTGTATTAGTGTTACGATAGTGTTATATTTAATACAAGAAAATATCAAGATTTGTCTAGCTAATGTACCAGTTTATATTTCTGAAGGTTGGATGTTGAATGCTAAATTGATATCTCCACAGGTATTTGTAATGTATTCAGTGACTGTTGTGCAAGTTTGGTACTGATCTATGTCAAGTTAATTTGCATACAGTGCATCAGGAAAGTATTCACAGAGCTTTACTTTTTTCACATTTTTAATGTTACAGCCTTATTCCAAAATAGATTAAATTTATTATTTTCCTCCAAATTTTACAAACAATACCATGAAGGCAACGTGAAAGAAGTTTGCTTGAAATATTTGCATATCTATTACAAAAAGAAGAAAAACAAATGTACTCAAGTTTCCACAGCCTTTGCCGTGACATTGAATGTCCCAATTAGCACAGTGGCCTCCACATCTGTGTATGGAAGTAGTTTGGAACCACCAGGAATCTTCCTAGAGCGGGCCGCTCGTCCAAACTGAGCGATTGGGGAGAAAGGCCTTAGTCAAGGAGGTGACTAAGAACCTGATGGTCACTCTGAAAGAGCTACAGCATTTTTTTTAAAGAGAGGAGAATCTTCCAGAAGAACATCCATCACTGCAGCACTCCAACAATCAGGCCTATATGGTAAAGTGGCCAGATAGAAGCCACGCAAAGGCACATGACAGTCCGCCTGGAGTTTACCAAAAGGCACCTGAAAGACTCTCAGACCATAAGAAACAAAATTCTCTGGTCTCAGGAAATGCTTTGGCCTGAATGCCAAGCATCATATCTGGAGAAAACAGAGACTGCACATCACCTGGCCAATACCATCCCTACAGTAAAGCATGGTGGTGGCAACATCATGCTGTGGGGATATTTTCCAGTGGCAGGAACTGGGAGACTAGTCAGGATCGAGGAAAAGATCAATGCAGCAATGTACAGAGACATCCCTCATGAAAACCTGCTCCAGAGCGCTCTGGACCTTAGACTGGGGGGACAGTTCTTCTTCCAACAGCACAACAACCCTAAGCACACAGCCAAGATAACAAAGGGGTGGCTATGGGACAACACTGTAAATGTCCTTTTGTGGCTGTGCACCAACACTTCCCAGAACCTCTCAAGCTTGAGAGGTTCTGCAAAGAATCGGAGAAACTCCCCAAAAATAGGTGTGCCAAACTTGTAGCATCATACACAAAAAGACTTTAGGCTGTAATTGGTGCCAAAGGTGAGCAAAGGCTGTGAAAATGTATGTACACATGATTCCTTTTTTTTTTGTTTGGCTTTGATGAAAGTATTGTGACTGATCTGTATTTTAAACATATGATGAACATATGAAACATGTGGTGTGGCTCTGTGCATCCAGTGTAAATCCAGAAATACTGTTGATTAGGGTAATGTTGATCAGTATATGATTTCCTAACCTGACTTGGTCTAGAACTTCTAGATTACATCTAAATAAACCTACACCAAACAATATAGAAAATATTTAATCATTAATCAAAAAAATTAACCTGGACCTTAAAATCTGAATGTAGCCAGAATCTCAAATCCTAAAACCACCAAAGAACCATGTTTTGATGCTGCACCACCTTAACATATAGTATGTATGCCACAAGTTTACTGTGGAAATAAGAATAGCTTCATGTTCATTATTTATATTTATAATTCACAATTTTTTATTATTTTGTTTTGTTTCTTGTGGGATGCATAAAAGATGACTTTGAACTTGCAATTTGCATGAAAAAAAGCAGTTTAACACAATTATTTGCTGTTCTAAATTGCCTTTATTACTGTGCATGAAATTCGAGTGTCAAGCCTGTTAAAATATCTTTGCTATCCAAAGTAATGCATTTAGCCACCTTCAGAAGTGGTCATGGGATGGAGTGCCGTGTCAGCAAGTCCTTGCTTTGAGCTTCAGTCCAATTTAATTTGTGTTTCTAACAGATTGAAAAAGGTCCCAAATCATCACATTTTCCCCTTTCCAACAAATTAGGTGATCTTTTCAAAATTTTATGTCCTGCCACATTGATTCAGATAGTATTCAAAGTTTGCTGAGACACTAAGAATTCGATCATTAAAAGGACAGAAAGAAGGTTTTAGGATTTGGCTTCAAAACAGATATCAACATTAAAAAAGGAATGCAAGAGAAACGGCTCATGCTGCATCGGACCTCTTCGTAGCTGGTAAGCTGGTATTATTATAAGCTTTCTCTGATCATAAATTAAAGGATAATTGACCTCAGGAGCCCTTAATAAAGATCACACATCACACTCGCTCCTGGAATTTTCTTTTTCTGTTGAATGGCAAGGCAGAGTGCTGAAGGTTATGCCTCTGTGAATCGAGTTCCAGTTTGATAAGCTTTTCACATTTCAAGCGAATCCATTTCTTCAACACTGCACAACTTGTTGCACAAAGTTGATTGATACATTTCCAAACTTGGCAAATCTCATAGGCTCAAAATACCTTTTGACAATAGCAACACTAAAGCTGGTGTGCATTAACCTTTTCAGAGCATCCTATTCAATATCCAATATCCTCAAGCGAGGCTGGACTGATGTATTGACTAAGAACTACTGCATGGCTGACAAGGATGCCCTTTGCACTCTAATTAGTAAAGCCTTGAAAAATGAGTGGTTCAGTAGAGCAGATTAGTGTGGCATATGTCAGAGTCTGACATGCATGCTCATTTTACCAATCAACCACAGCGACACTATCTTTCTGTTGCGTTATGCTAGCTCTTGAGGGATTTTTTTTAAGTCTTATTTTTTTTCTAGTTCTAGTTTTTAGACATGTTTTCTCTCGTCTGGTTTTAATCTCCTGCCAACCATTAATTTCTACTGTAATTGCTGGATAAAAGATAGTGCTTCTCTGTTGGCGTTTCTCCCCAACCATCTTTGACTTCTTTTTGACACAATAATTCAGTAAGTCAGTAGCTGAAAATAAGCTTGAATTGATATATGTCTGTTTAGGGTGAAAGTAGGTTCAGGTTAGACAATTTAATTATATAGTATTCTCATTTAAAGCCTCACTCTTTACAAAAGGCAGCATAGCTCAGCAAAATGTTTAAAAGCCTCTATTGACCCATAATTATTAGTCGTAAAGATGCAACCGATTCCAATTGTGGCCTTAAAACACTAAATATCTGTTCAATAACAGTCCAGAGATAAAATAGCTTCAACTTATTTTCTCATCACCAAAATCAAAAAGAGCAATAAAGACTCAGGAATGTGTTAAGCAGCTTTAAAAGCTGTGTATAAAATGTCTGAAAAAAAAAAAAAGAGCCTGAATGCAGGACACTCAGGATGATTGTGACATTGAGTGCAGCATAGCAAAATATCCTTACACCATCATCAATCAGGGCCCAAGTCTTAGATAAAATAATCCTGCAATAGGCAATGTAGCTGAAGTAATACAAGGCAGACGAGATGGCTGTAATCTTGTAATTGCAGATGCTGAAGTGGAGCCAAGACCCATGTAGCATTGTGAAGACGTCATGGTATCAAGCTCTCAGGGACTAATCATTTAGCCCCATCCCAGCCAATCGGAGAGTGATGACAGACAGAACTACCAGATAACAGAAAAGCAATCGTTTATTTATGATATGAGAATTCCCTCTCTGATGGGACAATGAACTAATTTAAAAATTAATTGTGGGAAATTTAATTTTTTTTTTTTTATAAAGCTAGCAACAAAACTAAACAGTGGATTACATCAATATTCTGATACTCTGTACAATAATCAGCATTATATAATACATACAGTAATACACAGTATAATTTAACAAAATGTTAGTGAGAAACTGGATTGTGAGTTGTAAGAATAATTTCAAAGTTCGTCAGAAGGTGTTGACCCACTGGTCCTCGGATAAAGCGCTTACTGAAAATCTGACACCAGTGTCGAAAATAATTTCACTGTTTCTATAGTAACAGCTAATTCATAGGTTGTATAGTATAGATGCTCTAATCACAGACTACTGAAGATATTCAACACATGATTAGTAAGCATTGGCATTGGTGCAAGTTGATGCAAGAGGTTCCAGCTTTTATATAGCAAGTGATAACAGAAGCTAACCACTTTCATACAGATGTTGTTTAACATCAGCTAAATAACGGTGAATGAAAATGTATAACAGGTTTAATTCATTTAAAAACAATAGCTGTGGCATAAGAGAAATGTTTTTTTTTAAAAGCTGTAAAAAGAAAAACATTTCTGAAGAAAATGTGAGTGGTGTTCAAAGGTGTCACTTTGTTGTCTGTGATTGAAAAGTGTGAGATGCAATTCTTCTCATCAAGATGAGCATTTTGATACATCACACATGTGCTAATATTTCTGAGGAGGCGGGGCCAAAAGATCAATGCAATAAAGATAAAGAGGCCCGATAACACGATAAACCACCATATAACTAATTATAATACCCAATTGTTTTTATTATATGCAGTAATAAATTGCAGTTAAGACATAGTTATAGATAAATGTTTTAAAATTTTTCTTTCTTTGATTTTGATATATACAGATTTTCTTCCCAAGCAATTATTTATATTATTGCCGTTTGCTCCTTATATTACATTAAATCCATTAAATTGAAAAAAAAAGAGAACATACCATTTGCAAATAGAAATGGAGACTCGGAAATTGAGCCATACATTAACTGACATGAGATTCGACTTAGACTTGCACTTAACTGGATGAACACATGGACATAAGCGAATAGATTTAAAAAGCCAACCCTGACTCATTGCAGCAGTTACTGTATTACTCTGAGTAAGTGATTGGAAGGACTTCTAGAAAACCACTGTTGGACCTTAAGCACTTTGATAACATCCTGTCTTTACAGCAAATCATTTTGGATACATATTGTATGAACAATCAGTGTAGCATTAATGCTATGAATCTGTCAGGTTCATGCCACATCTACGGTGGCTGAGAAGTTCAAAAAACATTAACAAATCAGAAAACGAATTAACAAATGCAAAAACAAAATAACAAATCTGAAAACAAATGAACAAATGCAAAAACAAATGAACAAATACAAATACAAAATAACAAATCCGAAAACACAACGACAATTCAGACAAACCGGAAAAGGTAGGTATAGTTTGTGAATGGAAACTTTTCGATCATTGGACGAGACACCTGTCATTCAAGATACACAGGAAGTATGAAATCTTATAACTTTGTTTCTTGTACATGTGTAAAGTTCTCCGTTTAATTGAAACTATTTTTTTTTTTATTTTGATTAGTGCACATTTAAATATGAGAAAATTGAGTAAACATTGGCAAGCAAGAAGAAACTGGAATTAATTCAAATCTACTTTGAGGAAGGCCATTCTGATGCAGTGATTTTGGAGATGCTGCAGTATATCATGACATAAAGATTAGTTTGTACACTTTTATACGTTCCAATTTCTCCTGCCGCAGACTGTTACTTCAGACGCTTTATGGTCTGATATCCATAACTGGCTTAACCCAAAGGTTACCCATCTAAGAAATTTCACTGTGAAGGACATTATCTTTGGACTTGTAATGAACAATAACAATAAAGACTTTCTTGTTAATACTATACTTCTGATGGGAAAATATTATATACACAAATCAAAATACTTGAAGGTGAAACCAATGTTTTTTTGCATTTTATAATGAGTTTATTTCTTTCACAAAAGCCCTTAAAGTGATTCAAAAGAAAAATGCAATGAATCTTTTGTCCTTTATAGAAAAAAATAATTTACAGAATAAACCATAGCCCTATTCATTTTTATCCTTTTTTTAAATTACATTTAATTATTATTATTATTATTATTATTATTATTATTATTATTATTATTATTATTATTATTATTATTAATTCAATTTATTTATATCTGTATATATTTGTATTTTCATGCACCTGTTCTGTGTATTGTAATGTTAATTGTACTTGTTATTGCCACATTGTTTTTTATATGGCTAATTAATAATAATAATAATAACAATAACAATAAAAAAAAGACTGTTGTACTTCCCGTATATCTTCAATGACAGGTGTCTCGTCCATTGATCGGTAAGTGTTCCATTGACAAACTATACCTACCTTTTCCGGTTTGTCTGAATTATCATTGTGTTTTTGGATTTGTTAATGTGTTTTCGGATTTGTTAGTGTTTTCTAATTTGTTAATGTGTTTTGCACTTCTCAGCCACCGTACGCATCTCCAATAAACCACTTTACCATGTCACATGTTTGTTTTTGCACCTGATTCACATTCACTAACTATTAGCACTTCTAAAGTCTAAAGACTCACAGTACATCACACTTTCTGTCTCTTGTTACCATGGTTGTCTTCATTGTAATCCATGTTCATGCTCAGGTTAAAGTTTCTGTTCATGTACTTAGTTAATTTGTGGGGGTTTTTTCATGTCTTTTGTTTCTTTACATTTGCACTTCAAATAAATATTTGCACTTGTAGCCAATTTTGCTTCATAACATGACAGAATGATATATACAATACTAATATGTATAATAGGGTGATAATATAGCTCTACAACCAGAGCGGCATGAAGTACAAGGTGCAACACTACATACAGTAAATCCAGACGATTTTACACTAAAGGCATGCAGTCAACAAATGATTTGTATATGTCATATCAGAAGTTTAGAGCTACAGAAAACATAAAGTCAAATTTTTAAATATGCCAATATGATGTGGAATAACAATAGGGTATAAAAAACAATTAGGATAATGCAGAATCATCATCAGATAATGATGAGGAAGTACATTAAGTAGCTGTTAGATTTTTATTATGCCCAAAAAAAACTTAATTCTTGGAGAGGTTTTCCATATGATCTACGATGCCCGTGGTGCGTTTTTCTGATCAGGGAAGAATCACACAGCACACAGCATGGCGCATATGTTCTTCTTCAGTTTAATGCAGATAACAGACAAGTATATATAGACACTGGGAAAAACCTAAGATAAAACTGTTCCTGTTTGGGTAAGTTTTTGCAAACATTATAATTTATGGCAATACATTTCAAAGCAAACAATCACCCAATTAATTTTTTCAATATGTCGATTAATGTATTACTTAACACTCTGAAGTATTGGCAAAAATTATCTGAAGATGACACACTTTAGAATAAAGAAAACCAAATGTAGAGCAGTGCACAATTAATTCGACAGAGAAAGCTAGTTGTTTGTTTCAGGTTCATCCAGTGGCACTCAAATATTCCTTTATAAATATCGAGAAAGAATGCATATCATTTGGACAACCGTCTTCTTTATCTGATGTACACAGTTCATTTTTAGCATTTAACATTATGTGCTTGAATGCATATCATTGGATGCTGCTTTTAATAAAAAGAAATAGTTCATTATAGGCAGTCAAAATCACTGAGATGAGGTTTTTCCCATTTTTAAAGTCCTGATCGTGAATAGTGACCAAAACTACTGGCTCCTATGTGCATGATTGTATGACTGTACTGCTGCAACACTTTTGCTTGATTAAATGATTTGTACACAGGAAGAAAGGTGCAACTCTAGAAAATATGCTCAATAATGTTCTAAATTTGTTGGTCACTTGGCTTGAATCAGAGTTGAATCATGTTCTTACATCAATAGAAATGTACAAGGGTTCCAGTGGAAATAGACACAAGTTTTCTCCAGTTTTAATGCTACTGCTGTGTATCTTATATTCAGAGCTGGCCAAGTGATAGATTGGAATTTCAGTAGCTAGAGGTGTGTGGTGTTCTTAAAGAGTCTTTGAGTTCAAGTACATTGTGGTAAGCAATAGTAGAATTGCCACTTCTGAGCATGATACGGTTGATTAGTATGCTTTTCATCATGCACCTGTAGGAGTTGGTGAGAAGCTAGGCAGATCAATTTACTTTCCTTAGGAACTGGATTGCTGTCGAGCTTTTTTTGACAAGGAAAATGGTGTTAATGATTCCATGCCAGACCAAAATGCAATTATACCGAGGGGGGAAAAACACTGAAAAACAGTACACAAATTAAATTTCTTTTCATTAATGAAATAAAAAAAAGTGTACAGCACAGGAAGGTGAAAACATTGTTGTATTGTTCTTACATCGCTTGATCTCTTTAATGAAAAACAGTCAGCAGGGGATTGTGTTTTAGAAATCAAACACTGGTCTTAATGCTGAATGTAATCCACCTTTAAAGGTAATCCAACCTCGACTGCACTGCATTTCACTGTGCAATTCTGTTTAGATGAAAAACAAACATTCTCCTGGTGTGGGAGGCAAAAAGTGAAATACAACACAACAATCTTTATTGCCTTTTTATTACTGACTAGCAGAAAAGGCTGCACAATGAAGAGCAAAAAATTTATTGCATTGCTCCTATACTGCTAGATTTCTTTAATGGAAACCTTTAAAGAGAACCTATGTCATTCCCGAGTTACTGCATCCACTGTTCCACCTGAATGCACTGTTCCTTACTACAGTAGTCACATCACAACTCAAGGGTTCACAATCTTCACTTTCTCTCTGCTGAATTCCACAATCAACTTCTTAGTTTTGTTGACTCTAATTGAGAGACTGTCTGTACACCACGCTGTGAGGAGTTTATCTTCCTCTATGCTGGCATCCTAATTTATTGTTGCTAATGAGGTCCATATTTGGTGTGTCATCAGCAGATGCTATTATTGAGTCATGCGTGGCAACACAGTCATGGGAGAGAGCAGTAGGGAGAACAGCATTAATTATTGTGTATGTTATTGGGATGTCAAATTCTGTAATGATTAGAAATGGCAGATCCCAGTCAAAAAAAACAAATAAACACACTATAGTTTAGAAGGAAAGCAAGATGTTTCCTAATGCGTCATGAGTCAAAAATCATCACAAAGATTTTATTTTGAACTGTACATATTTCTAGGTGCAAGCTGTTCGCAGAAAGCAGACAATGATAGACAATGATATTATTTCATGTCAATTCAATTCATTTTTATTTGTATAGCACTTTTAACAGTGGACATCTGAAAAGCAACTTTAAAGATAAAGCGGTAATAAAAGAATAAAAGAAAGTTTGTTCCTTAGAATTGGAAGTTTGTCCCTAATAAGCCAGCCAGTTCTTTGAGTCCATCCATCTGGGTGGCACTGAATGTCCATGCATCATAGTGCATTAATGCTAAGGTGTGCAGTGATTAAATGCAACCTGTGGTCCTGAGCCATTGTAGTAGACGACATTAACTACAATCAAAATCCATCCTCAAAGCTCCTGTTTTGCTCAGTAATCTCATGGATCCGCAGGCCATTGATGTGGAACCATCCCCAGATGCACAGAATGGCCAGTCGAAGAGACCCCCATCCAGAGGCAGGGCACGGGGACAAACTAGACAAATCCGAAGAGAGGAAAGACACAGCAACACTGATCACTGGTACCTCAGGATCATGTTTTTCTTGAAAGAGAGAGAGAGAGAGAGCGAGAGAAAGAGAGAGAGAGAGAGAGAGAGAGAGAGAGAGAGAGAGAGAGAGAGAGAAAGAGAGAGAGAGAGAGAGAGAGAGAAAGAGAGAGGGAGAGAGAGAGAGAGAGAGAGAGAGAGAGAGAGAGAGAGAGAGAGAGAGAGAATAGGGATTATTAAGTATCCTGATAGTTATGTAAAATGACTGTGCTGTACTGTGTGTTTAGGGCGCAATGGCAGCATAACTAAAAGGGAGAGCCAGAAGGTAATACAGACATGAGGGTACTCTGGGATAAGAGACGGCCCACCACACTACCTAAATGCACGTATGAGAGTGGGGGTGGAATATCCCAGTTCACCAAAGAATTTAAGCAGCTAATTCTTAACCCACTCACTAACATTCTCTTTTTATTCTCTTTTATTCTCAACTCAGCAGCTTCATCTAATAAGAAAAAAAATAATTGTTCTTTCTTTTTCAGTTAATCGTAAGAACACCACAGAAGCTGTAGTGAATAAGAAAAAGTTGAGAATGAAAATAAGTTTGCTGTGGATTTAATACACTTTACAGTGATCAGATTTTTTGTCAGACGTAATGAAGGACCTATATTATGCTGCACTCCAGACAATGTTGAAGTTTTGTGCCACAACATTTAGCTTTATAGAACAATCCCTGAAAATATGCTAAATGTATAATGCTTTGTAAAGATTGTGTCCTTTAGTTTACGTTGTCAATAACTGTTAAACTTCAGTTATTATGAAAGAAATATGCACATGCACCTTTTTATATGCATATTACTTATACCTGCTGGAAACGCTTTGATGGATGAACTGAGTCATATAGTAATTGCTTCAGGACAAGGCAAGCAGGGTTGCACAAATAAACTCCGCTTTAAATTGAAATTGAATGGCATTCTCGGGAGGTTTCAAAAGTTCAGAACGTGAGCCTGCTTTTCATGGGCAGTGGAATACACAGGAGTTTAGTATGCAAAATAGATCTGCATTGACAAACAGAACTCAGCATATATTTGACTGAACGGAGGAGGTCAAAATCTTCTTATTACCGCTTTCATTGCAACTTCTTTCACTTAGTTCAACTCTTACTTGGAAACCTGGGAACGTGCCAATCATCAGTCGGGTAACTGTCAATCGAGAGTCAAGCTATCATTTGAAATGTTCCTTTAGGAAAAAAGCTTGACAGCCTGTTATGCGCACTCGGGGGAATATATTAAGGACTGAAATGATAGCCCAAAACCTTATGTCACCGCATAGGCATCATGAACCAACTGTGTGTGCGCACTGGGCCAAAAAATAATCAGCAAGTGTGCATTGTGTCTTGTTATGGGAAGGCTGTGTTAGCAAAGATGCCTTGATCTTCAGCCAGCACTAATGGAGGTATTAATAAACTATTAATTCAGTATGTTTGCATTTCTTTTTTTGTCATTCTATCCAAATACAAGTACGTAGTGAGACAACGACGACCATGACAGTAAAACATTGTGAGAGCAGTTTGAACATGTGAACCAATTGTAAAGCAAAATGTATAAAATGACACCTCAGGTAACTATATAATTAGGGTTGCCAGGTCTGCATAACTTTACATTTGACATTACATCATTGCTTCCAAACCAACCCTAAAACCACTCAAGTAAACTGTCTGTTACTCAAACTGTATATTTATCATTCCCAAATGCTGTTTAAAATCATGACTGCAGTTGCTGAACATATTATCAAAATGTCATTTTAAAATACCATAATACCTAAGAATCAATAAGGAAACAAGCTCATTAAGACCATGTAATTCTTCTCAAATTTACAACCCTCATATTTCTACACCAATTATCCTCTGAGGATACCGATTCGCTGATGCACAACAGGCAGATTTGTACAGGGAAACTAGTCTATTTTTATTTCATTTATTTTGACCATACTTACAATACTTTATTTATACCTATACCCCATTTCACCTGTCATTACCACAACCCACACACATTTGCAAAATGGATGTATGCATAAATAGTATCCAAGCACAGCATTTTATGACAAGGTGTTTTGCTGGAAAATGAAAGCAATCAATCTTTTGACCTCCTAAGTCCTCAAGAAAATATCGTGCAAAATGTTCAACAAAAACACATTCGCTATTACATCACTTCCAAAATACCTATTTCCACCTTTCACACATCGTATTACTCATGGCAACTATACTAACTCTTACTGACAAAATCCAAGTGTTTTTATCTAGCTGTCTATCTGTTCTGTTTATTGTAATAAAATGTAAAACAAATAGTCTTAAAAGCATTACACAGGGATCCCTCCCTTTAGCGTGTGCACATGCATAGAACTAGCTGCCACAAAGTGCAGCACACTTTCTTGTTTTTGTGTCTGTTTCCATGTGCTTTTGTTGTCTTTTGTGCCATATGTATTTTGTTTTCATGTAATGTTTCCACTCCTGGCATGGTTGAGTTAGAGGGGGCCCCTCCAGTCAATCTCTAAGCCCAAGGTGGCCCATCCATGCTCGAGCCTGAGGTGGTCTGTCCATCCATGCTTGAACTTAAGCCGGTCCCTCCATCTACTCTCTAACTTGAGGCTGCCCCTCCTGACCACACCAAGGGGTGGACCTGCGACCTGTCCCCAGTGAGCCTGTCCACATTTCCCAACAAAGACAATGTCTGCCTCCACAACCAGGAGTCAGTGTACATATTTTGCCCTCAGGGGCTGGGCCAGGGGACGGAGGATTGTTGTAGGCCCCTCCAGAAGGGTATCTTTTGGAGGGGTTTTAATCAGAGAATCCCTACTTTGCTCTATTTAGATTGTAAATACGCATAGCGTGTTTTGCCTTCATTCATGTAATGTAATGTGATGTGATGTCTTATCATTGGTTCTTGTCTTCATGTATACAGTATATACCCAATTGGTTCAGTTCTGTCTCTACAAAGTAACTCTTCTAGCGACTACAAAATGTTTTGTTTGTCGTTCATGTTCATGTTTTCTCACTGTTTTGATCTTGTTTCTGTTTCATGTTCTCGTTTTGCCCCTGCTTTGTTGTTTGCTAATCGCATGACCTCTGCCTGTTTCTGACTACTCTTTTGTCTGTCAATTTGAATTTGTATGCTTGTTACATTAAACACACTTATCTGCACTTTCATCCGCTTTCTGCTATCGTGCTGCTTTCAGTGCACGTACAGATGACCATGTCATGTTACGTAAAGCTTATACGTCAATATTTTTATTTTGAGATATTGTTTTTGATTTTTACCACAATGTAAAACCATATCACTGTGGCACTTCATGGTATTTGATGGTATAATGCTAACCAACCAACAACCAACCAAACAAATAAATACTAATACTTAAAAAATTTAAACTAAACATTTCGTAAAGAGAAAGGAAAAATTATCAGTTGTATAATATGCATTATATTGTTATATTTATATTGCCTAACAATATATTCCTCTATAGTATGAACAATACTTAATTGTTATTAAAATCACTATTGCTTTGTTGTTTTGTTTGTAAATTGTCATAAATTATACTTGTGATTAAAAGTTCTGGGTAGGATTATGTAATAGAGAAAAACCAAGAAAAAAAAACTTTTTAAGAAGCTGAGAGTCCTGAACTACCTGAAAAGTCATTTTTTTTGTAAGCGGTTAGTTCATTAGAGAGAGCGAGAGAGAGAGAGAGCGTGAGAGAGAGAGAGAGAGCGAGAGAGAGAGAGAGAGAGAGAGAGAGAGTGTGTTTTCCATGTTATTTGCCCTTGAAAGCTTTGTCGTGTCTGACAACAGTGAAGTACAGATTGCTTCAAACAGTTTGTCTGAAGGTGTTTCGATAGCATTCAGAAAGGCACAATAGGAGAAAGGCAGATGTCAATGGCATAGAACTGAGAAGCTTGAAGGGCAAATGAGCAAAACCTTCAGTTTTCTGTAACGTTTAATATGCATTCAACTCTACTTTTCATTTTCTTAATTGACAATTTAGCTGTACTAAATCCTACAATTTTCAAAAACTGTTATATAAGAAATGTTATATATTATATAAGATGTACACTAATATAGCATGACCAGTGCAGAATAATTTACTACACTGCATTTAAATAATTTGTAATATAATCAGATGAACTTTAAATGATTTTACATTATTGAACAGCGGGAGGCATTTGTGTAACATGAATTTTGAATAAATGTGTTTTAGGCTCGGAACCAACAGCATTCTGTTCTGTCACTCTGGACACCTTACTGATTGAAAGAGCATTCACTCATTCAATCAGTTAATGAGTCACATGCTCACTATATAATTCACTGAAGACCTGACTCACTTACTCACAAGTACACTCACTTTCTCATGCTTTTACTCACTGACTCACTCTCACTCGTTCATTTACTCTTTCACTTATTTGTATAGTCACTCATACTCTCACTTACTCACTTACTCACTCACTCATACTCTCATTTATTCACTTTTGCAATTATCCATATTCTCACTCTCTCACAATTATCCATACAATCACTCATTTACAATTTAACTTGCTCTATCATATTTTCACATACACACACTCACTTAATTCACATTCACTGTCTGATTTATTCATTCACACTCTTACTCTTTCTTTCTTTCTTTCTTTCTTTCTTTCTTTCTTTCTTTCTTTCTTTCTTTCTTTCTTTCTTTCTTTCTTTCTTTCTTTCTTTCTTTCTTTCTTTCTTTCTTTCTTTCTTTCTTTCTTTCTTTTTATTCATTCATTCTCACTCCCACTCACTTATTTACTCACTCTCACAATCGCAATCACAATCTGACTTGCACAACCACTCTCACTTGTTCATACACACTAACTCATTCACACTCTCACTCACCTTCATTCATTCACTCACTCACTCACTCACTCACTCACTCACTCACTCACTCACTCACTCACTCACTCACTCACTCATTTAGGCCAGAAACTGTGGTAAACAAATATCACCAGGCATTTGACACCAGGTACAGCACTTTAGTATCAGTAGCACTGTGTCAAGTGTTTATGTTTAATGCTACACCATTAGTTATTGGTCCCCTTGTGGTCTAGTGGTTAGGATGTGGCGCTCTCACTGCTGCGGCCCGGGTTCGGTCCCCGGTCTGGGAACCAACCCCAGCCACTCTTAGTGCGAGTCCCAAGCCCGGATAAATGGGGAGGGTTGCGTTAGGAAGGGCATCCAGCGTAAAAACACGCGGCTGGTCCGCTGTGGCGACGCCTAATGGGAGAAGCCGAAAGAAAGCTACACTGTTAGTTACTAAGAATTAAAGTTGTGTTTAAGTTGCAGCTTAATTTCTAAAAAGTATCCAGGCCTCAATGGCTGGGAGATTTCTTAAAAACTATTTACAAATCGAGATATAGATTTGAGATTCCCTTCAGTCCATTAATTATCATTCCTTGCATTTTGCCTTAATGGCTAACTTTTTAAAATACTTTTTAAGTTTTTTTATATAAGATGTATTAAATATTCTAGAACTTTCAGGCTGCTATAAATTAAAAACTCAAAATATTACACATACATGTAAACACTCCTATAATAAAAAGACAGTCAAGGTGAGTTTCTCCTGGAAAAAATCTATTATCCACTGCATTCCTAAAAATGCAGCGACATTTACAAGCAGACCTTTCAACATTGACCTTCCAGGTCACAACTAGAAAAGATGTCGAAACAGAATCCAAGACGGCACAGACTTTATACACAAACACACACACAAAAACACACACACACACACACACACACACACACACACACACACACACACACACACACACACACACACACACACACACACACACACATACACACATACACACACAAACAGTCATGTGGTTAAGGTGGTCAATCTCTGCCTCCATCTCTCCTCAACACTTTGATGTGTGTCTGCCCTCCTGGTGTCACAGTACGGACTTTACATTCAAATACGATCACCATGCCGGAAAATCTCCCTGCAAATGTCAAAAAATAAATAAAGCAAGGAGTCACTGAGCCCTTGAGAATGAAGATGTAGAATCATAGGCTTCTTTGAAAGTCTTATCACACTTTCACCTTCTCAGGTCACTGGGATATTGAAATTGGTTTACTGGGTCCAGTCACAGTCATCTCGCCTGCTTCTTTGAATGCCTCTTAATAAATTGTGAGGATATAGTTACCTGAGCTCTTGATTATAAGCAGACACTTCTCATTGTTGGGTCATTTCATGATCACACTGCATTCTAACCATCCTAGGTGTTATTTCTTTGCAAAGAATTAAAGGAAAGTTTTTGTTTCTTTTTTTTTTTTACCCAGTTAAAATTAATTCATCTCAGGTAGCATTACACAGATCAGGCATAACATTTTGACCACCTGCCTAATATTGTGTTGGTTCCTATTTTACTGCTAAAACAGTTCTGACACTGAGCATAACAGCATTAACTTCTTCAGCAATTTGAGCTTTAGGAGCTCGTCTGTTGGATTAGACCATATGGTCATAATGCTATGCCTGGTCGGTGTATATCTTTCAGGTTTATTTTTGACCATGGCTGCATTTTGCTCTTAAATGAATAACACATACCCTTCAAGGAATCGTGGAGAAATAGATGGTTTAAGGAGAAGATATTAAATAGCTTTACACATCAATTCAAACTGGCATTTCTTAAAGTGTACATGCATTTATACATGCTATTTGGCCAAATGCTGAAATATGAAAAAAAGACAATTTGGCACAGTCAAACCACTTTTTAGGTCATTCTGTGGAATCATTTTAACCCAATAAACCTCTGCTGGATTTCTCAATAGCATAATGTCCATCTATCTTTTTATCTATTCATTAATTCATCCATTCCAACAAAGCAGGGGACATGCCCAGGGCACCACTGCATGCACACACACACACACCCACACACACACACACACACACACACACACACACACACACACACACAACACACACACACACACACACACACACTACAGACAATTTGGAAATGCAGATCAGACTGAACTATGATGTGCCAACAAAATCAGAAATTGGAAAAATATTAAGATATATACATGTCTGTGATAAGTTTACAGTATAAACCATTAGAATCACTTCTGTATTACTCTGGTTGATTAATTATTTTTTTTTTCTTAATAAAATAAAATACATAAAATTCAGTAGTTTTTAAATAATTTTTTGATATTCATAAATGTTTTAATTTAATGTATTTTATATAATAGATTTAATAATGAATAAACATGAAAAGAATAAATAACACATGGTAGAATAAAAGAAAAATTATTACAATTATTATTACATTAATTATTACAAAAAAATTTATTGCAGGGTTGGTGTAACATTTATGACCAATGTTTACTATATAATGAGCTCATTTGCCATGCACTATAAAGGGATTAGCGAATAAGAGAACGCGAGCGATTTCAGACGCAGCATTACGTTTACTCCCTCTGTGTGCCTGTTACAAGGTAGATTATGTTGAGCTGGAAAATCTGCATACATTATTCAAATAAACACACCCTCATGGATCCTTATGGATCAGCATTTTTACTTTGGATACTTTTTAAGTATTTAAAACTTTTAAAAAATGTAAGCATTTCAAGTATTTTTGCTAATATTTAACAAATCGCTTTATAACTAAGTAATATTTAGCAAGGTACTGTATTTGCACTTTTACGCAAGTACTGGAATGGTCACTCTATTCATCTGTGCTTTGAATAAAAAAGGACAAAGCGTGAAAGCAGGATTATAGAAGTTAGTGCCACGTACAGTACGTGAAATGAATAAATGAATAGGAAATCAATCACCTCTTATATTCCAATAAAAAAAATGATTTTATGAGGTATGAAATTAGAATTTTTTTAAACAAAGCTTTTGTTCCTCTCTGAAAAAAAAGGTCGGCTGTAATTCCCAGCAAGGCTGAATGACATGCAGACACAGAGAGCTTTCAATCACCTTGAATAAGTGTGTGCCTGTGACTACTTGTGTCAGTGGAGGGCCGTGCATTTGGTACCTGGGCCTTCAGTGGGGACTTATCTGACTAAATCCACCTCTTAATACCACAACTATCACGTCACGATTATAGAAACCATCAATACAATACAAAAACACAATATAACAACGTGTGGCATTACAGAGAGAGAAGCATTTCGCATATTAAGTGTAAATACCATTTTCCTAAAGCAAGAAACCCAGTTAAGACTCCAAACCTCTACACTACAACCTCAACTGTGCACCTACATCATATGGAGCAGTTCAGAATCAATATTTGTCTAATAACCTGAAAAAAAAACATTAAAATCTAAATAAAATACAACCTACTCATGTAGAATCATAATTTGCACCTCTCCTCAGAGGCTGTAAGCCAGTGGTACTGCTCGTATTCACTGGTCTGGAAGTGGTGAACAAACCCTTTCTCGTGCTGAGACTAGCTTGCTAGATTCGGGGTTGGCTGACCTCACAATGTCTAGCTTTTCTGGAAAATTTATTTTTAAGTATGTCCAAGACCAAATAAATTATCTTCCTCTGTAAGCATAAAAAAAGTCTAAGATGTATTAATGTGAGCAGAGAGCTACACGTTTTGCTGCTGGTACTGGGGAACTGTGGTTAATTGAGGGAAACATGGAATCCTATCTGTCTGTCTGTCTGTCTGTCTGTCTGTCTGTCTGTCTGTCTGTCTGTCTGTCTGTCTATCTATCTATCTATCTATCTATCTATCTATCTATCTATCTATCTATCTATCTATCTATCTATCTATCTATCTATCTCGCCAATGAGCTGCGCTAATTCAAAAGCTTCATTTGCATACGGCTGTCGGACAGGTTTGGCAGCTGAGCGCAGGTGATTTCCGGACAGGAGGAGTGGCAGGTCAGACCGGAAATAGGACAAGAGCTTTACCTGCTTTCAAAGCGAAAGGAAACCACGACCTTCATTAAGCGCATGTCACTTATTCGAGCGGTGTGTCCGCACTGTTCATGCCCGAGTTAAAATGGTGGTAGTGGATGTTCAGTACACGAAGGTAGCCACAGAAAACCAGGATGAAATAGAAGCCGAGCGCGCGCACGAGGACAGCGATGAAGAACAAGTGACAGTCTACTTCAAGCAGTAAGTGACGAGGGATGTGTGTGTGTGTGTGTGTGTGTGTGTGTGTGTGTGTGTGTGTGTGTGTGTGTGTGTGTGTAGTGCAGTTATTAAGCTCACCGTGCAGTACAAATGTTCACTATAAGCAATAAGTTTATTACATACCCCCACTGTGGATCCTGTTTAGTTGCATTGCTTAAGGGAATTCAGAACCTACAGCACGAATGTGTTTGCTGCTGATTGAATTCAACAGTGTTTGAATGGCGGTTCCACAGAAGCCTTATAATCAGACATTCTGCCCCAAAGCCTTCATTAACCCATAATAAATACACAAGCTCACCAGTGCTTATATAATGCATAAACGCTTTCAGGTCTAAATTGCCTTAGACGCAAGAGTAACCAAAGAAAGGTCTACTATTAGATCTACAGTTGAACCAGTTTTGCAAGGAAGAAAGTAAAAGTTAAATATAAGTTAATCAAAATTCAGTAGTGGATCATTAAAAGAAAAAGGGAAAAAAACTATCTAAAAAGAACTGCTAACACTTTGGGCTATGTGATGCTTTCATCAAACATTCATAAGCCTTCCATAAATCTATTATAAAGCAATATTAGAGGATTAACACCGGTGACTTGCTTATAGAGGAAGCTGGAAAGAAGCGAAGCTACAGGGCAGGATATGGCCCTTCCTTCTGAGAGGTCCCCGTGAGGCCTGATTGTTTAAACAATCCTGAATTTTCATCTGAAAATGAACGAAAAGCAACATCACTCAACATGGGAGTGTGAGAATAGCTGGATTATTTAGGGGGCAAAGTGGACTTGCTAGCTGTGATGCAATTGAGATAGTAGAGGCTCAGGATATCGAAGTAGAGAAAACACAATACGAAAAACATCACAGCAATTCTTATATAAGGTTAGAGATCAGACACAATCCACTCCAAAAGAGCCTTTCAGATGAGAATTTGTTCTGCCCTTCGGTTGACATGGCGATCAGGAGCTTCAACGAGCGATTCTCAATTCTGGAGGATTTCTGCGGCCTATATAGTTTTCTGTTCTCATAAGAAAAACATGACACAAACAATACAAAAGTGGAAGCCAACTGCAACATGTTGGAGAGAGTCTTACATGGCATACTTGCAGAGGATTTGGTTATATTTTGATCATGCATCTACCTCTCAAAGAGACATACTGGGCTACATTTACAAAAAGCAACCTTTAGATTTGAATGGAAACGGTACTAAACATTGTTCTTACTCTGCTCTTAACACTTCCCAACACCATTGCATCTGAAGAGAGACGTCTTTCAGCTGACTTAAACATACTGCATGTCGACGACGAGTCGAGAGATGCTCTCAGCGCTGAATCCAATTTCAATCGAAGGCAACAGTCGAAAGTCTTTGGATATATTTGCAATATTTGCTTCAATTAAGGCACATTAGCAGCACGTTTAACAGAAAAAGAGTGCTTTGTTTCTTCATTTCATGTACTATGTGTTTTGACTACATTGTTTAATAATGGGTAACATGAAAACATAACAAAAATCTGTCAGAAAAGCCCCATGAATTTATTGTGCATGGGGTCCCCCAAATAATTGCCTCTGCAGCGATGATCTTCATAAAGTATTCAGTACGATTATAACTCATTAACTTATGTAATTAAATGATCAATTATTTGATTATTGTTTTTTTACATATATAAGCGTATCGATGTTCCATTGATTTGCCTGCCTTTCTAGAGCTTGCACAATTTTACAAATAGCTAATAGAAGTCCATTGGGTCAAGAGTCACTCTGGACCATGCTTACAATAAGAACTCTTTCTATTTGAGTCGGATCTGTAGATGGAACAATTCATTGCAGAATTGTAAAATTTTAGGGTTTTTTTTTCCACACCATATTTGTCTAGTTTTAAAATATCCAGCAACCATCAAATCTTGTTTTATGGTTACAGCAACTGTAATTTTAATATACACCGACCAGGCATAAAATTAGGACCACCTGCTTCATATTGTGTTGGTCTCCTTATTTCTTCCAAAACAGTTGGAAGACCCATCGGGCGTTAACAGCATTAACTTTTTCAGAAATTCAGCAAAAGAGCTACATGAGCTAACCTTCGCTCCCCATGTGCATCCATGAGCCGTGGTCCAGTTCACCACTGTTCCTTCCTTGGACCACTTTCGATAGATACTGACCACTGCAGACATGGAACATCCTACAAGAGCCTCAGTTTTGGGGATGCTCTGACCCAGTCGTCTAGACATCACAATTTGGCCCTTGTCAGACACGCCTCAAATCCTTTCACCTGCCCATTTTTCCTGCTTCTAGCACGTCAACTTTGAGGACAAAATTTTCACTTGCAGCCTAATATACTAACAGGTGCCATGATGAAGAGATAATCCATGTTATTCACTCACCAGTCATTATGTTTTATAATGTTATGTCTGAACGGTGTATGGCCACTTTTCTATGGACACCTGACCATCACACCTGTATTCACCAAACGTAAAAAAGTTGAAAGTCCACAGGTGTCAAAGTCTAGTCTTTGCATTACAATGTCCTTTCTAAGATGAACATGTTCCAGCATTACAACATGCACAGCTACATGAATACACCATTTGCCAAGATTGGAGTGGAAGAACTCGATTGAACCCTGAATTTTACCTCACTGTACACCTTGAATAACAAGCCTCTTACCTGATATAAAATGCTCAGTAATGCCACAGCCGCACTCCTCAATTTAGTGGAAAGCGCCAGCAAAATGTAGACTGTTAACGTAGTAAAGAGGGGCCAACTCACTTTTAATATCCACAGTTTGTAATGGGAAACTTTTGTCCCTGTAATAAAAAGCATTTATGGCATTAATCCAGAGCAACTTACAATGATCTTATATATATATATATATATATATATATATATATATATATATATATATATATATATATATATATATATATATATATATATATATATAAATAAAACTGAGCAGTTGAGGGATAAGAGCCTTGTTTAAGGGCCCAGCCGTGGCATCTTGGTGGTGCTGGGATTTGCTTCTGATCAGAAGACCACTGAGCTACCACTTCCCTTATGACTACATATAGTGTGTCTGTGAAAAAAGAAATTACAGTAAAGCCTGTGTAATCAAGTGTGTCTAAATATGAGAAAAGGCTTCAACTCACAGTTCAAGGTTATTGCTTCTAGCATGCAATTCGTTTGTTGCTACTTACAGTACATCTGTGAGATTCAGAATAAAGATTCATGTATTCACATATTCAAAAATATTTACTGATTCTAAATACATTTAAAACCAATTAACACCATAAAAATACATCAATTATATATTATTTATTTTAATATCCTCTAAACTAAAATGATAATTATGCATTCGTAACAGTATTAGGAAGCACTATGTATAGCCTCTACACCTTTACTTATTTAAGGAGCTCATATATCAGTGGAATGAATGGGAATAGTATGGATACATCACGACTAGGCTATAATCAAAGAATAATAAAGGGAGACTGGGGTAAAAAATTTTAATATCAGTTTTGCACAGTACTCATCCTGATATTCATGATTCTGCAAAGTCCTCCTGTATTACATTACTAATGGTAATTGGTAGATTTTATTTAAGATTTTTTAAAGATAAAATCTTCAGACATGCTTAATAAAAGGTTTATGAATGTAGGTACGCCACTGAATAATTGACCTTACTGAATAATCCTACTGAATAATTCACTGAAAACCTGTCATAGCCTCACAGTGAACTAGTGTAATATACTACTCTTTGCATGGCATGTTGGTGCAAAATGATGAATAGCCTATTTTTATTTATTTTTTTGTAAATGATGCATTTATTACTTGAAGTATTGTCACAATAAATATATTTCCAATGCATTTCAATCACACACAACCAATATAAAATTTTCTTCTAAGTTTAAAATTGCTACGAGCTTCGTTCTGTTTTTATTATTGAGTCCTTTTTATTATTTTATTCAGATTTATTAACATTTTGCACTAAAGCTTACATTTGGGCTTTGCTCTCACTCAGAGCTTTTCCGGCTAAACTCTGAAATAGCATTAATACACAGAGCAAGTCTTTTCTTTCCTAATAAAAGATTAGAAAAAGCAAGATTAAGGTAGCCTGGAGGATTCATGTGAGTCCTTCAGAGAATGCAAGGCAGCTGAGTGGATTAAAGTGAAGGGCTATTCACTGAGATTGGCCGACCTTGTCATACGTTCCGGACGACATTACAGCAGTGAATTTAACTGTAGTGAGTCAGAATGATATCCTGCAGAAGATGTAGTTTGTTGCACACCTTTTTGTAAATATAAGAAATGCACAAGACTCTCTAGAAATTATCTAAAATGTTAGATAATGGTAGGTTTGCCCGATGCAGAGTTGAGCAGCTGTTATGGGGTAACCTAGTCTGTCTATGCCTGCATATAAAATTTCATCAATATATTGCACTGCCTATAGGACTTAGTAACCCCTAACCCTAACCCCTAACCCCTTTGTGTATATATATATATATATATATATATATATATATATATATATATATATATATATATATATATATATATATATATATATATATATATATATGTGTGTGTGTGTGTGTGTGTGTGTGTGGGTGGCAAGTGTAATGTTGTCTCACTAGATTATTGAATTTACAATTAACTAATGGTAGGCAGAAGCAGAAAGTAAATCACATGGCAACTGCATAATCTCTTTTATTATCAACGCACACAACACACACAAGCAAATCCACTACATTATATATTTCATTTAATTAAATTTCATCTTCTCCCGCTTATTCGTAATTCGGGTCGTGGGGGCAGATTCCCTAAGATTGTCTAAGCAGATTCCCCAGACACTTCTCCGTGTCCCGGGATCGGGCTGTCAAGGCCCCCGCCTTCGACTGCTGCCCAATCCTCTCAGCACCGGTCCCTTACGGTCCCTCCTGCAGGTGGTGAGCGCACGGGAAGGCGGCCCCACGTCGCTCCGACGTCACGGTCCTTGATTTATTTTTCTCGTAAGGGTCCCCTGGAGCATAGAGGGTTAAGGGCCTTGCTCGAGGGCCCAAGAGTGGCAGCTTGGCGATACCGGGGCTTGAACCCCAGACCTTCCGATCGGTAACCCAGCGCCTTAACCGCTGGATCCACCTCTCCCCCCTTATATATATAATGTAGTTGTTCTGTGAGCAACAGTATAGTTTTATGCTGAAGAAGAGCGCCACAGATGCATTATTTGCTTTGAGAATGTTGATGGAGAAGTATAGAGAAGGTCAGAAGGAGTTGCATTGTGTGTTTTTGGATTTAGAGAAAGCGTACAACAGGGTGGAGAGAGGAGTTGTGGTTTGTATGAGGAAGTCAGGTGTGTCAGAGAAGTATGTGAGGGTGGTGCAGGACATGTATGAGGACAGTGTGACAGCAGTGAAGTGTGCAGTAGGAACGACAGACTGGTTCAAGGTGGAGGCTGGACTGCATCAAGGATCGGCGCTGAGCCTTTTCCTGTTTTCAGTAGTGAATGAAAGGTCAGACAGGAGTCTCCATGGACTATGATGTTTGCGGATGATATTGTGATTTGTGGTGAGAGTAGGGATCAGGTTGAGAAGAGCCTGGAGAGGTGGAGGTACGCGCTGGAGAGAAGGGGAATGAAAGTCAGTAGTAGTAAGACAGAGTACATGTGTGTGAATGAGAGGGAGGGCAGTGGAGTGGTGCGGTTGCAGGGAGAAGAGGAGGAGAAGGAGGAGTTCAGGTACCTAGGGTCAACAGTGCAAAGTAATAGAGAGTGTGCTAGAGAAGTGAAGAAAAGAGTGCAGGCAGGGTGGAGTGGGTGGAGAAGAGTGATAGCAGGAGTGATTTGTGATGGAAGAGTATCTGCGAGAGTGAAAGGAAAATGTTTAGGACTGTGGTAAGACCTGAGATGTTGTATGGAATAGAGACAGTGGCAATGAGTAAAAGACAGGAGGTGGAGCTGGAGGTAGCAGCACTGAAGATGTTGAGGTTGTTGGGAGTGATGAGGATGGACAGGATTAGAAATGAGTTTATTAGAGAGACAGCACATGTAGAACGTTTTGGAGAAAATGTGAGGGAGGTGAGATTGAGATGGTTTGGACATGTGCAGAAGAGGGACATGGGGTATATCGCTAGGAGAATGTTGAGGATGGAGTCACCAGGAAGGAGGTAAAGAGGAAGGCTAAGGAGGAGGTTCATGGATGTGGTGAGGGAAAACATGCAGGTAGTTGGTTTGTAAGAGGCTGATGTAGATGACAGGAGGGGTATGAAGACGGATAATCCGCTGTGGCGACTTCTAATGGGAGAAGCCGAAAGAAGAAGAAGTTGTATTCGGGATTTTTGACTCAGTTTCTTTTTCATTTAAAGCAATTCTTCCTTATCATATGACAGCTGGCAATCAGAATGTAATAAAGGCTTTTGCAGAAAGGCAGCAAAAACTGCTACATGGTTTTGAAATACTGTTAATGCAATGTCCCACGGTAGCTGAATGTGTTTGAAGTGCTAACTAAAGAGCTCACAGAAACCCATGATTGTCTAGAATGACTTTCATTGGCATGGGACAGACCACGGGCGGTTTTGCTTTCTAAACCTCTGGGCCACAGATTTGTTGTATTTTGGCGTACCTTTTATGATGATGTTCTGTTATAAAGTTATAAAGAAAACAGTGTAAACAGTGGCCTTGTGAAAGGAATGTAATAAGGGCTTTGTAGATTGGATGTTTAGCCAGGTGAGACTGATGGCAAACAGTCTGTACACTATTTATTACAATAATGTGCCATTTCTGTCTAAACCGATGACTGATGTAGTTTGTAACTAGTGTTTTTTGAGAAGTATCTCTTGTGAATGATTAATTATTGTGCATTATTTGTATCTCCAAAACTCCCTCCAAACGGTGTTTCCTCCTGTACTATCTGACATTATAATACAGCATGTATTTATGCAGTAATTATATAACATTTACATAACTACGAACAATTAAAAAGTGTTGTGTGTCATTCATTAATAAATTGTAGGTTGAATTTGTTGGCTATTCTCTGTAGAGTGAGCAAAATAACACAGATCAGCAAAACTATTATTTATATATATATATATATATATATATATATATATATATATATATATATATATATATATATATATATATATATATATATATATATATAATCCATTCTGTATATTTCTTTCAGGTCTAAAGATAGACTGCAGGAAACAACAGGAAAGAGGCTCACATGTTTCCGTGTCTCAGTGGCTCTGGTTCTGCTGGGTATCGTCTCAGTGTTTGCACTTCTTCAGTGGTATGATTGGTGGCCTGATCCTAAAGGGTTTTACAATGCAGAAAGGAATACGAAGAACATTCCAAAGGAACAGGAAGAACATCATCATGACACCGCCATAGATGATGATGATGATCATAAAAACGGAGAAGAACCTCACCACCATGTGCACACTGCACTGTTCCACCATGCTGTTGTCTTGACAGCTTCCGGTTTGGATATTTTTTTCTAGCATTAGTGCATTTGTGCCAATCAACATACATTTTAAGTCGGTTTAGCTTCTGACTGTTTTAACGAGGCAATGTTGTTGCTATGTGCAGCCAACTGTTCCAGCATTGGTAAGACACTTCTCCAGGAGGGAGGAAACGTGGTGGATGCAGCTATCGCTTCGCTGCTTTGCTTGGGAGTCGTCCACCCACACACAGCTGGAGTGGGTTAGTGAAATATCATTCATTTACCATCTATGAAAATTAAAATACAGTGGAACCCGGTTATGTCGATGTCCTAGGGGGTCGGCAAAAAGCATCGAGGTAACTGATGATCGAGATAAACGAAAATCAAAATGGCGGCAGTATATTAACGTGCTTGAAATGTCTTTATGCACATGATGTGCGTTAATAAATGAGAATGTGCATGCACGTGTTTTTAAAGGTTTTTTTTTTTTTACACAACAGCGTTGCTGCGATTTGTTTGATGAAGGCATGCTATAAAAACACATACAGTACATGTTTATCTGTCATGAATCCACCTGCCACGCCCCCTTCGGCGCCCCCTTCAGCGTGTCAGGTGCTTTCTCGGCCGCTTTCTCTGAAGCTCCCGGCTTCAATCGCGCACATATGGTGCTCGTTTAGCATCATCACCAGCTCCTATTTAAACTTTCACACTCTCACTGTCCGTTATTGTTGGTATATGTTGTTCACGGCGGTCGTTGTTATCGCTCATGCGTATCCTGGTACGTGACTTCCCACCGGCACTCTCTCAACGGCTGCGCTTTTCTTCCCAAAGCGCATCGCGGATTCCCCCCCGATCCTGCCGGTGTTCATTCTATGCTTTTGCTCATCCCACGTTCCCTCCCGTTCATCGCATAACATTTAACAACAAAAGGCACATGTGCACTAACTAACAGCAGAGATTCACCAGTATACAATACAACACCTGTAGCATCTGTAAGGTTTGATTTTTCCGCCACTTTCGCGAGTTCTTCTGCGGCTGCACCGAGATAACCGACGTTAAATGGCAAAATTTCCCCCCCTTGTGCTTGAGATATCAGGGATCGGCGACAAAAAAAAAAGTCGATAGACATAATCGATAAAAAATGCGAGAATTTGCCGGTTCCACTTCAAAAACGTCGACTTAATAGGGTTGTCGAGGTAACCGAGGGCAGTAACCGGGTTCCACTGTAGTACAATATTATGGAGTGCTAATGTATTTCATACACGCTCGTGTTCACAATAGGTTTCTGTTTATGATTATAAATATAAGTTGAACATTTAAAGCAGTCAATTGTAAAATAATATAAGCTAGACATTTGGTCCTCTCTAACACACGGGCATTTTTATTCGAGGCAGTATGAGCAGACATTTTCTTTGTGGTTTTATTTTCAGTCAGGAGTAATATTTGGATTTAAAACATGCAAATGGCTATGCCCATAATGAATTTTGTTTGCACCAATTTTTTTTTTTTACAGCATCCTGCAGAATTCTTGGCACCTGTCATAAAAATCTGCAAAAATGAGTTATCTTTTATAATTTTATTGTTCTAACAAAAAATGATTGACACAAATATTTTAAATAAATGCTTTGTGTCCTCCCACACAGTGGACAAAATTGTTAAACAGCTTTTTATGTGCAAGAAAGGAGATTTTCTTAAGAACATCTCACAAACTTCAGCGAGCATCATCAGAACTAAAATTGGCATCATGTCCTGTGGTTACATGCACACTTTATGGTCACCCTCACCATCAGAATGTTTTGCAACAAAAGATGACTGCATAAAAAGAAAAAGCAGATAATTGATCATTTGAATGATTGACAGAAGTATTGATAGCATTGTGAATGTCAGCATTACTGCCTCAGCCAAAACTTATAGACGAAAGTTTGTAGATCTCTTGAGAATTTGTATCTGTAGTTTGAATATCCCATTCACCATTTAGTTTCTATTTGGTGTTATAATAACCTCCCCTCCTCTGGGAAGATGTTCCTCTAGTTTCTAGTGTGAGTTTGTTTTAATAAAAAGGGTTAAGAGGCCTGGAGAGCAGTCAGCTGTAGCAGCAGCTGCAGTCACTTTCAATTCATTCCAAACGTGTTTAACAGGATTGAGGTCAGAACTCTATAGCAGGCCAATCAAGATCTTCCACTCCAATCCATGCAAACCATATCTTTATGGAGCTGGCTTTGTGCATAGGAGCATTGGTGTGCTGGAACAGGTTTGGGTTTGCTACGTCAAGTGAACTGAAAGAACAATATGGCTGGAAAAGTCAGGTGTCCCAATATTTTTGTTCAAATAATCAGCATCAAAATGGAAACACAAAAACATAAACGCAAAAAACTTGTGTTCATCCCAGTTTCCAGACTGGAATCTTAGTGGAAGCTGAATTGAACTCCACATGCAAAAACCTGAAATCATTCAGTAAGAAGGCTTAAGATTTACAGAATTCAAAAGTGATTTCAAGATCCTTTAGAAGTTACATATATGCACTGTATGTTGGAGCTCAAAATATCACCTATATAGCTGCATGTTAATCTTTTTTTTTTTTATAGGCTATTTTATATTTGTGCTCATTTTCTTGAAGGGTGCCAATAATTCTGCATTTTTGCATGCCTTAGTGATGTTGAACTATTAGGTGTGCATTTGTATATGGTAAAATAATGAGCACAATCTCAAGTTGTAATGCATTTCTGGAGATTGCAATAGTCTCTGAAAGCCAAAAGCCTATTTTAAAGATATAAATATTTGAACATTTTACACAGATGCATGCATTATTCCGTTTCACATTACCAGTTGGACCTGTAATGGGTTTTTTAGGAGGTTAATAAGAGGTTGTAAGTGGCCTTCTCAAGCATAAGTATTATTGATTATTCAGTTATTATGATAATTAATGGTTTTCCTGTAATGAGTGTTAGAGTGGTCAACCTTGACTAAGAGGACACAATCACAAATAACCTGGGTACATTTGATTAATAGCTCTTTTTTTTTTTTACTTCTGATTATTAGTTATTCATGATTCTTTTTTTGTGCTTTTTTTTAAGGCGGTATATTCTCAGCCGTCCTGTACAACAGCACATCAGGCTCACTCAAGACAATACATTCAGTTGCACACCAAATGTCATCCACTACCTTCGGAATCCCATCTATTCTGCAGGGCATTAAAGAACTCCACTCTCACTGGGGACAATGTGAATGGAGGCAACTTTTCAAAGAAGCCGTAACGCTTGCTCAGGACGGGTTTCTCATAGATGATGTCCTTGGCAGGGCATTGGAAAGCCATAAGGAGGAAATACTCCTATCCAAGCTGTGTGATCTGTTCTGTGATGCGCCCGGCCGCATGAAATCGGTGGGTGCGATGGTCCAAAATCCGAATCTGTCAGAGCTTTTGCAGCGCGCCAGCCAGAATGAGAACAATTTCCTAGAAACGGTGGCCGTGAAATTGTCCGAAGACCTCTCCCCGAGCGAGAGGCCAGCCTTCTTAGCCGCCATTCAGCACAGCCGTGGAGAAATCAATGACTCTCTTATCATCGAGGGAGAGAAATATTCTGTCCTTTCAGCCGCTTTGCCTTACGCAGCCCAGATGCTATCTGATATATTAGAGCGAGTCAGGCAGCAAAGCCTCTCCTTTCGGAATGGTGCAGATTTTAACAGGACCTTTGCTGCCTACAGTGCTCTCTTACCCTTGATTCAAGAAAGCAACAATTCATCCCTGGATGAAAAGTACCCGGGCCTCCTAGACACATATTCGCTTAATACTCAAAACAGTCACATTGCTGTGCTGGATAAATATGGTAATTATGTAATTATGTCAGCCTCACTCAACAGCACATGGGGATCCGGGCGATTTTTGCCATCCAGTGGAATTCTCCTCAACAGCTTCACCAGAAACATCTCAAACTCACCTTACTTAAACATTCCTTTGCTTCTAAGACTCACCGAAGATGACGACTCTCATGATGACACAGAAGTCAATGAAGAACAAAATGAAGTAGAAGTTTTGGCCATTACTGGGGGGCTTTCAACTTTATTTAATGCTGCTCTTCTTTTGCACTGCAGGATTGACTTAGGAATGTCTTCGAAAGAAGCTATTAGCAGCCCTCTGGTCCATTTAGAGCCGGGAACATCACCTGCATTTTGTCTGTCTGCCACTTTGAATGACTCAGACTTCTATATGATCTTCTCTGATGGTGGACCTGAGTTCCAGCAGGTGGACGAGTGCTCAGATCATTCTTCTGCCATGCTTCTGCGATTACACGCAGACCACGTAGGCGCATTTGGAGCCCCAGCTGCTAATGCTCATATTGATGGATACTGACTGTGTTTTTTGCATTCCAACCGTGTCGATTTGTAGTTATGGCGGTGATGCACGAGAGAGAAAACAACTTGAGTATCGGTCATTTTAGTCCATCGGTTCACGAAGAAATATTTTTTACAGGTTTTTTTTCCTTTATTTGCATGAAATACGAAAAAGTAAATAAGAGAGCAACTGTCATGCAGTCATTCTAATGGCTACTGAAGTGAGCTCCTTTTAGCTGAGCACAGTGCACTGTACAATTTTGCTGTCTCAGACAACAACCACACATCATAACATAATTCACTGGTTAAGAATCTCTTTGGCGGTCTTAAAATCTATAATATGACCAGTTTACCCATAGTAGATTTGATGGCACTGCTGGCGTAGCAATATACGTTTTTTGATGGATCTCATGGGTTTGCTCAGATGTATTAGTGCAGCTACAAACACAGTAGTGCCACTGGCATGTGAATGAACTGCTGGAATCACATAATGTTAAACACACTTCATTTACATGAACTAGCTGATTGTTATGTGAACACATTTAGTAATTCCATATTCTTCCACAACATTGAAGTGCGGATATCTGGACAATACAGGTAAATGGATTGATCTTGAAAGTACCATGTGCACATTTAAGTGATCTCTGAACTATTACTCAAGGTTGTTAGAGGGCACTTACATTTTTTTACACATAGTTTGTATTAGGTTTAAATAGTGTTTGTGTTAATTTATTGTGCTCCCATTTGGTTTGGTGGCAAGTGTTACGATGACTACTGCCTCTTTGTAGTCCTTGTAAATCTGATAGATTTAATCATGCATCTTAATAATCCCAAGTCTCAAAATAGTGCAACAGTGCACTATATCATATTTTTTGCATCCTGAAAAGCAGAGATATCTGTTCCCTGCAGTTATGCATAGTGCATAACTGGCCCTGCTCTTTAGGTGGGGAAATGGCATTTCTCCCCCATGTGGTGAAATCGTCAGTATCTGTTAAGCCAAGCAAGATATCTATGAATTTGTGCATGCAGAAGAGGCCAGTTAGCGCTTCTACTCAAGCATGACCAACAGCTCAAAAAGATGTGACGGCTTCACATGCAAGCCAGACTAGATGTGCCCAAGAAGCAGCTACTTTCACAGAATTTGATTGCCAAAATAACCACAAGGATAATGAATTTACTCGGGCTGTCAAAATGAACACGTTGATAACACCTTAACGCAAATTCATTTAACAGCATCAATTTTATTAACGCTTGATTAATGCAGCGTGCATTCCTGTTTCTGTTTCCTGTTAGGTTCTGTTTTTTGAAAAATAAATAAATATAAAAGAGAAATTAAGATCGCAGCACACATTTTTTCACGACGTCCTTTTCTTTACTTGGATATAAAAAAATTTACTTCACCGAAAAAGAATTTTTGATCACTAAACATGAGATCAATCGTGATTAAATAGGTTTTTTTTGTCCCGATTAATCGTATGTTTAGTCGCGATTCAATATTTTAAACAATTGACAGCCCTAGAATTTACATGATACTAATGTCTTCAAACAACCTTTTAACATTTTATGTCATTATTTATTTGTGATCTGTATTTGTTTGTGTTAAAATTTTCATCAATTTTTTAGATTTATTTTATTATTCGGGAGAATGTCATGTGATTTATTCAGTCCAATTGTGTCTAGCTAAGTGTGCAAGATGTATTAGAGCAAATGGTGTCAAAGATATGACCTGCAGGTCAGGCCTGACCCAGTAAAGGTTCTGCTCAGGCCCACCAAATGAAATTACAATCCATCTTCTAAGTTGAAATCGTCTTATTGACAATAACTGAATTGGAAGATTGAAAAAAAGAAGCACAAGGCGGAAAATAAAATGATAATATATAATTATTTATTAATACTGTAAGCTAAAAAATAGATTCTGCATCTAATTTTTTTTTTTTAAATATCCAAAATAACCAATTAAAGTGTGAATTGTTATGCATATACAACCTGTTCATTTCTAAGTGTGAATAAACATGAGTTTCATTTTGTGAATTTTTAAACCGTTATTTTTTTGTAGTCAGTCCATGCATTAAATCTCAGTAAATTAACACATATAAAAGAAATGATTGATGTTTGTTTATGCAGCCATCTTAGCACTGGAGTGCAATTCACCAAAAATGAGTTTATTTTAGTGAGTCCATGGTCACAGGATTAGCCTTTCCTCCTAATGGTTATGGTTGCTGTTGTGTGATAGCAAGGAACTTGTGAGTAGAATTTGGCATAGAAATGTTTGAAGATCCAAGATTTCAAACTGAGAACTGATCTTATCTTCACTTGGATAACCTAATGACGTCAGCTTAAATATATGCTCATCTCAGCAATTTGTAAAAATGCCTCGCTTGTGTTATTAGCAAAGGTCATGACAGGACAGATCTTTGTGCAAGTTCTATTTTGTGTTAAGTGTAAATGATAAAGCTGATAGTTATTAGTTTTGCTCCTGACGCGCTCTCCACTATTCAAATCTGGTCTGTCTGCAGACAGACGACATTATCTTCCTACCTCCGGAGAGCTGCAGGCTTGTTACATTAATTTAGATGAATGCGTGCGAGGCGTGTATATTGATGCCTTGCTTCACACATCTCTTATCAGACCGCTGCCTTAGGGGTTATCTGCGTTCCCCATCCCCCTTTGATAAATCTTGATTTTTCACACTGCAGGTGAGCGGGTCCTGTCTGATGGAAAAAATTGCTTCCATTATTGCTGTGGAAGCAGAATCTTTTCCTTTCCTCTGATTGTAAAAGATGTGGTCTGTCTTTGTCGCCTTGCGCTGTCGGCTTCGGTTTTCATCCCTCTGACCTACTGTAATGTGTCGTTCCTCTATTCCTTCGCACTAAAGCAGTGGGACAGAATACATCAGGGCTCGGGATGTTCGGCTTTAGCATGCACCAATTATGCTTCAGGTTTCTGTTTAAGGGTGTAACTCGTTTTTTGGCTGGTTCAACTAAGAAAAACTTCCCATCGGCATGTTTTAGGATTCTGTAATTCTAATTATGATTATCTGATTAGAGCAGTGCTGAAGTATCATTGTAGGCTTGCTCTAACAGATTTGATTGTACTTCATCAACTACATTATGCACTGCTTTTGAAATTCTCATTATATGGGTTTTATTTCTACATGATTAACTTCTATAAATGGTACATTTATAAATGATCTATTCATTCCCCTCTTCTGTAACCTGTAGGTTAGCCTGAGTTGTTCTTCTCAGTGAAACTGTCTTCTTATCTCCCATGCTGCAGTGCTACATTCATACTGAGTGGCAGCAAATCCATGAATATTAAGGTCATGTTTGAATTAAAATTTTACGTCCGTCTCAGCCTCTACTGGAGGTCGGCTGCTGCCGGCTTGCATTCCCACTGAGGTGCTGCCACCCAGGTCACGAATGCCACATAATGAATATACAATAATATTACTAATAATAGAACAATATAAGCTTTTAAAGCCTCACTCGGGGATATGAGCACAAGTGTGCACAAGGGCCAGACCTGAATTATCCAAAACACTAAAGGAGCAAAAAATACCACTTACATAAAGCACTAAATAAATGTTAAGAGCAAATATTAAACGAATATGTGTAAAACTGTGACCCTTATGCTACCTTAAGGCTCTATCTGCCATTTATGTTTAATACAATGTTTTTATTCAGTTGTAATTTGTTTGCGTCCTGGGTGTTAATGAAAAGTTTCCGCCAAGTGGTTTCAATATTTCAAAGTTGTAAACACATCATTTGCATAGAATGTTTTTGTATGTGATAGCTACGGTGGCCGAGAAGTGCAAAACACATTAACAAATCCGAAAACAAATTAACAAATCCAAAAACAAAACAACAAATCCAAAAAACAAAACAACAAATCCAAAAACAAATTAACAAATCCATAAACAAATTAACAAATCCAAAAACAAAACAACAAATCCAAAAAACAAAACAACAAATCCAAAAACAAATTAACAAATCCATAAACAAATTAACAAATCCAAAAACAAAACAACAAATCCGAAAACAAATCAACAAATTAAAAACCAAAACAACAAATGCAAAAACACACTAACAAATCCGAAAACAAATTAACAAATTAGAAAACACTAACAAATCCAAAAACAATAACAAATCCGAAAACAAATTAACAAATTCAAAAACAAATTAACAAATCCAAAAACAAAACAACAAATCCAAAAACAAAACAACAAATCCAAAAACAAATTACCAAATCCAAAAACAAATTAACAAATCCATAAACAAATTAACAAATCCAAAAACAAAATAACAAATCCGAAAACAAATTAACAAATTCAAAAACAAATTAACAAATCCAAAAACAAATTAACAAATTCAAAAACAAATTAACAAATCCAAAAACAAATTAACAAATTCAAAAACAAATTAACAAATCCGAAAACAAATTAACAAATTCAAAAACACATTACCAAATCCAAAAAACACAACAAGTCAGACAAACCGGAAAAGGTAGGTATAGTTTGCGAATGGAAACTTACAGAATATTGGACAAGACACCTGTCAGTCAAGATATACAGGTGAGTGACAGGTGTCTCGTCCAATGATCTGTAAGTTTCCATTCTCAAACTATACCTACCTTTTCCGGTTTGTCTGGCTTGTCGTTGTGATTTTTGGATTTGTTAATGTGTTTCGTGCAACGATTCAGACAAACCGGAAAAGGTAGGTAGTTTGTGAATGGAAACTTACAGATCATTGGACGAGACACCTGTCATTCACCTGTATATCTTGACTGACAGGTGTCTTGTCCAATAATCTGTAAGTTTACGTTCACAAACTATACCTACCTTTTCCGGTTTGTCTGAATCGGTGCACGAAACACATTAACAAATCCAAAAAACACAACGACAAGTCAGACAAACCGGAAAAGGTAGGTATAGTTTGTGAATGGAAACTTACAGATCATTGGACGAGACACTTGTCATTCAAAATATACACGAAGTACAACTTTTTTTCCCCTTTAATTTATTTATTTATGTTTTTATTAAGCAATTAACCATATACAAGCAACTTGGCAATAACATGTACAATTTACATTACAATACACAGAACAGGTGCATAAAAATACAAATATATACACATACATAAATACAATTTATAATAATAATAATCAAATTAAAGTTTAAAAAAAGGGTAAAAATAAACAGGGCTATGGTTTATTCTGTAAATCATATTTTTCTATAAAGGACAAAAGATTCATTGCATTTTTCTTTCTAATCACTTTTAGGGCTGTTGTGAAAGAAATAAACTCATTATAAAATGGAAAAAAGAAAAAAAAAACGTTGGTTTCAAGTATTTCGATTTTGTATGTAAAATTTTCCCATCAGAAGTATATTATTAACAAGAAAGTCGTCTCTGTTATTGTTTATCACAGTTTGGGTTCCTTGGTGGTCTAGTGGTTAGGATTTGTTGCTCTAACCGCCGCGGCCCGGGTTCGATTCCCGGTCAGGGAATGCTAAAGTTGCACAAACAGTGCCGGTCCCAAGCCCGGATTAATGGGGAGGGTTGCGTTAGGAAGGTCATCCATCGTAAAACATGTGCCAAATCGTAAAATTTCTTAGATCTTTTTGTTATGATATACTGCAGCATCTTCAACATCACTGCATATGAATTTCCTTCCTCAAAGTATCTTTGGATTAATTCCAGTGTCTCCTTGCTTGCCAATGTTTATTTCTGTTATTTTTTATATTTAAAGGTGCACTAATCCAAATAATATAAAAAAAGTTTAAAGTAAACGGACAATTTTACACATGTACAAGAAACAAAGTTATAAGATTTCATACTTCCTGTATATTTTGACTGACAGGTGTCTCATCCAATCATCGGTAAGTTTCCATTCACAAACTATACCTACCTTTTCCGGTTTGTCTGACTTGTCGTTGTGTTTTTTGGATTTGTTAATGTGTTTCGTGCACCGATTCAGACAAACCGGAAAAGGTAGGTATAGTTTGTGAACGTAAACTTACAGATCATTGGACAAGACACCTGTCAGTCAAGATATACAGGTGAATGACAGGTGTCTCGTCCAATGATCTGTAAGTTTCCATTCACAAACTACCTACCTTTTCCGGTTTGTCTCAATCGTTGCACGAAACACATTAACAAATCCAATAAACACAACGACAAGCCAGACAAACCGGAAAAGGTAGGTATAGTTTGCGAATAAAAACTTACAGATCATTGGACGAGACACCTGTCACTCACCTGTATATCTTGACTGACAGGTGTCTTGTCCAATATTCTGTAAGTTTCCATTCGCAAACTATACCTACCTTTTCCGGTTTGTCTGACTTGTGGTTTTTTGGATTTGTTAGTGTTTTTGAATTTGTTAATTTGTTTTCTGATTTGTTAATTTGTTATTGAATTTGTTAATTTGTTATTGAATTTGTTAATTTGTTTTTGGATTTGTTAATTTGTTTTTGGATTTGTTATTTTGTTTTTGGAGTTGTTAGTGTTTTCTAATTTGTTAATTTGTTTTCGGATTTGTTAATGTGTTTTTGGATTTGTTAATTTGTTTTTGGATTTGTTAATTTGGTTTTGGATTTGTTAATTTGGTTTTGGATTTGGTAATTTGTTTTCAGATTTGTTAATTTGTTTTTGGATTTGTTAATTTGTTTTTGGATTTGTTAATTTGTTTTTGGATTTGTTAATGTGTTTTGCACTTCTCGGCCACCGTAGATAGCATTACATTTTCCCTTCATTTGAACTTGGAGATCTGTTCCAGCTGGATAATGCCCCTGTGCATATAGTGATCTTAATGAAGATACAGTAAGTTGCCACATATAGAGCTCAGACCACTGACCGAACCCCAGGCCTCCTCACCCTACATCAGTACCTGACTTTACTAATGCGCTTGTGGCTTAATGTGCACAAATCTGCACAACCACGTTTTGAAATCTATTTAAATTATTATTTATTATAACAGTAAATGGGGACCAACTGTGGAACAAGTTTTTAAAAAAGCACAAACCAATCTTATGGCCATATGTGTGTATTCCCAAAAAAAGCATTATGATTTCCCCTTCAGGTTAAAGGGGTCAAGCTTAATCATGTTTAAGCATAACAACATTCCTGCACACAAAGTGAGGTTTGTCAAGATTGGCATGGAATATCTCGAGTGTCCTGCACAGAGCCATGACTTCAACCCCAATGAACACCTTTGGTATGAACTGGAACGCATCCAGCATTCTGACTTTACTTATGCTCTTGTGGTTAAAAGGGGCAAATCCCCACAGCCATGTTCCAAAACCTAGTGGAAAGCCTTGCCATGAAGTGTGAAGGTTATAATAGCAGTGCAGGGGGATGGGGGGGCAACAAGCACATATTTAACAAGCTCATATGAGTGTGAAGGTCAGGCATCTGCAGCGTTCTGCTATATAGTGTATCTTTTACCTCAGAACTAGGCTAAAAGTTGTAATCTATCAAATCCCCATTAATTTTTGCTCATAAATGCATACTAATAACTCCGTCCGTACATGTACAATATTTTTTTGTCAGCTTAATGTCAATTGATTATTACATTTAAAGAAAACTTTTTATGGCATTGATTCCCTGTGTAAACTTGGAAAGGCAATACAGAGTGTATTTTACTGTCAGATTTGTGACATTTTATAATTAATTTCACCATTATATATAGAGGTAAAGTTTTCCTGATGTTTGACTTCAAAAGTCTTGTTATACAAGCTCAACAAAAACCTGCCACTTGACATCTCTCACCTTCATGAACTGATCGATTCATTTTGATATTACGCTTAATTTCAGAGCTTTTGTGCTTGTGACTTTCAGATAGTTACTATGGTTGATAAACTCACCTAGAAAATGTAGACTTGTACCTCAGAACTGTTTCTTTAATTAAGATTTTGACACTCAACATCTTTTCAACGCTGCTTGAATGTTTGACTTTATAGCAGAGTAAAGATTTCCTGTGTCACGCAGAAGAGGATGAGTTTTACTTTTAAGACTGCTTCATCTCAAGACTCTTTCTCAAGGAAAGCTCTATAAGAGAGGGTTGTTTTTTCTTTTTATTTATTTCTTTTTTTAATGTAGTCATCTTAGGGTTGTTCATTATGGCTCTAAATCTCTTTAAGATCTCAGTCAAGCTAGTGCCTGACAGTGTACACTATATTGACAAATGTTTATTTACACCTGACTATAAGAATTGTGCATGTATCACATTCCACACTTATTCCCATTTCTATTATAATAACTTTCACTCTTCTGGTAAGTTGTTCCATGTTTCTATTTTGTAATGGAAAACTCAGATATCCCAATACTTTTGTCCATATAGTTTAGCCTGATAAATAAATAAAATTGAATTGGTTTAGAAAATCAACACTTTTCACCTTTGGAATAAAAATTGTAACCCCTGGACAAAACAAATGGACCAATGCCAAAATTCAAGTTTTAAGCTTTTAATGGTCTTAACAACAAATCACTGGTCAAATAATACAAAAATGCACCACTGAGATTTTTCCAAGCCATCATTTGCTTGTTTAAATTTTGCTGTAGGGAACTATCTAGGAAAAGAGCTACACATAGGTGAAATTCACTAATCGTTTACTTGTACTCAAAGGTAAAAACATTAATGATTCACATGTTTAATATATATATATATATATATATATATATATATATATATATATGTGTGTGTGTGTGTGTGTGTGTGTGTGTGTGTGTGTGTGTGTGTGTGTGTGTGTGTGTGTGTACATGTGCAAAATGTTCAAAAAAAATTGCTTCTGGGATGTTTTGTTCTTTTAAAATTAGTCAATATTTGGTTGTGTGCCACGTCTGAGGCAGTCCATCAAGCCCCTGATAGCAAGCTCATTAATGGAAACAGGATTCATAGAACAGGTAGAGATCTTGCCCAATTCCTGACTGATGATTTGTTCTTAAGATCATTAAAACCCTAATATTTGACCGTTTAAGGTTTGAGAATTTTTTTTGCTTAGGAGTTAAAAAAAAAAAAAAAAAAAAAAAAAAAAAAAAAAAGCCCATGTTGATATGGCTTATATCCGTTTTTTTTCTAATTGTTGCAACAGAAAAGCACTTGACATATCATTAAGCGATGTACAGTCTGATCCTTTAAAATGCTTCTTGTCATTTAGGGCAGGGAGACTTAGCGAGCAAAGCTGGCTGTACATTCTGGGTTGGAATCGTTTGTCCTTGTTTGATTAGTTTCTGGAAGCTCATCCATACAGAAAAATGTTGTACATGGTATGTGATGAAGAAGTAGTACACTATATGTAAAAAATAATAAAAATTGTGGACTCCTGACCATAAAATTCATATGTGCTCCTCCTATTCCCCGTTAAGTCCCCACTGCTGTTATAATAACCTCCACTCTTCTGGGAAGATGTTCCTCTTGATTTTAGTTTTATGGATGTAGAGGTCAGGTACTGATTTAGGGTGAGGAAGCCTGCGGTCCAGTCAGTGTTTCAATTCATCCCAAAAGGTCTTCAATAGGTTTAAGGTCAAAGCTTGGCAGCAGGCCACTCAAGATCTTTCACTCCAATACATGTAACCCACATCTTTGTGGAGCTCACATTGTGCACAGATCTAGTGTCATGCAGGTTTGGGTCTCCTACTTCAAGTAAAAGGAAAATGTAATGCTTAATCATATACAATTATGTGCTTCCAACTTTTAGTTTGAGAAGCCACATGTGGCTGGAAAGGTCAGGTGTCATAATTCTTTTGGTTCATATAGTATAGCTAGTGGATGGGGATTAATAATATAATTTTTGTAATGAATTTAATCTGAAACTATTTAATTATCCTTAATTTTGGCATCCACTCTTTGAGAATATAGTAGAGTCATCTCATAAAAGCAGCAGCCTTGTGGATTTATTTGTTTCTATGCAGATTAGTAGTTCATCATCAGAGGATATGCATTGCCTCCAGCAAAAATGTGCTTGAGAATAATTTATTGACATGGCTGGTTATAAACATAAGCATCTGGTTAGATGCCTGTTTCTGTTTTCCACTTGTCAGTCATTCCTCTTAGCGGGGGAGCTTTGAAATATGCTACAGCGTCATCCCTGGTCATTTATCTCTGCTTAATTTCCGAGTTGCCATTTAGAGAGGCGTTTCAGTACATGGAACAGGACCGTATTGAATACACGTAGTGGAGTAGGATGTTGCTATGAGATTTATTGTCAGCCTGCGAGATTATTTGAAGCAGAGGCAGGCTTCTCTGCTCTTATCTGCAACCTATAAAATAATCTCAAATCCTGACCAGTATTGAACAGGAGTATGTACAGGAGTTTAATCAGTATGTGTAGATCAGGGGTGATCAACAAAGCCTCTAGTACATGTGGTTGCTTACTGACTAAGTGTGAACGAGTGTTGTTTTTTTTTCCATGCAGCCCAAAAGATAATTAAACATTAAACCTACTCATACATGACAGATGTTCCCTTAGGAAATGTATATTATTGGCAATAAATTCAGGCCATGGATCTTGCTTGCAAAAATAAACCACATATTAACACCTTAATAAAAATGGGTCACAAAACCCCGATGTGCTAATTGAATTAACAAGTGGCTTGACCTGGGTTTCATTCACTCCTTTTCCATTCACTTAGCGAGCGCTGAGAAAAGCCCCTGAAGTGTCCACAATCTTCGAAAATGTTGTAAAAGCAGCCTGGCGTTAAGACATTGTCGTTCCGAGATAAAACTCTCACTGCTCTTATCTGTTGTGGAATGCAGGAAGGAAAGCAATGCACTCAAAGAGTCATTGTTGTCATTGTAATGACGTCCTGGCTATGTGGAGATTTCTTTCCTGCTGCTACAGCCACCAGACCCTCTGCTAGGACAGACAATATATCATTTATTCATTTATACCTCTCCTGAGAGGCCTACGGCGGCAGCGTCATATCTCCTCAGTAGACTGGCACATTATGACATGCCAAGAGCATCCGTTAGAAACTAAATTAGGGTGTGCCATGTTCATGACAAACAGCTCATTTATTTATCCCTTCAGGAAAAGACATATGAGCCTCCTTAATACAGAAAAAAATAAAATGTTTATTTATTTTAGTGGTTAATAATGACCCTCTTAGACCCAAATCCCCAGGTACTTACAACAGGAAATTTTTTTTTTTCTTCTTTCTTTTTTTTTCTTTTCTTTTTTTTTTGCAAAAAAAAAAAATTCTTGGCCACATATTTGAATGAACAATCAATAGTTAATAAAATGCAATCCATAGTACAGTCAGATATTCCACCGAAAAAAAGAAAAAAAAAAACGACTATATCTTTACAATGGTGACACTTTACCTATTACATACTCATACAGTAGATATAAAAAATGTACTGTATCACATTGTTGTGTCTCAGTGCAAGTTTACTAAAAGAAAGAAAAAAAAAACTGGAAACAAAAATCTGTTCCTTCATAAATACATCTACTATTAGCTTCTCTACTATCACCCCAGTAGTACTTTTGGTCTTTTCAGATTTCAGACAGCAATAAATAATTACATGACACTTTTTTTTTTTTTTTTACAGTCACCATTATAGCAGCAGCAATGTTCATCTTTAAAATAGTACCATTTTCACAAACAGCAGTGCAACACTGTAACCACTGCAATCCGTCTGGACATACCGAAAAATGCAAAATAGCAAATAGAGCAGAAATCCAAGCATCAATTAACCACCGAAAAAATAATGATAAAAAAAAAAAAAAAAAAACTTCCAGTGTATTACACGAGTAGTCAGATTTCATTACATTACCGTGTTCACTAACATCAGTGCAACACATCACTGTAGAATTTCCTGATATGAACAAAAAGGGAAAAAAAGGCAATTAAAAACAACAAAATTGTTTGTATGTGTCCTCTCAGATTTTATCTACAGTGTGACAAGTTCTCTGGCTTTGTTTTCCTTTTTTTTGTTTTGAATTCCAAAGGCGTCATCAGCTGGTGCAGATGCTGTTGATGGTGATGATGGCCGGATCGACGAGGCCCATCTCTTCGTGCTCGTTGACGCAAAGCTGGTATCCGCAACCACGCTGGCGCCGCATCGGTGTCACCTTGGCATCAGGCTTGGCACGGGGTGGCAACAGGAAGCCCACGCTGCCGGCGATGAGCATGTGCCAGATGCTGTGGATGTAGAAGTAGTTCTCTTCAGTCTCCACAAAGGCATAGAGCGCCACGGCGGAAGTAGCAATGGTGGTGCCTGGGAGCAGGAAGAAGATCCAGCGTTTCCATGTCGGAGGGTAGCAGCGGCGCCGGCGTATGGTGCGAACGGTCTAAAAGAATACATGCATGCACATACAGACACACACACACACACACATACAGATGAACAACCAATTCATGCCGGCAGTGTGTAAATATGAGATCAAAAGTGGACTGAATAAGGCGAGACCATTTTGGGTGTATAAGCAATAATAATTCATTATGTCATAAGCAGCACCTAATAACAATTGGATGAAAACAGTGGCCTTATAATTCAGTCTTACAGTTATTATTTGCAATATTCATATTTTGACAGTCCGAAAGTCATGACAGCCTTTGGGAAAAGTTGTATTTAGAGATTGTCTGGGCCCCCATTGAAGATTATGCAAATCACCTGCATGAAGTTCGCACTTCTGAGATTGCCAGATTTTTCTCGACTCAAAGATTTTCAATAGCGTCTGCACGTGCAAATCCCACACTGCTCTCTAAATACAAGAGAATACCCCTGAATGCTATTTCAGAATTAAATCTTCACAACGCTCACCTAAATAAATACAGCCTTCACTTAAATAGTAGTAAATATATCGCTTTCAAAAGAAAAATCTCTTTACAAATTAAACCCCCTGTATTTTCAAGATATAACTGGGAGAAACAAAGTAAAAGATACTTCCAATTTTTGCAGTATAATGTATATAGTCATATTTAAATGAAAATTAAGCTTTCAACCTGCAAAAATTCTAATATTTAAAAAAAGGTCTCAGACTAAACCAGAGTAAGCCGCAGTCTCAAGACCCCTCCCCCCTCACACACAAACACACCCCAGCTCGACACCACACGCTCCATTATTTCATATTCCACTCAGACTTTCATTGACGCCATTATCAGTAATGCAAGTACTTCAGCATGGACCACTTTTCAAGAGAGCACTCACCGCATTAGTCTGGCTTGTAAATGCAATCATAAAAACGATACCTTTTTAGAGCAACGGCTTCTTAGATTTAGGACCATTCTTTCCCCTGGCCCTATCGCTAGAGTACCAGCCATGCGTCTGGTTTGACCCCTTTGCCATGCTAATGTAGCATTTGAAGCTGGGGAGATAAGACAGCTCTACTTTGTAGAGAGCACTTTCCAGAACTCTTTTGTAGAGCCGGCTTTGACAGGTATATAGCCGAAGGAAACAGAAGATCCCAGAAAGCACAACAAATAGAATAATACATTTTTCTGTATTTTATTTTTCCATTTACACTCTTCACTAGGTCACGTTTGCTTCCTCCTCTTGTGCCAACCAGTGGTTTGTCCTATGTTAAAAATTCATGAATGGATAGAAGTCACCCAGGTCATCTCTGAGCATGTTTCGGTCGACACCAGAAATACTGCCTTTCTTAACAAAATCGACAAAAAGCAATGCAATGAATATGTGCAAAATAAAAAATATTACATTCCCACATATACACAAAAAAATTGTGTGATTATTTTAACATTAAATAAATTTTTTATTATTATTATTATTTCAACAATTATTTTCAATAATGATCATTATGATTTTATCAGTCCTGAAACCCCAGATTATATACTGCATCTAAACTTGTAAGGATATAAAATTTCAATTATTATCAATCTGAATGGTTAATAACAAAAAGCAGACAAGTAGGAAACTAGTCAATTTCCCAATTTCTCAGTTAACAGACTCTTTAATGTATCACATTTTTTCAAAATAAGAAATTGTAATGAGCGGAAAAAAGATGTTCTTCTCAAGATAAATGTTAACAATTGTGGGTTGAGGGCATGTGAGGAAAAACACCTAAGGATAATATGATGGTGGATCAGTGATGCTTTGTTTTTAATTCAATTCATTTTTATTTACTTACACAGATAAAGCGGTTATAAAAGTGTGTATAAGCTTGTTCCTAATATTGTGTCTGGAGTTATGTTAACATCATTTCATGTAGAGCGATGGCATTTACTGTATCAACCAAGAAATTGCAGAAAAACACTTAGAGCAGGTTACCTCTGTAATGAGGTTAAGACTTGGCCATAAATGGATATTTTTGTAAGATAAAAAAAAAGAAAAGAAAACACCTGAATCATTTGATTGATGGAACCCAAAAGTGTTATTACAATGCACATCTTAATCTTCGCCATTAAATGTGGTTTGAAATGAAGAGATAAGTCCAGACACAGAAAATCAAGGAATATCATGACGTTTTAAATAGTTGTGTATGGAAGTGTGTATTACCCAAATGTATTGTATTTCAATATCTTGTATATAAACAACCTTGAAATATTACTCATACCATGACTGTTTCAAAAGCCAGCAAAAGCCAGACTTTCTGTACTATAACATAACTCTCCTGTGAACTCTTATAAATCGACGTAAATGTCGTTTAGTCAAGTATGCCTTTTTGTCAGTAAGATACAGATCAACCTCGGATGCCATTATCTATATTTTCTATGGAAACTATGTTGTTGGTGGAAATTCAAAAGTCTTCACACCTGCTCTTCACCCTTTTCCTTCATCTTCACCCCCACACAGCTACAGTGCCATATTTGGCCTTTTGCTACAGTATGTTGTTCAAGAATCGTCTACAGCCATTTATCCTTAACCATCTGACATCGCAGTGCTCTTCAATGTACTTGCACTTCACACTGCATTCCAGATTAAACTTTTGCACTTTTACTCATCAGAGCAGAACATTTTAATTAGTTGGCCATCATTTACCAAAGTGGTTTCATATACTGGATCTTTTTTATAGTACATGCGGTCCTGTGACTGTGTCCTATATGATTACTAAATAGTTTTGACACAGCAATAGTCTCACAAATTCAATATCTAGATAAAATCTGTGTGAATTTTCCTTCCAAAAATATCTATGTATTTGTGTGTCTAAGTGTGATTAAACTGAAATTGCGTTAAATCATTTCACACAATTATTATAAGGACAGTCTTCAAGTAAATCATCCAATAATGTGAGTGTTTTGCTTAAGGATTGTTAATGGAACAAGAGTGTTTTTTACTGAATTGGAATACTATAGATCTAACAGTGCACTAATATCTACGACAAACATTTACAACATGAACGACAGTGCACTTCAGGAGAATTAAGAATTTTTTTTTATAGAATGTTCTTAAACAAGGTCCCCTGGTGGTCTAGTGGTTAAGATGCAGCGCTCCCACCGCTGCGACCCGGGTTCGATTCCCGGTCAGGGAACCATCCCCAGCCACTCTTAGTGCCGGTCCCAAGCCCGGATAAATTGGGGAGGGTTGCGTTAGGAAGGGCATCCAGCGTAAAACGTGCCAAATCAAACGTGCGGAGGATCCGCTGTGGCGACCCCTAACTGGAGAAGCCGAAAAGAAAATCCTTTTGTTGAAACAATAAAAAAGTGAGTGAAATTACGAGTTACTAAGTCCACATCCAAATTAAATCAAATGATTTAAAAATGCAACTTTTCTTGATGTTTTGGCCTTCAGCCCACACCGAAACATTTTTATTTCCCAAAAATCTATGTTCAGATGTTTTAGTGTGATTGAGGATATTTCAACATAAAAACCAATAGTCTCTGCCATGGCTCTAAATGGATATTAAAAAAATTATAATAATAAATAAATAATAACAACAACAAAAACAACAACAGTAGTGTTTTCCAACTTTGCAAAACATTGGTTTTAAACATGCTCTGGACCAGTCTATTTAGGACCAAATAATAGACACTAATCCTCTCCCTGTAATGACCAGCCAGATTGGAGACACAGAGACACAGAGAGATTTTTCATTATTGCTCAATGCAGAAAAGTTACGTTATGGAGTTGTACAGACAGTGTGTTTACTACGGTTTAAATCCAGACATTTACATCGCTATTTCAAAACAATGTATTATCCATTACTTGCCATTACCCCATAGGTGCATAACAACCACCTGTCATGGGGATTTTAACTAATATTTGTCTTATCTTTTATGTACATTCCAAAAAAAGGACATATTCAATGGAACCACCAATTTATTCTATTCTATTCTATTCTATTCTATTCTATTCTATTCTATTCTATTCTTTTCTATTCCATAGTATACTATACTACTCTATACTATACTATACTATACTATACTATACTATACTATACTATACTATACTATACTAATCTATTCCATAGTATACTATACTATACTATACTATTCTATTACATTATATTATGGTATATTATATTATATAATAATTATATTTGTGTACTGCATATACAAGTATACACATAAGTATATACATTTACGAGTTTAAGAGTTTTGCTGGGGTAAAAGTAAGTAGTTTGTTCAGGTGTATATAAATAAATAATATAATAATAATAATAATAATATTAATAATAATAATAATAATAATAATAATAATAATAATAAAAATAAATAAATAAATAAATAAATACAAAACAAAACTGTTTATATCAACAATTTATTCACAGGAAACCCTAGATGTTGTCCATTTCAGTGATGTACAGTAAATTCAGCTTTCAGTTTTAAAGTCTCTCTTGTACACCTGAAACATTGATATTTTTTCAATAAGAGATCTCTAACTTTAGGGATCAATAGCATTCCTCCAGAATCCTAAATAAAATAATACAGTGGCTAACAAAATGGAGAAATTCTTGAAGATCCTCACATATTCAAAAGTAGCATTCATCAGCAAAACAGACTTTATCTCAAACTTGGTGGAAGGACTGAGAGCTCGCATTGATTGGATGACAGCATGAATCAATAGTCCCTTGACACCTGGCATGTCGGGATGCTGACATCTTACACCTGCAAATCTAGTTACGGCTTTCTCAGAATGCAATGATTCAAAAACAGTGAAATCATATTTCAGGCCATGTGATAGGAGAGTATTATTTGGAAGGCAAAAGTATGAGTTTGGTCTACACCCTTCTGTAAGATGTAAGACTCCTCATTTAAAGCTGGCGTTCTTATTACTTTTCTTTTGACAGTCTGCCCTGTTTGTATTTTGATATACAGTACGTGTGCGCAGCCATCCAGAGGACACACTAGCAAATTTATTACAGACCTCTCTCCGTATTTTTCACTCTCTCTCTCTCTCTCTCTCTCTCTCTCTCTCTCTCTCTCTCTCCCTCTCTCTTTCCCTTTCTTGCCATCTTTTTTTTTGTCAGTTTCGACGTGTTTATATTTTGTTCTTCTATCACACTTTGCTTCTGCATGAGTGCCGTCCTTTATTCCGCTCCGCTGCCCTCATTTTGGCTGTATGTGCACATTTGCAGTGTGAGGCCTTGCCAAAACACATGCGAACAAGCTGATTGATATAAAAGGACTTTGATAGATATTCACACACCGTATTCACACGGCAGCTGTGCCACATCCCGGGATGGATGAACTCTACTTTCAGCATATACGTGACAATAGAAAAATAGACAAATAAATACGTAGACTACACCATGGGATTCTTAGATGTGTCTTAAGAAAAATATGGTAGCTGAGGGCAATAACTAAAGCATATAATGTCCGAAATGTGTAATGAAAAACACACTCAGAGTACACAGGAATACTAACACATGTCAGTATAGCTTGACATTTCAATCTGCCTTTTTGCTTTGCCTGAAAGCAGCACTTACTTATCTGTAGTCTCTACATTCCATACTGGTGCTGTGCCTATGTATATACTGCTGCTTGTAAAGGGCTATAATTTTATGTAAATTGCACAGTCTGCACACCGTCACACAATTACGCCGCGAGGTTAACAGAGATGCTGATTCAGTTTTTTTTTCTCATGTCGTTTGTACTGCGTGTGTGAAAATGTTCTCAATGGCTGTACTTATCAGGCTACACAACACCACACTTTGGGATGCCCTACCAAGAAAATTATGGCTATTGTTATTGGGGATTTAGTATTATGAGAGAAACAATTACAGAGATTGCATGGGTACTTAAGTCCATGAAAAGTCTGGCGAGATTGAAAGTGATTTTTAAAGTGTCATTGTGCTTAAAGCATTTAAAGGTTAAAAAAAAGTCCATGGGTTTAACTGAAAGTTAGAAATCAGACCATGTTGTGATTTCTTAAGCATAATATCTGTAACAAACACCTGAATCATATGATACAGGATCATGTTATGGATGGTAGGGAAAGGTTTGCATTAGTACTTTGCTTTTTCTTCTTTGTACATCTAAAACATAGGTAGTGTAGGACATACACGATGTAGGCAAAAGTATTAGGGCATCTCACTGTCACAAAAAAATTGGAAGTACACAATTGTATACACTGCCTTTTAATGCAGTCAATTTGCCTTTACTTGAACTGGAGACCTGCCCCTGTGCACAAAGCAAGCTCTGTGAAGATTTGATTTCCATAGGTTGGAATGGAAGATCTTGAGTGGCCTGCTGCAAAGCTTTGACCTCAACCTTGTTAAACATCTTCCAGATGATTTGGAATGGTGACCGCACTTACATCAGTATCTGACTTTACTTATACCTTTGTGGCTGAATGAGTACAAATCTCCACACAAATTCAGTGGATGTTACACAAACATCTTCCCAGAAGAGTGGAAGTTATTAAAGCAGCAAATGGGAACGCAATGTGGAATAAGATGTTCGAAAAACATACAGTATACCAAATTTAATGGTTAGGTGTCCACAAACTTTTATTCATAAAGTGTACATTTATTAGAACTGAGTAAAAATAATTGTCATGTTGAAATGTAGTATCCATACACATTTGTGTAGATAATAAGTGGTACTGGTAGCCAGGCATAAGAAAAAAAAAAAGATTTGAGTTTTGATGTTTGTTCTGAAGAAAATTGCATTTTTTATTTAATAAAGTCAATTAGCTAAGAGTTAACTTAGCTTTTAGTTATAATTAGGTAAGATATAAATAAATTTTATGCACAGTGACCAATATACGAACAAAATATTACATATCTGTATTTTTATAATCTGTATTATGATTTTATTAGGAATTCAATGGTCGTGTCCATATCGGAAATTATACAAATTTTTTTTTCAGCCTCAGGTATCTAGTGATGGTACTGTGTTTTTTATTTTAAACTCCCACACTCCCACTCCCACCCACTCACTGAGTTATATTAGTACCAGACAGTCATTTATAATTCTGTAATTTCACTATTTAGAATATTTCTAAATTCTGTTTCCTAAAATATAAACAAAGCAACTGAAACCCCAGTAACCCTGACCAGTCAGTGACAATGGATGCTGTAGATACATTTTGTTCACTCACACCCGCATGGAAGTAAAAACCTTCCACTCAAGCAACTTTTTTGTTTTGAGTTTGGCAGAAGTCCAGTCCAGATGCACAGCTGTAGTCTCAAACAGATGCCCTATAAACCTTTCTGGCAAGCTTTGTAAAAAAATTTGTATTCATATCTGTATTTGTATTTACTTTGAATATATTATCTGTTCATTTCAAATAAAGTGTTTATATTCATTAGGGAGTAAGAGAGAGAGAGAGAGAGAGAGAGAGAGAGAGAGAGAGAGAGAGAGAGAGAGAGAGAGAGAGAGAGAGAGAGAGAGAGAGAGAGAGAGAGAGAGAGAGAGAGAGAGAGAGAGAGAGAGAGAGAGAGAGAGAGAGAGAGAGAGAGAGAGAGAGAGAGAGAGAGAGAGAGAGAGATCTGCTTCTTTAAATACTATTACCAAATAATGTGAAACAGCTATAAAAATGAAGCATAATATATATTCATAATGAAATATACAGAAGTCCTGCATTCACAAATAAGCATGTATAAACTTTTTAATATAATCATGTATAATCATGTGCGATTACAATATTTTGTGTCTACATAAAATGTATCTTCTGCAGTGCCCCCTACATTTTTTCCTTTTTTTTTTTTAATTAAGAGCATCCATTTTTATGTAATAAGTCGGATGCGTGCTGAGTACAATGGTGTCAACATGCTTTTTAAAGCCTTATTTCCATATAAACTCCAAAGAATAAATAATCACAGACTAAAAAATGTTTTGCCTCCTGTAGGTTTTGTTGTCTTTCCTGTGCAGTAGTTCGTGACTGGTTCCCTCTTCCTTTTCCTCTATATTGATCCACGTGCTCGGACAACACATGTACTGAATGATTCATACTTGTTGCTGCCGACTCACCTCATGAAGACACAGCTCAGTCCTCGCCACTTATCTTGCCTTATTTCTCTATTTTGTTTTATACGTACCACTGTTCGGCTCGAGGGAGGCTTCTCTAAATTCTAAATTCCCTCCCTTTCCCCAACACCCATTATTTTTTATCTGCTCACTTCAGGAAGCACATTATTGTGATAGAGAAAGAACAAGCTGGCTGGTAATGGAACTATAAAGGCATGACTAATACTGCCTGTATAAAGTAATGTCAGCGGCCTTCATTTTATCTTAGCCGTCATGCTAATGACCGCTACCTAAGATAAATGTGTCTTTAGATCTGCTGAAAAGCTAAGGGCCACATGTTAAATCAAATCAATTAAAATCTAGCCTAGCAAATTGCAAATAATGAGGTGCTACGTTTGCAATCAGCCAGGATGAGGAACAGGCCAGTCCTAGCACTTAGCATAAGCACTTTAACACCAATCACAGATTTTCAGACCAAGAGCTAGATTCACACGCTATTTTTGGAGTGCGGCGCAGTGCAGCTTCTTCCACCACAAAGCATTTTATACGAGCAATTACTCTGAAGCGGAAAAGAAACTCGAAAAAACTTTTGGTCCACATAGTTCTCTAATTTCAGACTTTGTGCTTCATGATTCAGCAGCTGCTAAAAGATCTTCAGAGTCTAGTTTCAGCTGGAGGGTAACTTTGCCAAACCTTTCTAAATTTATAAACCTATACATCACACATTCCGCACAAAGTCCTGACCCTGCAACTCCAGTTTTATCTATGTTCTCTGGCACGGCTAGACAACTTCCATGCTATAAATTTTTATTCTATTTGTTCGGAAGGCTTTACAGTACAAGAGATGTATGAGACAGTTCTTACCCAGGCAATGGCCATTATACCCAAGGCGAAAAGGCTAGGGCCTAGAAGGTTCCACAAGCCATGGCGGTCCAGCTGAAGAGCCATGGACAGAGACATTGCTCCAAGCAGGTACAGCACCTATGCAGAGTAAGTAATATTAGCATCAGGTCCCATTTCAGAGGTGAAAGACTGTTAGTCCAGGTCCTCTTAATTCTTTTAGATGCCAAAGTACACTCTTAATATAATGAACCACTTGAAACATATAATTTTATGATTCAAAAGCAATTTGATTAAATTCTGGTTAAGTTATAGACTCTCTAGTATTAAAATGTATTGCCTTATTAATATCTCTTTCTCACTCGTACACATACAAACACACACAAGTTATATCTGTCTGGTACATATCTATTTTTGCTTTCCTTCATTCTTTCTTAAATTCTTTAATTGCAGCCCTAAGTGCACCAGAGGGAAAGATTAAATGTTAGCCACACACAATGAGTGAATTGCCTAAAATCTTTACTACCAAAGTGAACGCATATTTTATGCATTAATATAAGGGGTAATTTTTTATTTTTTTTTACAGCACTAAATCAGGTCTGGACTCCTGAACTTCTCCATAGCTAAAAAGCACAGTGCCCAATATCGTTCTACATTAAATTGACTCTAGATCCAGAACATAAATTTGTGATACATAAAGTATCTCTGCATGTTTTATTGTATTTTTATTGCTAAATAAATTGTCGAATTAGCATTACCTGCTTGATGATGGATTTAAGTCTGGCCATGGCGATGACCGTAACCCAGACGGACATGAGCGAGCCGAGAAAATCGCAGAACTGGAGGACGTCATACTCCATAATGCAGAACACTACAATGCCTGGCTGATCACAGGCATGGTAAAACTGGAGAAAAAATAAAGAGAAAGAACTATAGTGTATTTTTAAACAATAATCCTGCAGGGTTTTATCAGGATTCCAATCACTCACCAAAAGGGTATGTATGAGGTAAGGAACCTTCTTGAGTGAAGTTTTTCATAAACAAATATAGAAATGCTTCGGTAAATATTTTATTAATATATAGACAAGATACCGTTAGCAAATGCTTCTTTAGTTCGACCTGTACAATTGTCCAGTTAGCCAATCACGTGGCAGCAGCTTTTTTTTTACATCAGACATTAGAATGGGAAGAACATCTGATATCAGATGGTTGTAGGTACCAAAAACTGTTCATCTTCTTGGATTTTTACACATCACAATCTCTAGGGTTACCAACAGAGGTCAGAGCCAAGCTGGCTAAAAAAGGCCAGGAGATGTTTTCCAGTCATCATCAATCCAGTTACAATGAGCTTCTGCATACTGTTGACTCAGATTCTTATTCCTGGCTGTAATGAATGGACCTGATGTTGTCTTCTGTTGTGGTTCATCTTCCTCAAGGTTTGGCATGTTGTTTTCCTGTTTTCTGTTCTTCATTTTTTGCTGTTATTGTGAAGTCCTGTCAGCTCAAAATAGGCTGGCAATGCTCCTCTGACCTCTGTCTTCAGCATGGCATTTCCACACAAAACATCTGGTTCCAACATTTCGAATAAATTCTACCAACTCTAATGTATAAATATCCCAGGAGTTTACACTCTAACATCTTAAAATCCCAGGAGTTCAAATTGACATTTAATGTGTGGTTTCCCTTCAAAAATACAGTATATATTTTATTATTGATTAAGACTATAGACTACTGGATGATTATTAGTCAATTCGAAGCATCATAATGTTGCGACTTTTGCTATTTTGAGCAAGCATCAATTGCTTAGTTGTATCCTGTCTGAGGTTTAAGTTGCTTTGTGCACTAGTGAAATGAAATGAAATGTAAAACATAATACAAAGGGTTTTTTTTTTTTCGTCATTTTATTGTACTCTAGAATGCCTTGTTGCTAGTCTGACAATAATAGCTTCGTTGCTGTTGTTATTATTACAATGGATGCACTGCTTATTCATTCATGAATAGAATGTAAGATAATCAAAGAAATACTCACAGTAGAGAAGAACATCGTGAAAATGTAGACGGAGGCCTCTAGCAAGTAATGGCTGCGAATAGCGATGGCCACCGGAGGTACGAACATCAAGTTACTCAGACACAGCAGCAGGGTGGACAATAGCTGAAATCCATATGAATACGCTTCTGTGTTGTCTGTACAGCCCCAGCCTTCCCAACCTAAGAGACACACGTTTAAAAGAATTAGTTTTGGGGAAAATCTTTTCGAAAAGCTATGCAAACCCAGTGTAAGATCGGATGTTTTCCATAATACAGCTGAACATAACATGCTTTATATGTCATGAGGCAACACAAAGTAAACTACTGTATATAGTGTGTAAATCAATAAAACTAGTGTATTATTTAAAAAAAAAATAGATGGTGAAGCCTACATGTGGTCGGCTTGATAAGTATTCAGTATTTACCCGTTATTTTATATAACCCCTAAATTTCTTCTTACTAATGCCATATAATTGGTTGTATAGAGTCCACCAGTATAAGATTAAAGCATATCTGGAAGACCCCAGATTTTGTTAGGAAACATACAGACACAAACAGCATCTGGGAAACTAATGAGCTATCAGAACTATATTTGCAGAAAGTTTAAGCGGGGTTTGTTTATTAAAAATATATAATAATTTGAAGATCGTTTCAGAACACAATTAAATCCATTATTAAATACTATGTTTCAGGAGGAGGAGAGAGAAGACTATTTATGAGAAATCAGTTACCATGTAAGAATTAGTCAATAAAGAATCCAAGTTACTAAGAAGAATTTTTCACATATTGCTACCGCCACCGTGCTTCACCGTGTTCTTATTGTGTTTCTGCAAAATGCAGCACCTTGTGCCAAGTCTAAGAGCTTGCATTTTGGTCTCATCAGACCAAGGAGGTTTGCTGAGTCTCCAAAATTTTATTTGTCATTTTTTTCTCGGCCTTGTTTAATACAGCTCTGCTTCTCCCATCTAAGATGCGGACCATGCCAGAGTCTTTGCCTCTCTGACTAATGTCGTCCTTACTCAGTCTATGACTTACTCAGCCTTCTCTAGGCACAGCCTTGGTTGTGCCATATTGTTTTCATGTCTTATTAATAGATTTAATGATCCTTAATATGTTTTTTTTATACCCAGGGGTCACATAATCATATGAAGGTGGATGTAAGTGCTTATTGTAAATGTTTAATCATATGAAGGTGGATGCAAGTGCTTATTGTAAATGTTTATTTACAGTGTGAACCTAAAACTATACAGAAAATATAAAAAAAACCACATAATAGATAGACAAGAAAATTATAAACTTAACCTGGTGCGAGAATCACAGCAATCATCAACAAAAACAGCGACAATGTGAAACACAGGATCCAGAACTTGAATAGTGACGTGAATATGGTCGATAACTTCAGAATATGACCTGGAACATAGAGTTTCACCGACTGCTGGGGAACATAGTCCACATCCTAAATTCTGTCAGCAAGCCCTGATTGACACATTTCCAGATTGTATCTCAGACTTGTTTTGACATCTCCTTGGACTTTGTGATGCTGCTGATGCCCCTGTATTATTTAGCTAACATGCTAAAATTTAACCACAGCTCCTTTTTTGCATCCATACCCACGTGAAAACACAAGCATATAATAGCTACATACCATGCATGAAAACCAAACCAAGAGAAGTACACACACACATTTGCTGGTTCATCTATGTGTCTTTGTGAGACGGTTCATAAATATAGATTGGATCCTGTAAGCCTGCTGTGATGTCAGCACTGTGGAAAATAGGCACATCATGGTCTTTTCTGAAGACACTAATTTTAATTATGGTTGTCTAATCAGTACAATTCCCCAACAAAAATTCCCCTATCTCTCACAGCTCAAAGAAGGATTGAGTGGAAGAAGTGACGATCAGCATGAGCTCTTTTAGACACTCAAGAAGAAAGGCTGTGCCTGTGCAAGGAGACAGAGTGTTCCTTATTTCGATTAAAAAGAAAAAGTTTCAATACCAGCTGTTTGCCTACAAATATCCACTGAAAGGGAAGACAGTTTATGCAACTGGCAATAAAAATCACAAGACAGAATCCAAAGGGAGAAACAAAACGTGAAACACAAGAGGATCCTTAATTGAGAGTTAATTGAGAGGCTTTGCTTTGCATATTTCCCAACATTATCCCATGTCCTGTAATTAAGCTACTATTTGATTCCTGATCTGTTATTCACAAGGTGAGACGAGTGACATACAGTACATGTGATTCATCATTTAACGTAACCTGCCAATTATGCCTGATTGTCGCTTAACTGTCAAGTGGGTGATTACCATAAAATTAGGAAGGATTTTGGCGATTAACATCCCATTACCCTTTTAACTGATTGGCAATGCAAAAGAAAATTGTTCAGATAAAGATGTAAAAAAAAAGAAATATGAAATGTGTCCAAAATCCAAATATTTCAGCTGTTATTTTAACAATAATTCTCAGCAATAGTATTATCAATGTCTCAATGTCAATGTCAAAAAAACTAAAGTTTAAAAAATAACAGAAAAATTGACAGAAATAAATATTTAATAAACTTAAACTAATGTTTAAGGTTACTGGATGTTTTTTAAACATGCAATCATGTAAACAACAGTAAACAGACATTATTTGCTAAAAATGCTTTCTTGGTTTACACAAAATCCCTGCAAAATTTCCACTCTGGACCTCAACTTTGTGCATGGACGTGAGATCAAGTAAGAAAAAAAAAAATTCAGTGTGTAGGCAAGAGTTTGGCCGCAATAAAATGTCACAAGGAAAGCGCTTTTAAAGCATAAGATTGATCACCTGCTTTGCACTCGCACGCAGCATACAAGTAGTTATTGGTGCGGAGGAGTTTGCACTGGCCATAAGTGCCACAGTCGTTGATACATGGGGTCAGATAAGACCGAAGATACACTTCTGCTGTTATATTGGTGCACGCCTCAAACCTGCAAAAGACAACAAAAAGAAAATCGGAACAAATTCATCGGACAGTCTGTCAGAATATAAACTCCCTCTTGGGATTGTTTTAAGCCTCTTTAATAAAATATCTATCCAGAATATTACTTGGCAACCAGAGACTCAGTAAAACTGGATGAAAAGAGGCCTATAGTTTAAAGGCAGCTATAGAGGAGAGTATGGAGGTATATTCCCCAATGTTTTCAAAGTACAAACATCCTTCAGTTGGCAATCGGAAATTGTGGTCTCAAACTTTAGATGAACGCTCCATCTCACTGGCTGATTTGCATTAGTGTTTTGAAAGAAGTTTTAGCATGGTAGCTGTCAACATAGCACTGTTTCTGAAAGGCTTTAGATAAATGTGTAGCAGTTTCACTCAATATTCATTGTCAGTCACACGGAGAAGGTATTATCTGCATTTAAATGAATGTGTCTGAGGAAAGAAAAAAGTGTGGCCTCTTGAAATGTGTTTGGATGTGGAGTTGGTCTGGAGTTGTTAAACGTACCCGTTCTCTGTGGAACGTAGAGATCGGAGGCTGAGGTACCAGGTGCCAGTCTGGGGATATGGGATCCGCAGCTTAGTAATGTTTGTAGTGGTGTTCACAGACAAGAGGAATCCGGAAACGGACTCTGTTAAGAGGAAAATAAACAGCAGAGGATAAGAAGAGATGGTATTTGTTATAGAGTTCTCTTTACATTATGATATAAATTAATGCAATCAAAAGAATATACATAAATATACAGAATATACATTTTGGTATACATGGGAGTTTTTTTTTTTTTTTTTGCAGCCTGGGACAATCAGAATCAGATATCTATACATATAAATTCTGGCAATTAGTAAAAAGTGACACAAACAACATATACATACAGAGCAAAAATAAATATATGCAATGTGTAAATGTTTTTGCTAATGTATAACCTGACATGAGACGTTAGCTCAGAAAGCTATGAACTTTCATAGACAATCCCTTTGGTCTTAAGAGATGAATGGACAAAGAAGTGAATACTTATTTTCCACTTTAAGTTCAAAACAGAGGTAACAAAGAAACACAGTACAAAAATCATCATTATAGGTTAGAATGAGATAGAAAAACATGATTTTGAAATTAATCATTAATCATTTGAGGCATCATTAACCATTGTTGCCATTCAACTTATTTGCTCCTGTGTCAGTTCTCTAAAGACTTAAAACTAAACAGGCTGTGCGTTTAGTTCATACTACATTTAGCTAAAAGATACATTATTACATCATTATAACTTTGATCATGGACTAGAGTTTTCCTAATTCACCAAGGATGTTTTACCAAGATATATATTCAAATGTTTTTAGTATTTTAAACCTATTTCATAGGCAGATTGAGTATTACTATAGGCTGACTAATAGATTACATAAATTTTGTTAGGGTTATGGACATAAACTATGTTTCCTATAAGCCACTGCATGACACTTAACTATGCTGTGTGATTCTGCACCAGATTCCCATTCACTGGTAATTAATTGGTAGATGTATATAGCCTTATCTTGGCTTTTATTGACAATACAACCGTATACATTGGGTACAGTACAATGTCAAATGAATGAAGGTTTCCTTCAGGACCGAGGTGCTACATAAAAGAACTAATTTACACTACAGGACAAAAGTAACTATCAGACATAAGCACAGTTATGGATAAGGATTACATAAGAAGGACTACATATTTATGCTCAGGATACAATTTATTTTGTTCATGTACCTGATGATTTCATGTTTTCTTATGTTTTATGTTTGCGAATAAATTAATATCTAAATTTGCATCTGTCTTCTGTGACATGGCAGAATGAGAGACAGTGAATGCAGTGCAAAATGTGCAAAAAAAAGATAACATTTATTATGAGTGCTAAATATCTGGCAATATGACACAGGTGCAAAACCACTCACATGAGATTTTGGGCATATGAGTGTAGTCATAAACATAAACTCTAGTTCTGAGAGGTAACCACTGTTGCCATTCACCGTATTTGGTCTTTTTGTCAGAAATCTTAATTTTTTTTCCTGAAAGCTCCTTATTTATGGAAGTTTAATTATAATTGGCGGGTATCTGACTGTTGAATATAGAAATCGGCAGCTCAAAGAAACCAGAACTGAAATCCTGATTTCAATACAGAGTCATCTGTGTGTTATTTATTTGCATGATTGAGGTTAACGACACAGAATGGATCACTTACCAGACTCGCACTTGACGGAGGAGTTGTCTCGAAGGGCCAGAGGCATTCCATGATGCAGGCAGCCAAATACAGTAATATTTTCCCCTTTCAATGAGGTCTTTGAAAAAGAAGTAAAATAATAACAAAGACAAAAATAAAACATTTAAAAAACGAGTGCATAAGACAGTACAGACATTACAAACACTGAGTCGGATTCTGGGCTTGATGCATGCATTAAGGCTTAACTGGCAAAACTTAATAAATATCCACTTTTTAAATTTTTTTTTATATCTTGCACAATACTAATTAAAGACAGTGTTAAGCCTGAAGCACTGCGGGACGCTGGGGGCAGTAAGGGAAAATGTGGCAGCATATTCCCCCCTGAACATCTGTAGACATCTGAAAAGAGAGATGTTCATCCTTATATCTTCCTTGGCATAAAAATTATAGAAAGGGTTGTTATATGCTGTAGGGCTTGAAGCTCATTGGATGATGTAGAAAATGCTTTGATAACTGAGTTCCTTGTGTTGTTTCAGCTGTTTTATTATAGTCTAAAAGAAGTTCCTTTTGCCTGATGACATGTGGAAAGTCAGTCGTTGTTTGCTGAGATACATCAAGAGCCAGGTTTTGGTTCATACAAATGTGAAGCTAAACATTTTGTTGTTTTGGTGTTACATTAAAAAAAATTTTTGACTGCTTTTTAGATGACTCACAGTGCTGAACAGTCCTTCTTTTGTCATTTATCACAGCATTACTATTGTGAAACTTCATTTAAAAGGACCTCAACTACAGCTTGTTTAAAGGAAAAAAGCTCTATTACACCATAAACAGTAAGTATACTACATACCTACTACTAATTATTCCTCTGACTCGTGAAGTAAACCTTTGCTGCCTTTTTTCAAACTGCTAAAGTTTCACACACTTGGAAACATTTTAAGCATACATGTGCTTGTGTTTGGCAAGTGACAGGGACGAGAGTATGCTTTACATATTGTATAGTACTATACTGAGAGAATAGTATATATTGACTGGGGAGAATGAGTAATCCAGCCCTCCTGACCCTGGTTTTACTTGCTTGACTCCTGAAAATAGATGACTGTGGTATCATCATGACTCAACATGGGTACTGTCTCTCTAATCATAGAGTGAAAATTTCAGTGGCAACACTCAGGACCCTCTAAAGGCTAAATCTTAAACAGTTTTAAAACAGTTTTTTAAACAGTTTATATATATATATATATATATATATATATATATATATATATATATATATATATATATATATATATATATATATATATATATACAGTGAGGAAAATAAGTATTTGAACACCCTGCTATTTTGCAAGTTCTCCCACTTAGAAATCATGGAGGGTTTGAAATTGTCATCGTAGGTGCATGTCCACTGTGAGAGACATAATCTAAAAAAAAAAATCCGGAAATCACAATATATGATTTTTTAACAATTTATTTGTATGATACAGCTGCAAATAAGTATTTGAACACCTGAGAAAGTCAATGTTAATATTTGGTACAGTAGCCTTTGTTTGCAATTACAGAGGTCAAACGTTTCCTGTAGTTTTTCACCAGGTTTGCACACACTGCAGGAGGGATTTTGGCCCACTCCTCCACACAGATCTTCTCTAGATCAGTCAGGTTTCTGGCCTGTCACTGAGAAACATGGAGTTTAAGCTCTCTCCAAGCATTCTCTATTGGGTTTAGGTCTGGAGACTGGCTAGGCCATGCCAGAACCTTGATATGCTTCTTACAGAGCCACTCCTTGGTTATCCTGGCTGTGTGCTTCGGGTCATTGTCATGTTGGAAGACCCAGCCTCGACCCATCTTCAATGCTCTAACTGAGGGAAGGAGGTTGTTCCCCAAAATCTCGCAATACATGGCCCCGGTCATCCTCTCCTTAATACAGTGCAGTCGCCCTGTCCCATGTGCAGAAAAACACCCCCAAAGCATGATGCTACCACCCCCATGCTTCACAGTAGGGATGGTGTTCTTGGGATGGTACTCATAATTCTTCTTCCTCCAAACACGTTTAGTGGAATTATGACCAAAAAGTTCTATTTTGGTCTCATCTGACCACATGACTTTCTCCCATGACTCCTCTGGATCATCCAAGTGGTCATTGGCAAACTTAAGACATGCCTGGACATGTGCTGGTTTAAGCAGGGGAACCTTCCGTGCCATGCATGATTTCAAACCATGACGTCTTAGTGTATTACCAACAGTAATCTTGGAAACGGTGGTCCCAGCTCTTTTCAGGTCATTGACTAGCTCCTCCCGTGTAGTTCTAGGCTGAATTCTCACCTTCCTTGGGATTACTGAGACCCCACGAGGTGAGATCTTGCATGGAGCCCCAGTCCGAGGGAGATTGACAGTCATGTTTAGCTTCTTCCATTTTCTAATGGTTGCTCCCACAATATACCTTTTTTCACCAAGCTGCTTGGCAATTTCCCCCGTAGCCGTTTCCAGCCTTGTGAAGGTGTACAATTTTGTCTCTAGTGTCTTTGGACAGCTCTTTGGTCTTGGCCATGTTAGTAGTTGGATTCTTACTGATTGTATGGGGTGGACAGGTGTCTTTATGCAGCTAACGACCTCAAACAGGTGCATCTAATTTAGGATAATAAATGTAGTGGAGGTGGACATTTTTAAGGCAGACTAACAGGTCTTGGGGGTCAGAATTCTAGCTGATAGACAGGTGTTCAAATACTTATTTGCAGCTGTATCATACAAATAAATAGTTTAAAAATCATATATTGTGATTTCTGGATATTTTTTTTAGATTATGTCTCTCACAGTGGACATGCACCTACGATGACAATTTCAGACCCTCCATGATTTCTAAGTGGGAGAACTTGCAAAATAGCAGGGTGTTCAAATACTTATTTTCCTCACTGTATATATATATATATATATATATATATATATATATATATATATATATATATATATATATATATATATATATATATATACAGTGGGTACGGAAAGTATTTAGACCCCCTTAAATTTTTCACTCTTTGTTATATTGCAGCCATTTGCTAAAATCATTTAAGTTAATTCTTCTTCCTCATGAATGTACACACAGCTCCCCATATTGACAGAAAAACACAGAATTGTTGACATTGTTGCAGATTTATTAAAAAAGAAAAACTGAAATATCACATGGTCCTAAGTATTCAGACCCTTTGCTGTGACACTCATATATTTAACTCAGGTGCTTTCCATTTCTTCTGATCATCCTTGAGATGGTTCCACACCTTCATTTGAGTCCAGCTGTGTTTGATTATACTGATTGGACTTGATTAGGAAAGCCACACACCTGTCTATATAAGACCTTCCAGATCACAATGCATGTCAGAGCAAATGAGAATCATGAGGTCAAAGGAACTGCCTGAAGAGCTCAGAGACAGAATTGTGGCAAGGCACAGATCTGGCCAAGGTTACAAAAAGATTTCTGCTGCACTTAAGGTTCCTAAGAGCACAGTGGCCTCCGTAATCCTCAAATGGAAGACGTTTGGGACGACCAAAACCCTTCCCAGAGCTGGCCTTCCGGCCAAACTGAGCTATCGGGGGAGAAGAGCCTTGGTGAGAGAGGTAAAGAAGAACCCAAAGATCACTGTGGCTGAGCTCCAGAGATGCAGTCAGGAGATGGGAGAAAGTTGTAGAAAGTCAACCATCACTGCAGCCCTCCACCAGTCGGAGCTTTATGGCAGAGTGGCCCGACGGAAGCCTCTCCTCAGTGTAGGACACATGAAAGCCCGCATGGAGTTTGCTAAAAAACACCTGAAGGACTCCAAGATGGTGAGAAATAAGATTCTCTGGTCTGATGAGACCAAAATATAACTTTTTGGCCTTAATTCTAAGCGGTATGTGTGGAGAAAACCAGGCACTGCTCATCACCTGTCCAATACAGTCCCAACAGTGAAGCATGGTGGTGGCAGCATCATGCTGTGGGTGTGTTTTTCAGCTGCAGGGACAGGACGACTGGTTGCAATCGAGGGAAAGATGAATGCGGCCAAGTACAGGGATATCCTGGACAAAAACCTTCTCCAGAGTGCTCTGGACCTCAGACTGGGCCGAAGGTTTACCCTCCAACAAGACAATGACCCTAAGCACACAGCTAAAATAACGAAGGAGTGGCTTCACAACAACTCCGTGACTGTTCTTGAATGGCCCAGCCAGAGCCCTGACTTAAACCCAATTGAGCATCTCTGGAGAGACCTAAAAATGGCTGTCCACCAACGTTTACCATCCAACCTGACAGAACTGGAGAGGACCTGCAAGGAGGAATGGCAGAGGATCCCTGAATCCCGGTGTGAAAAACTTGTTGCATCTTTCCCAAAAAGACTCCTGGCTGTATTAGATTAAAAGGGGGCTTCTACTAAATACTGAGCAAAGGGTCTGAATACTTAGGACCATGTGATATTTCAGTTTTTCTTTTTTAATAAATCTGCAACAATGTCAACAATTCTGTGTTTTTCTGTCAGTATGGGGTGCTATGTGTACATTCATGAGGAAGAAGAATGAACCTAAATGATTTTAGCAAATGGCTGCAATATAACAAAGAGTGAAAAATTTAAGGGGGTCTGAATACTTTCCGTACCCACTGTATATATATATATATATATATATATATATATATATATATATATATATATATATATATATATATATATATATATATATATATAAAACCACTGAAGTTTTTTCAAAGTCACTAAGGCGGTTTTTATACAGTAAGTATTGTATGTAAGTTATATATAGTCAAAAAGTTTTTCAGTCATTTCAACTATTCGATAGTTGAATTTAGTAATACTGCAGATAAAGTAATGATCATTTGGCCATATGCACTTTCAACAGTAACAACAAGAATTTCCATCAAGTTTATATTGACTCTGCTATGATTATTTGCTGTTTTATTTGTTTTATATTATGACATTACAGCCTGGCGGAGACTAATATAATGACACCCATTTTTATAAAAAAATATAGGGAAAATCAATATGGATTTATCATTGAAAAAATCTGTCATTAAAAAAACCTGATTTAACTTTTGCTTTACCTTGATCTTGTTTACACAGTGTTTTCCTGCTCATAAAAAATGTTATGTCTACTCTGCTATCAACCATCTTTTTTCACAAGACCTTGGATGGCTATAACAGAGTGAACGTTGTGACATAATGTTGATCATTACACAGTGTGTGACTGATAAGTAAAAAATATAGTTGGTCAGTATATTTTGTGCTCTAATCAATCAGTCAGTTATGTAGCTTCTGTTTTAGAAAGTGTGCATATAGTATGCAGAATAAAAGCGAATTGCAATATGTTTGACTGTTGTCCACTGACTACATCCCCACATGCCAATCATCTGCCGTTCTGTTCGTTCTGTAACCATATGTGGATCTTATAAAGCAGTAAAACCCCAAACAGAAATGTCCACAGAGCTGCTGTCATTGTATTCATCACAACATTCATAACAGCTTGCAATTTACCAAGTTCTCCGTTGATACTCTGCCAAGCACCTGTGTTGATTTGGCCACAGACCAGAGCCTAATCTAGGAAGTACTCTTTCAAAAAATGACTGATGACTAGCATGCCTGAGCTTAGGGTACTTTTTGGCTGTCATTCAAATATGCCCTCATAATTAACAAGCAACATGAAGCGTTTGCTCCAACTCCGGAGTTGGAAAGACCACAGGATAATGTCCAAATCAGCCACCAAGTGGGAAAACCACAATTACAACAACATGGCTCACAAGAGGTCCTGCAAACCGCCAAAGCTTAACACAGGTAGGAACAGTGATTAATGTACTCGACTTCTTAATATTACTTATGTATTTAAGCCACATAACAAACACTGGCTGGCTTTGCTGTGTAAAAGCTCATCTGTAGATAGCTATACTGTTGTGAATTAAAACTATAGACTACTGAATAAAGCTAGCATTAATAAAGCTAGCATTCGGTTTTGTTTTAATTAGTAAGGCATGTGCTTTTGGTTTAGGTTTCAGTCATGTCTCTGCCCATCTCCTTTCATTGGTTTAATTACCATATGTGTGCACCTGTTCTCAGTCTTAGTTCCTAATTAATGTATTTATACTCTCATGTTCCTGTGTCTAGTGGGAAAGTCTTGTTCTTTTTGTAAATTAATTATTTTCTTTCATTATTTTGGCCTCATTGTTTTGCTGTTGAATCTCACTTAGTTTAATGCTGGCTTCTGGTATATACTATGCTCATGGTTCTTGGATAACCCTCAGTAAAATCATGCTGCGTTTTCACATCCTGCCTCAGAACACGGATTGCAGAATCTCTCACTCATGTCATTTTAGGTTCAGTTAGTATTGCTACACTAATTATTACCTGGGATAGGCTCCATATTTACTGTAAACATGTCCTTGATAGAGTGGTTACAGAAGATGAATGAGTGAATAATTATCAGCTTCAATAAAAGACAGCTGCTATTTATTTCTATGTTTGTTTGTTTGTTTGTTTGTTATTAGCTGGTGTGTTTTTTCATGACAGCAGATAAAATCACAGACAAAGTTAGATCAATAAAACATAAAAGCCTGTGCTTTATATTTGATATTCTCGCCTGTGAGAGTTTGTATTAAACAGGTGATGGATGAGATCCCATCATTTCTAAATAGACTAAGGAAAAAGGGTGACTAGCCCTAAAATATAATCGTGTTATCTCTATAACTCTTTCTGTCACGCTTCCAATCATTTAGCTGTGAATTACTGAATTGAATATAATTAATGACAAAGGTGACAAAAGTCCTTTATGGCTCATGAGTGGCTGGTGGTGACAGTGATGCCCCATCCATTTATCATTTGATATGGTGAGATCCAGATTCATTAGGCTCTATACATTTACACTACCCTTATGGTGCACGCTCTACTTCTTAAGTCAGAAAAACACTACTTAGATTAAATCTCAAACTACCATAATGAATGGAAGAGATGTTGGTCTTGTGATTATTATTCCTTATATTTTCCATACCAGAATCTTCACTTTAGTGGAAGGAGAGCACATATGGTCTGTACAGTTAAGTGAAAAACTTTTACTGAATTTGATCTCTAAACAATTCTGAAATTGTGATATACAAAACAAGAAATCAGTCATTAATGCACCATGGCCTATAATGTGTTACTTTATATACCAACCAGGCATAACATTATGACATTATAACATTATGACTGGTGAGTGAATAGCTAATTATATTTTCATCATGGCAGCTGTTAGTAGGTGGGCAGTAAGTAAATATATTAGGCAGCAAGGAGAAGCAGGAAAAATGGGCAAGCATAAGAATTTGATCGAGTTTGTGTTTTACATATTGAAAATGTATTTTGGTGCATTTCTTTTACTAAAATGTGCAAAATACAGGATGGAGATACAAAAATGTATATGACTGAAAAACAGGTACTGAATTTACAAGATACTGTAAACAATATGTATACATGTTTACCCTTCAGTTGAATACAAAACAGTATTACCATGCAGTAGTGTAAAGAATATGGACAAGTTAATCAAAAAGCTTTATTTCAACAAATCTCACCAGTGTCAACTGTACGTGCAATTATGTCAAGGTACTTTTTTTTTGTTTGCTTATTTTGAGTTTTGTTTTTTTGTTTTTTATTGAAGGAGTCTCTGGCAGATCTTAACTCGCTGCAGATATCAATAATAAATAACACAGACACAAAGCTAATTTACATATTGTTTCCAACCCCTGCTTTGCACTTGACATAATTCATGCAATTATTGTAAATCAGCAGCAGCATACCCACTTTTTGGTGCGTGCAATTTATCTCATGCACCCGCAAATTAGTGTGTGTTATTTGAGATCTTAGTAAATCAGGGCCTTCAATACTAAGCGTTAATCACTATTCATTGTAAGAGTGCTCTGTTTTTCTTCCATGTTGAGAAAACTGAGTCTGACTCATGCCAGCCCTTCTGTCTCAAATGTCCTAGTCGGAGCTCAGTTCTTAATCTCAATCCAAATCATGAAGGACATAATTATCATGAGCACACTGGGTCCTGCAGCAGTAACCTAACACCTCATGCAGCCCTGACAAGGCTTAGACTGTTAGATTTGGCATCAAACTGTCCACAAGAGCCACTCAAAGCACTCAAGAGGAACATTTCCATTCGCTTCCCACACATACAGGCACGTCGACTTATCTTCACAGAGAACTGTCTCTCTCGTGTTTTGTCTCTCTCAGCCATGCACTCAAAGCCAAGGGCCTTTTTTTGCTTTTGCTTCAGCTCATTAGCCCATCTTCACCCTAGTGGCATTCTGTCTAGCACGAACGGCTGTCTGAGGACAAATCTCATGCCTAGTGGGAAAATATATTTTTGTGTATGTGTGGGATTTCTAATATTTATAATAGCAGATAAAATAGTCAAGCCAGGGTTAAATACTCTTTTTATTTTTTACATTATGAAATCAAAATTAAATCCATGTTGTGCAGTAGTCCACGTTGTTCAGTATAGAGATCAGTGTGAGCGCCAGACATGGGCGGTTTCGGGTTAACACAGATCTAAAAATTATTTACTATTATACCATTGATATATCACTGATAAATGAGTGAATCATTTGCATTAAATGGCTTATAATAAAATATCGATATCCATTTACCATAAATATTGCTGTCAGTGATGACCACCAATTACATCAAGCTCAAAATATTTTGCATTAGCAAAAAAATGTGAAAGTAAACAATAGTTTTCTCTATTTGTATCTTCGCTTTCAAAATTTCAACCCAGATTTCTTTCTGGATTTGACTGTTTCTCATTGCTCCAGTTCAAAACTGCAGATTCGAAGGGGGCTGTGTTTTATAAAAATCCCACCTGCACAGCTATAATTTGTATTTGTGTTTAAAAAAAAATAGTCTTTCTTTGTCTTGTGAAGTTCATATATGACTTTTTGGTTGTTGTGTCACAATTATAATACTAATAATAATAGTGAAACTCTTTAAATATTTGTCTATACACCTGTATAATGTAAATAATGTATTCATATTCAGTGACATCCCTAAATGATGAGAGCTTTGGTACGATAGATAAATAGTTTGATATAAGCAGCAGATTTGTTTTAATATAATGCCAAAAAAATATGAGATTATACACTGCAAAAAAAATATGCTATGAAGTAATACAGTAAAAAATATCACCATCGCTTACAAGATGCCATTGTAATTGATGTTGTATACAAAAATTTGCTCATGTTGTTTGGGATCTTGACATTTCTTTGTCTTCTTAAGTCATTTTCTGAGGGGATGCAGCACAAGTAAACACATTAAAATGCAAAGCCAAGTAGTGCTACAATTAATTAATTTTAAATATTAGTTGTGTATTACTACTTAGCCTAGCTAGGTTTAATATAGTGTAAGATTATAAACTCAGATTTTCTCATCGTCAGCCGATTTCACTCTGACCCTCATATGGCGCCATATATCACAGATCCTCGCAGGCTGCATTACCCATTTACTGTTGAACATTGAATAATCTCCATGTAATTATGATAATGGGGTCTCTCTGCAGGAAACTCAGCAGGCAAGGCGACCATCAGTGTTATGAGGAGTAGACCAATACATTATGAGCTGTTTTTGTCCACACTAAATGCCCATGACATTATTGATCATCATTAAAAAAAAAAAAAAAGTTTAGTACTCAGAACTGTGGCATTGAGAAAATATGCTAGGTTTAAATGAATAGCTAGGAAATTGGCTCTCAAGTGGCTGGTCCAATTTCCAGACATTTTACTTCTTGTACTTTTTTCCCTACTTTTGTTGCTTGACTGCTCTAATGTTTTACATCAGCCACCTCAGAAAATCCCAAAGTATCTCCTCACACATAATTTACCAGAAATTGCATAGGTGTCATCCCAGTAGACTGCTGAATCCACAAAGGAGTACAACTCTAGCCTGTGTTCACACTTTTTCCCCTACAGTTTAACACTTATTACAATTTCGGTGTACACTAAAAAGTGAATAGAGCTTCTCATCGATCTTTGCAAAGCCAAGTTGCAATGGCCACCCTTGTACAGAATCACATCCTGTGACCACGAATCTTATGAGAGAGACTTCTCTTCTTTAGACATTGTGATGGGTCTTGTTTCAGTATTGATTACCGTAATTTCCGGATTATAAAGCCCACCGTTGTATAAGCCGTTTCTTTGACTAACCCATAACGCTGTTGCCAATTAAAATAAAAAAGCATGAGTTTTGGAAACCTGTCTGTTCTTATATGATTTTATTTGCAACTGGAGTTAGCGAGCTCTCCATTCACCCAGACTCAACACGCTACAACGGCTTGTATCTAAACAGTAGCCGACCAAGAAAGTCATTGTTCACTGCTTTTTGGCTTGAAGTTTGTGAAACCGGGAAAAACCCAGGAAAAATCCATAAATTAGCTGCTTCGCTGTTTAAGCCGCAGGGTTCAAAACGTGGGGAAAAAGTAGCGGCTTATAGTCCGAAAAATACGGTATCTGTATTTCGAATGAATGTGTTGAAATTTCTGAAAACTCGGTTGTTCATTAGCTTGCATTGTTTTTTAAGGGACAGTTAATTGCATTACAAAAACACACTTTTCCTTTCGATGTGAATGTTTTGTCCAGTCGAGCAATTAAAAGCCAAGCAAAGATCTGCAACAGTATGCAATTCTAGATCAACCATGCAGCATTTAATTGTTGTGTCAACATCAGTGCTGTTGAATTCTCAAATCTGTTAGTAGAAATTCAAGTGTTTTTCCAAGATTCTAGATTTTTATTTGTCACAAGCATAGTTATATGCAGAATACAGCTTGCAGTAAAATGTAAACCTGATCGGCCACTCAGAAATTTGTGCATTGATCACTTTTCTATAAAATTAGTACCAGGTGTTATTTATATTAATGCATTTTACATAGAGACCTGATCTATGCAAAAAAAATAAAAAATAAATTTGAAATTAAACATTGAGGTCAAACTCTTGTTTTCCAAAATGCACCACAGCCAATAAACATGGCCACCCCAGACCAAATGGACACTCACAAACACGTGGTGAAAATATACTTTTTGTGCATCTGAATATTGCCGAGCCTTTAATTTCTGTGATTGTTGTTCTTTTTTTGCCTTTGCCCAAGTTATCCTATTTGCACATTGCCTGACTTACATCCGCTTTGTGATTCTGATCTAACGTTTTATTTTCTTTTTTTGGTTTTCTGGCTTTAATCAAATCCACTCAAACTGCATCCCTTTTCACCTCCTTTCGTACATGAACAAATAAAAATGTATAAACTTGTGACTGATTTCAACAAATCTTACCTTCCTGAACACATGATTATATAAATCTGTATGTAATGAATAATTGGACTTTCTTTTTAAACTTATAGAGCGATGCCACATGTGTCAAGCTTTTCATGAAGAGACTCATGCTCATTCTTTTCTCTCTAAACACATTCAGGTTTGCAATTCAAGGTAAAACACAGCAGCACAGTATCGTAGCATGGTGTTTTTAAATCCCAGAAAGTCTCAGCATTTTTTATAGTTTAAACAATTCATAAAATACCTTTGTAAATCAATTAACACATGACTATGTGTTTTATGAGCCTGGTAAATCTATTTATATGTCGTTAGCACAAATATGCTGTCCTTAATGTGTAAAAAGTTACATTATTTACTACATCCCAATCTTATTTAAATTGTGTAGTAGCCTCTATTTTAAAGGTTATATTGATTTTTTTATAAAAATATTTTTTTTTTATAAAATCTTTTTCCAAGGCTTCTTGCTGTTTTTTACTTCTTTGAAGCTTCAACTGTGGCTACAAATAGTACATTTCTGTTTTCCAAAGGTTTAGCTATATTTGAGAGCAGCATTTCCAGTTCCATAATTTGATTTACGGTAACCACCTTGGTTGTGAAAGACAGTTAATGTCCTGCATTCATTCTCCCTTTTCCAACGCAATTACCAATGCACCAAATGTGCTCCCAGTCTAACCACATTCTTTAATGCTGCTTAGATAACACTGAAATAACTAAATTGTCAGTAAACAAAGTTTAATCAAGAGGAGGACCAACAGTGTGGTAAAGTGCTGTGATCTTCATAGAGCCTAGGGGCAAGGATGGGTTCTTGGTGGCTCTTCATGGTCTGCTGTTTATACAGGTCTATTGGAATTTCCAGTCAGGAAGTGGTACAGGTCATGGGTTCAAATCCCAGGACCACCAAGCTGGCTCTGTTGGCCCCTTAACCCTCAACTGCTGTATAACTGAGAAAACGATGGGTTACTTAACGTAATCCCGGGTTCTTTGATAACAGAGTGAGGTGTTTCACTATGGGAATCGCTTTGGGCGTGACCAACTACGGAAGCTCTTATGACACCACGTCTGTCTTGACAGACAGGTCGACCTGAGATCAGGCTCCGCCCTACCTTTATCTCTCAGGTCGACCCCATCTAACATCATTGCAACGAGATTTCTTTCCGTCCTCGTGCAAGGAGGGAAGTGCTGGTGAAACACCTCACTCTGTTATCAAAGAACCCGGGATTACGTTAAGTAACCCATCGTTCTTTTTCTAACTTCGCTCGGTGTTTCACTATGGGAGATATAGACCACTCCCGGATTGCACATGATCCCGCTACACCCAATCACATGGGCACAGAACGTCTGGCTCCCAGCACCGCATGTGCCAAGGATGACTCAGACACATCTAGTCTATAAAACCGCACAAAGGTGTGTGGCGTGGCCCAACCGGCCGCCGCACAAATTTCCTGAACAGAAACTCCCTTAAGCAGGGCCCATGAAGTCGCCATCCCTCTAGTCGAGTGGGCCCTCAGACCCTCAGGTGCTTGAGAACCACCGCATTCATACGCTAGAGATATAGCCTCTACAATCCAGTGGGACAGCCGTTGTCTCGACAATGGCTTCCCTTTGTGGGTGGTAGCCCAAGACACAAACAGCCAGTCAGACTTTCTGAAATCCGCTGTTCTCCTGACGTATGTACGGAGAGCCCGCACTGGGCATAAGGAACTCAACCTCTCCTCCTCCTGAGATGAGAACGGAGGAGGGTGAAAAGCCAAAAGTTCTGTAACGGGACATCTATAAGAAGAATCCACCACTTTAGGTACAAACGCCGGGTTAGGGCGAAAGGAAACCTTCGTGAGCCCAGGGGCAAACTGCAAACAGGATGGACTGACAGACAGGGCCTGCAGCTCGCTAACACGCTTCGCAGTCACTAGAGCCACAAGCAGTGCTGTCTTAAGAGAAAGAAATTTTAGCCCTATGCCATCCACCGGCTCAAAAGGGTGATGAGAAAGGGCCTCCAAAACCAAGGACAGATCCCACTGAGGCACTAGCCGTCGAGACACCGGCCTCTTACGGCGTGCACCTTTCATAAACCGACTAATCAAAGGGTGCCGACCCGCAGGTTCGTTATTAAACCCGACATGACACGCAGAAATAGCCGAAATAGGTGCAGTTTCCATTCCCCGTACAGGGGGTTTCCCCTGGACAACAGATCTGCACCCTTGTTCCATATTCCTGGAACATGAGTCGCTCTGATGGATAAAAGCCTCGCGTCGCACCACATTATCAGTTTCCTTGCCAACTGATGCAACTGGAGGGAGCGCACCCCCCCTGTCGGTTGATGTATGCGACTACTGTGGAATTGTCCGTTTTTACCAACACATGTTGGCCCCTTATGAAAACCAGAAAATGTTTCAGAGCTAGAAACACCGTTAACAACTCCAAGTAGTTTATATGACTCGAGATCAGCTGCGGAGGCCAAACGCCGTTCACAACTCTGCCCATAAGGGTCGCGCCCCAGCCCGTCAGAGACGCGTCCGTCGTCATAGTAACCCTCGACGACACCGCCCCCAAGGGAATCCCCGACTGAAGAGTCGCGGGGCATCCCCATCGGCGGAGCGCTAAGACGCACGCGTGCGTTATCTTGACCGGCCGATTGAGATGACGCACCACAGAAATCACCGAAGCCATTAAACCCAGCATTCGCAGGCACACTCGGAACGGGACATTCGTCCCTGCCCGAAAACGGGAGCGACACTGTATGAGAGATTCGATTCTTCTCTCCGTCAGCGTGACACGATAGGAGAGGGAATCTATACCTGGGATCTATCCCTGTTTATTTTGAAACCCAAGCTGCAGAGATGCGTGATCACGCTCTCCGCATCTCTGATCGCTCGCTCTCTTGACGAGGAGCATATCAGATAATCGTCTATATAAGACAAAATCCGAATCCCGCTGTTTCTCAATGGCAAAAGAGCCGCCTCCACACACTTGCTGAAAGTTCTCGGAGCGAGAGACAGACCGAACGGAATGGTTTGAAATTCGTAGGCAGTGCCTCTGTGTGCAAACCTCAAATATTTTCTGTGTGACGGGTAAACGTCTATGTGAAAATACGCGTCCGATAGATCGATTGTCACAAACCAATCGTTTGGACGGATCGACCGACAGAGCGTTTTGTCTGTCAACATTCTGAATGAATATTTTCTCAGGTGCTTGTTTAACACACGCAAGTCCAAGATCGGACAAAGAGATGTGCTTCCCTTCTTCGGGATCACAAAGTATCGGGAGTAAAAACCCTGACGGCTTTCTGCCTCCGGAACAACTCTGACTGCCTTTTTCCTCAAAAGAAAGTCGATCTCGGCCGTCAGGACGAGAGCCGACTCTCCTTGAGCCACCGAGACCAACACACCGTTGAATCTGGGTGGTTTCATAGCGAATTGGAGCCTGTATCCCCGTGAAATCGTGTTTAAAACCCACGGGTGCGCCGCGCATGCGCACCAATTGACGAGGTGCGCAGAAAGGGAGCCCCCGCGTACACAACACTGGTCGCGTGTTGATGACGTCACAACCGTCGCCGCGCAGAGCTCCGCTGGCAGAGCGAGCGCGCCCTCCAGCGGCGAAAACTGGGGGGGTGCACGCTGAACTTTCAGGATTCTTGTGCACAATCGCCCTCGGCTGATCGCCTGGATGCGAAATTGTAACATTTATTTTGTTTTTTGTGTCTGAACACATCGCCCTCAGCCCGTGGCTTGGATGCGATGGTGAAAGTTTTATTGTGCAAAAGAACTGACGTGCGAGTGAACACATGTCATGAGTGCTTGGTGACACTGAACATTTTCCCTCATTCCTCGAACCCGAGGAGAAACTAGGGATGAAGCCCCTACAGAACTCAGAACCGGGCCGTGTTCTCTTCTCCTTTTCTTCGCCGGCGGAGAAAGGAGGATCGGAGAACATTCGCGTGTTAGGTAGCACGCTTCTTCTTCCGCTCCTCGGGGTGGGGCGGACGGTTTCTCGCCGCTACGGCCGCAAATGAATGCTTTCCCCACGGTCCTGAGCCGTCCGATCTCGGACGTTGGCCAGCTTGTTGTCCGCCGGGAGCCGATCTCGCACTTCTCGCTCTCATCGGTCTCCCTCTCGCAGCCGCGGCTGCGGCAAAACCCCGTCGCGCTGGCTGAGGGGGCGGGTTCTGAGACAGCTTACGAGGCAAACAGAGGTTGAATGCTTCATCCTCCTGTTTCCTGAGAGTGCTGGTTTCTCTCATCTTTTCCAGAGCTGGACCGAACAGACCTTTAGCGGGGTCGTAGGCAGCGTCCATGACTTCCGCTTTTTGTGTGTCACCCAAGCCTGACAGGTTAAGCCACAACGCTCTCTCGCCTGACACAGCCAAGCCCATCACGCGGCCGCAGCCCTAAACCGCGCCTCGTGAAGAGCGCAGGATTAGGTCGTTCACCACACAGATCTCGTCCCAAAGTACCGGGTTCGGTACTCCCGTGTCGAGCTGTCGTCCCATCTCCTCTAAAATCTCCGCCTGGTACGCGGACAGTAACGTCACCGCGTTTAGCGAGCACACTGACTGCGCTGCGTATTGATACATCCTCTGATGGATGGACGCCGTCAATCTCTCGATTTTTCCAGGCAGCGCAATTTGAGAGGAGGCAGAGATAGAACGCCGATTCGGATGGAGGTGATAAGCCACCGAAGGCTCCACAGCTGGGGGTCCGGCCAACCCCAGCTCCTCCATCCCTTGAATCTCCAGCTTGAAGCACCCTTTTGCTGGAAGCTTGCTCTTGAAGGGGCTCGACCAGTAACAGGCCATTTCCTTCATGCAAGCCGGCACGGCGGGCAGGAGCTGTCTAGTAGCGGGTTGAGCAGCTCCCTCCACGTCCTGGGCCGCGGGCCACGCTAGTCCTAGCTTAGCCGCGGCTCGCTTGCATACCTCGTGCAGGTTACCTTCGGCCTGTGAGGTTGCATCGCCCGCGCTCTGGGGCCTCGACTGTTGAGCCGGGAAGGGACCACTGTCGTCCTCATCCTCGTCCTCCATGTCCAAGTCGAGGAGGTCTGAGTTCGCATCCGCGTCCTCGTCGCACGGTCGTTCCTCATCCTCCGCGAGGAGGTCGCCGAACAGAGGCGGCATGACCGGCGATTCGGCCTCCATCAGGTCCGCCCAGCTCGTGGTAGCTCGCGGCTGATGTATAACGGCCGTAGACCTCGCGGCGGCGCCAGACAGGCACGGGTCCTGTTGGTTAGCCACCGCCACTCTCAGCCGTCTCTCCAAATGTTTCACCTGGAATGACGCGCAGTGAGCGCATGCTTGCGGGTCCGCGAGCGACGTTTGAGCGTGCTTCGGGCCCATGCACGTGATGCACATCGGGTGAGGGTCCCTGCCCGAGATGGTTGCTCCACATGATGATGGACACGGGCGGGATGCAGCCTCCCTGATCTTCGACTCATTCCCTTTGGTGGGGGGGATGACCGTCGACATGGCTGAGTACGGAGAATATTAGACTCGTCACAACACGTTAGTCTGCCGATGTTCGCAGGGTAGTTAGCCCTTCGAAGGCTTCGCCTTGACGCGCTAAGCCTGTAATAGCTTGACGCTACTATGTCCCTACCGTGTAACTAAATACCCAGCAGGTCGGAATAGGAATAGCTCGCCTCGACGCGGATGCTATTCCGTGAAGATGCTCAGCACGATCCCGTATGACTGATCTCGCGTTCGGTGGCGGAATCCAATGACGGCCCGCGCGATGAACAGTTGAGCGAAAACAGCCGAGAACTGGATGTGCTGAGAGAGCTTAGTGTAGTCCCTCACGGGAAGAAAGCGCGAATGATGTTAGATGGGGTCGACCTGAGAGATAAAGGTAGGGCGGAGCCTGATCTCAGGTCGACCTGTCTGTCAAGACAGACGTGGTGTCATAAGAGCTTCCGTAGTTGGTCACGCCCAAAGCGATTCCCATAGTGAAACACCGAGCGAAGTTAGAAAAAGAACTGTATCATAGAACTGTAGTGTTGAATGGCATAAATGTAAATGTAAATGAAGTGGCTGGAGCGGTTTTCGAACAGAACCTCAATATGTATTTCAGACATGTGACATAAGTAGCCCCTGTGTCGACAAACAACACAAGATGTCTGGACTAATGTGTGATTTTTGGCAGCAATTTAAATGCATATGGCCAAACCACATTAATTAGATTTGATCAAAGACACTGTACTATGATGTATACACTATCAAAATAATCCCTTTTATTGGTAACATTCAAAGATTTTTAAATAAATGTGGATCCGTCTACTTTGTTTATCCATTATCAAAAATGTCTTAATGGTGTTGCTTCAAATGTTTCCTTAGATCTGTGTTCTAATGGGCTTCTTTCCTGTCACATTTTATTCGCCTGCTGTTTTCAGTAGAAAATGCTTTTTAGAAAAAAACAATTGATGCACAGCCTACCAGACAGTTGTTCTGCCCAGATCTGCAGGCAGTTGAGCCAGAAAGCTCATCTCTACCCATAATAGAAAAGTGTAATGAGGTTGGTACTTTTTTTTTATGACAGACCAGCTTTGCCTACACACAAAGTGAGAGTCGGCATTGACCAACGCAGTCATCATGCCACCATTAACCTTGACTAAGCTGAAAACATTTAATTCAATATTTTGTTCATGGCACTGGTCAGATATGTTAGCATGCTAGTTCTAGCCCTCACGCTGCACATCAAGTATGGATAATGCCTTTAAAACCTGCCTGTTCCATCCTTTTTATACACCTTCCTGATCACAAGCCCTGACTCTGGAAAAGCCAATAACCCAAGGTCGGAAGTACAAATGGGTCCCATTAAGTTGCTTGCTCATAAACCTGTACAACTACATCCATCACTTCACCGTCCTTGCAAGATAATTCCTGGTCGACAGCATATGGCAGCAGGCGGAAATCATTTACTTTACAGCACCCACTCAAGAGGCTAGTCTTTACTTTAAATTTAAAATAGGCCTTTTTATAATGCCCGTTTCTACCATTAAAAGACAAAGTGAAAAGCTAATCTACACCTAGCTTCTAAAGTGCTGATGGAAAATGACTTTGTAGCTCGCTGACACGGATCGTTTCACCTCCACTGACTTGACCAGAATTACACAAGACCATTTCTAATTACACCCTTTTTCAGCTGAACAAGTTTGACTACAACAGTGGAAAATCGGATTCAGGATTATGTGTTGCAAATATGACAGCCTTTTTTACTCCGAATGACTGTGCTTTTGAAACGCTGAAATGTTTCATTCAAAGATTGCACAGTCTCAGAGCATGTATTGTTTTTTAAATATTTGGCTTGTCTTACTGTTGCTTGCTTTCTAATTGGAAATATGTGGCATAAGCCTAAATTATACCTGAATAGAAAAAAAAATAATCCATTAGAGAATGATATACAAAGATGTTTAGAAATCTTTATACTTCCTAAGAAATGTTTAGACATTTAGACTCCTTTTAAAATATACTCTTAGAATGTTATGTTCTGTTTCTCAAAAGGGTTTTTATGAATAATTATTCACTAGCTGCATTGTGTCTTCACATTTTCCTTGCCAATAGTACCACATAAAATATCCTTTAATGCCTGTTAATGGCATCCCCAGAAGAAAAAATGTGAAAACAGGTATAATGTGTGGCAGTGTTGGGCAACGTTACTTTTAAAAGTAATGCATTACAATATTGAGTTACTCCCCAAAAAAGTAACTAATTACGTTACTTAATTACTTTTTATGTAAAGTAACGCGTTATATTACTTTTGCGTTACTTTTGCGTTACTTGTATCTCTTTCACGCCTTACAGGTGTAACAGGTGTAATATAGATAATTGCCATTAAGAAATAAGTTATATTAGAGCAAAAGACATGTGTAGGCTGCACACCGGTGATGTGGAGGGAGAACATACCTTTCGCTGTCAACTCATAAAACATCGTGCAATTCCGTAAATATGACCTCGTCCTCGTCTACATCATTCTCTGCTTCATCCTCAGCTTGAAACATTCTGAACGCTTTTACAAAGTTCGCGCTATTATCAGTGACCGTGGCAGTTTATCTTCCCACAAAGAGCAAATGAGCTGTGAATTTGCTCTCTATCTCCGCTGTGATGGCGTCGTACATGTGTCTCTCACAGAAAACTTTTATTCTGAGCAGTCCATAGAGCTGCAGTGGTGGAAAGTCGGCAAAAGTTTTCTATATTTCTGTCTCCATTTCCATATATTCAACATTATACACACACACACACACACACACACACACACACACACACACACACACACACCTGTAGTGCTGTGCTTTGCATGCAGATGTTTTTTTTTTTGAAGTGGTATATTTTGCAGTTGACAAGAGCTTTTCACCAACACATAATCTACACTTAACCATTATTCCTTTCTCCTTTTCCTCGACTATTTCAAAATAATAAGAATACTTCCATCGCAGTAATGTAATTCTCTGGTTTGCCATCTCCGCTTCTGACCAGCTTCTGTTCCCGCGGCTCGCACGTATGAGTGCGCGATTCTACGTGAATACGTTCATTTTAATTCAGTATTTATTTTTTTATGCAAAATAATTTAACTGAAAAGTAACTCGCATTACTTTTAAAAAAAAAAGTAACTCAGATATTAATGTGTACATTTATAAAGTAACGCGCTACTTTACTCGTTACTTCAGAAAAGTAATATTATTACGTAACGCACATTACACAACCAAGTTAATAGATCCTTCTCTTCAATGCCATGTGATCTTCTGAAGCTTTCTTTTGACGTGTATAATTTAAATAATGTGAAACTATAATACATAGGGAAGGTGCAAGCTTCAGCAGTGGAATCAGATAGTGACATTTGCTGGAACATACTTACACTATGTTACACGATTCCAGCAATGGGAACTCCTAGGCACTTACTTGGTTGCTAACATTTGTTATTAATTAGACTAAGGTGCTGCAGAAGTCCTCATCCACCCACATCGAGTATATTGTTGAAAATCTCTACGGACCTAACCCTGGCCTTTGATATTCTACACATGTTCTTTCAGATCTGTTCTCTCAGTTGCAAGGGAAATAAGAAGTACTGAATTATTGAAGCTTTAATATTTCAGCCTCATGAGACATCTCAGAGAACATTGGAGTGCCAGTGACACTTACACCATGTGAAAAAGGGCATGTACCTTCATTTTTTCTAAGTCAGAAAAGTAACATTTTTTTTTGAAGGGCAGAAAAGCACAACTGACAAAAATGCAAGTATGCACAATGAATATATTTTTTTTAATTTAGCCAGGAAGCAGAGACTTGAAAGAAAGAGTCATTCCATCACAATGACAGTTATTACATTTTATACCAGAGCGCTGTTGAACTGTTTGCTCTGTTTGGTCAGACAGCACTGACAGGAGTGCTGGCTATAATTGAAATGAAGGCTTTATATTAATGTGCTTGCGGTAATGCATCATTGTTTCTACAGTCACAGCTCATTCACAGAGACGTGGATAGCGGCTGCACCACATAATCTAAGGCTAATATTAAATGGATTAAAAAGGTGTTTGTATTTCACAATGAAAAGTGAGGTTTTTTAGTAGAAGACATTTATCATTAGTGTCAGTGCTTTGTAACATGCAGTAATTGTTCTGCTACAGGAACATTTTTAGGGACACGAGGGCTTTTTTTTTCTTTGTAAAATGACACTTCCTTTTTTAAACCTTTTTTTTTTTTTAAAGAAAATGAAAAAAATGAGACGGGTGAGGGAACTGTTTTCAGCTATAATAAGGATATTCTCTTGATTTTACATTTAATGCAACTATAATTGTTTAAAAAAACATAACATGTCATGTTGTAATAATAAAAAAATAAAAATAATAAAAAATGTAAATGCCAAATTATTGTCATCTGAATAAAAAACATCTGGGTGTGTTGTTACAGGAAAAGAAAATCAGCTCTGAGGGGGTGATATCATCTATGCCTTTACAGGAGCACCTACCCCAAGTTGATGTTGGCATTTATAATATCCTGAGAGATGAAGAAATCTTACAGTATATTAGCTACTGTATGTTACAGGTGCATTTTAATGTGGAGACATAATAAAAATAATGCAAAAAAACTGCCACCCAAAGTAGTAGTTTTAATTACCAAATCTAAAGTTGACAGTTTACCATTCAGCTCTTCAACTAAACATCACGTGAAGCAACGCTGAAAGTAAAAACTTATATATTTTAGAAATCTTTACTTACCACATTAAGTTTGAGCTCCATATTGAGAACCCCTCCACTGTCCAGCACTGGCATCAGATTAATGGCAAACACTGCTGCACGGTCTGGAGGAATGGAGATGTTGGGCCCAAAGAAGATATAGAAGTGCACAGAGAAGGTATCCAACTCATTGCGTAATGTAGGACGGATTGGCCAGCACTTATTGGTGTCAGCGATGGGAGCCAAGTAGATGATGCTGTTCTCAGCCTTCAGCAGTGGACTCTGCTCCGAGCCGTTCCGTGCCAGGTTGGGCAAGCTGGCAGCCGGCAGGGTTTCCGACAGGGAAAAGCCCATCGCTGTGCCGAATGACTGAGGCATATTCATGGCAGACGAGCCTTTAGTGATGCTTGGCTTGGAGCAGTCTAAAGGGAGAGGGTCAGAGCAAGGTTTCAGTTTGAAATTCATAAGGTGTGTGCAGATTGCACATGAGAATGATAAGGGATGACAAAGAAGCTAAGTAAATGTGAAATGAAGATGTTGCACTCCCTAAGGAAAATGTGACAGGGTGATCTAAGCACAAAGGTCAGAGAAGGGATAAAAGTATCCGTCTGTCAATCTACCACATCCGTGAGCTATATCTCTGAGCTCAGGCACTGTAGGAATATCTTTCCATTCTAGTTTTATCCAGAGATTCAACTGCAACCTTCCTTTTTTAAATGCAAAAAGTTTTAGGCTGGCATGGGTAGGTGTATTGTGTACTGGGAACATTTGACTCCCCCAAGGGCAATAGGGTTTCCAACAATAGAGAATTCAAAGCATATACAAGCAGGCTGAGAACCGTTCGTGAGTGAAGATTTTAAGTACTTGGCTCACACTAATAAACACTGATAACATATTGGCGTCTTTTCAGTCCTAAATCACTAATCATTAATTTTGTAAAACATAAAAGGGAAATGCAACAAAACAAAAAATGTCAGAGTATCACCTATCAAACCTGATCAAATCAGTGGTACTTTTGCTTGCACAAAACTACACAATTAAAAAATTAAATGTTATATATATATATATATATATATATATATATATATATATATATATATATATATATATATATATATATATAGAGATATATAATAATACAAAATATTCGGCACAGGAGCATAAAATAATCCCAAAACAACTACACATATTCACATATTAATTCTAGACACATTTTTACTTAAATATAGGGCATAGAAATGGTATTTAAATTAGAAAATACTTAAGTAATTGTGTTTTCCATATCCTGGGAAGGATCTGGCTTTTAACATAATTTCCGTTTATTTAAGAAGTAAAATACAAGTGAATGCTTTGAATAACAATGCAAAACTGACAGTTTTATACGCATGAATGGAGGACCAATAGTAACCCTTATAACCAGGGGCATACAGGCTATAAAAATCAGTGAGAGAAACAGAGGACCTGTCATATCTGAAATAAACCTTCATTATTATGTTAATTATCTTTCATTTAGCCAGTGCCTCTGATCAAATCAAGCCATTCTTCCACTCCTCCAAGATTATTGCCAAGCCATTGGAAAATGATAATAGGCTGAGGCATGCAATTAGAGATTTTTGTGTAGATCTGGAAAACCAGAAGCCTCAACAAGCTGCCGCTTTTTGCATCTGAACCAACTGGACACCGATTTCAGCACATGTGAGTCCACAGGTTATTATCCATTTTTATGTTAGCATCATTTTTTTGCTTGATAAACATTTGGTAAAATCTGTAGTCAGGAAAAACGGTGTGTCATTACATTCCACAGCTAAGCCACTGATACCACAGGAGCTCTATTTAAGAGCTCTATTTTTTTAGAAAACTTTCTTTGTTTTTTGTAAAGTCAAGAGAAGCCGCTTCGTGCAAATCTTCAAGGCGCTGCCTTAATCATAACCCTCTGAAAGCCAAGCTCAATTTTTATATTCCCTCTGGATCTTTGCCTTTGAACAATGAGAATATATTGCTGTACCAGTGGGAGTGCTCGCTGACATTTTCAGCTCTACCAACAACTCGAAAGTTTCGATGTGGACACAATGGCAAGACAAACAAGCACAAGATTACCACAAAACAGTTCAGGATATGGTCTATTATATTTTATTTTCCATGAGCTGCTTCTCTGAGAGCCCATTAAACTCCTATTCCTCCAGCTTGCTCACAATGTGCCATTGCCATCCACCTCTGTTCTAAAGATATTACAGGGTAATAGTTGTTCAACATTTGACTGGAATTCACCACAAATAACCAATAAATATTTGCAGCCAAAAAAAAAAAGAAAAAATCACATAACCACAGTGAAACATTCACTTGCTAGAAAAAATCGAGCACTATGTCATAGTTTAAAATGGCTTTATGCCTTCTGAAATTTTAGCATATATGCAACACTGTCCTGCTAGATCAACGTGTACGTTATTGCTTCAGGCTCATGACTAATACAACATGATTTTAACAATGCACTGCTTTTGGATTTGCTCCACACAAAAGTGAGAGACAAATAAGTAACATAAGAAAGTATGAAGGTAATATTTTTAAATAGATGGAATGTAATCAAAGCGAAAAAGGAAAAATGATAAGTATAAAGATACAAGTATTTTAGATCTTAATTTCTATGTTTACATTTATTAAAGACCGGACAGGTAAGACACTTTTCTTTACTAGTTCTTATGAAATGATGTTTCTGGACATCACATCAGCGCTGTGTGACCGTAAGGGCTCACACTACTGAAAGAAACAGAGTACAAACTGAAAGGTCAACTGATAAAAGATTAGATAAGCAGAATTTACTGAAATAGACTTATGCTTGGAACCAGTGTAGACAATCACATTTTCACTGTATACACAAAATTTACACCTTACAACTGTGCATTTTATAATTATGCTCCTATCAAAATGGAATTATATTAATCTTAAAATTAAAATTAAAATCACTATTAAAGATTAAAATCACTATTCAGCAAAAAAATAAATAAAAAAGGAGGAAGTCAGTAGATAAAGGAATTTATTATGATATAGTTTTGATTTCTGTAAATGTTTAAAACTTGTGGGTAATCTTGCAGGCATATTTATAGGAAGAAAAGACATTGTTGTTTCATTCAGTGTTGTTCCCTTTAAACAGTTTTTGAGGTTCAGAACTTAGACGTGTTGAACGTGTTGAATTCTACATCAAGCATCTGAGTCATTATCGTTGTTTTACTTTTGCATACAAGAAGTCTATATGAGTAAATTTGCTTGTTTCTAGTTTTCCCCTAGACTTCACTTCATCAAAAGTAGAACAGCAAATGGTAGCACAGGAGCTCTCAGGAGTGCACTTGTTTCATTCTTGCTAATTTTCGGACCAATGATTTGTTGTTAAGACCATTAAAAGCTTAATATTTAGCATTTCAGGGCATGCCCCAGGAGTGTAGCTCATTGGATCAGCCATCATAGCACCCAAAATTAATAACACTACCGTGTTATTACTCCCCTGCTCCATTGATGACTTCCTCTCTCCTCTAAAACCCGAGTGGATGTTATCTTTTGCCAGGTTATGAGAGGACAGTGGAAGATGATCTAGATTTTAAAGCAGTGTGTGAAAAGAGTGGATAATGTCAGTGAGATTAACTGGGCAATAAATTGTCTAAAAGAGTATGGGCAGGTGCGTAGCTGTAAAACCATTCCCAGTAATTGTCTTGTAGCAGGTGGGGGGTGTGGTTTAACATGGGACTAAGCTGCAAGAAATGTGTTTTGGGGGTGAGTTAGTGGGGGGTAATGACTAACGTGTCACACCTGAGCCCTGTTATCCAACATACATTTATGTGATCGCTTATTTGTCCCCTCTCTTTCAAGATCAGTAATGATGTGTGTGTGTGTGTGTGTGTGTGTGTGTGTGTGTGTGTGTGTGTGTGTGTGTGTGTGTGTGTGTGTGTGTGTGTGTGTGTGTGTGTCATAAGTAAGTGTTGATACTCCAGTTTTGTTCTTGAAAAGGTTTTACGTTTATTGTCAGTACACAATCCAAAATGAAACAACTCTCATGAACTAATAATAATCAATGTGTGAATCCAATTAAAGGGTATGAAACCTATTAAATATTACATTTAACTTTAGCTGGGGTATAAACTACAGTGGAACCTCGGAGCTCGCGAGCCTTTTGATACGCCCCTTCCAACCCAGTAAAAACCCAAAAAACACTATACGAAATCAATTTAAATAACACTATTTCACTCCATAACACTTAATTATTAGACAATTTTAATGAGATAAACCTTAAATAGAAATGTTACAACTAGCGTTTTGAGCAGCTCGCGGTTGCTCACGAGCCGATCTGAATGATAGTCACTGTATTAGGAATGCTTTCTTGTGTTTTTTTTTTGGTGCTGAAAGCAGATGAAACAGTTGTCTTGAGAATCAATAATTTTATAATTTTTCAATCATTTAGATGTCAGAAAATGTCAGCCTTCCTTGTACTTTTGATTGCTGAGATGCACCAGGAGGGTTTCATAAAAAAAAAAAAAAAATTCCAGGAGCTAGCTGGGAAACAACAAACCTGATATTTCAAGTTTGACCATAAGGAGCATGATTTATTTTGTCGCATCATGGCTCATTTCAAGGCTAATATCTCTGTAGAACTACCAGCTCCTACCAAAGTTTTGCAGTTCCATTTCTGTTACTGTTGTAGTTAAATGTGGTATATCACATTAATGGTTTTCTGTGAAATCACAAAAATTTCTAAAATGACATTAAAATACTGTTCCATAAAGTAAAACAGTATTTAAATCTGGGATATGTTTTTTTTACCATACCCATCAAGGCTGCAAAATTAGTTTCAAGGTGCTAAACAACCAAAAAACCCTGGTTGTCCGAAGATCTGAGATTTTTGAGATTTTCTTTTATTCATTCGTTTTCAGTGTTCAAAATGAGTTTACTTCAAAATGAGCGTTTTCATAACAGTCACGTGGAAGTTTTCAAACATTTGTGTCATAAATATATTATTACCCTGCCACTAATTATATAATGAAGCTAAAGGTTATAATAAAGAAAGAAAAGAAATCTGACCATACTTATGGTCAGAAATTGAACAGCTCAGTGTGTTTAAATCATAAAGAAAACTGTAAGAAAGAACCCTTACAATCCCAGGACCCTAAAGTTTTCCAGATAGTAATAGATCAAGTGCAAGCTAGGGTTGAGAGTAAGCTCAAATTTTTAGAAAACTCCATTGTGGGTCTAAGAGAAGATGAATGAGTGGAGTAAACAGCTAAGGAGTGGGCGGCTGATACATATTTGTGGAGTAACTTCCACCCTCAGCCTTCCGCCTACGCCAAATCGCACCCCTAAGTAAAGAGAGACTGTCGGATCTATTGTGTATTCCCAATTAACACATTTTCTTTACAATGGAATTTTTCTCTCCTTGCGCGTTCCTCAGCAATCTCACAGCTGCAGTGCTAGCAGGAGAGCACCCGTATAGGAAAAGAAGAGGCGGTATGTGATCATTTGTATGTAGAACCAGGGGCTGTGTTGGCCCTTGACTGAGCTCGACTTCAGCAGAGGTCAAGCAAAATATCACACAGTGCCGCTCCTGCTGTATTGCTATGGTAACTGAGCCTGCTATGAGAGGCAAGGTGCAAGGAAAAGAGCACATTAGACAAGGCTACTCCAGCAGCCTCGACTACTTCCCTGCAGGCTTCTAACAATGTATTGGTGAATGCTCCTCTGTGAGTGCTATCAATTTCAAAAGCTCCAGTTCAATAAAAGAGCTACTTAATGCTAAAGTTGGTACCTGAATCATTTTCCTGGTATAGGTAAAAGCATTTTCAATAGGCATACATTCCAGAGGGCTCTCTCATATCTCTTACATTCTACATTTTGATGGACAGGAAATCACCTGACAGTTGATGAAGGTTTGATAGTATGTGTCATCTTTTGCTCATTTTAAAGCCAAGATTTCAAAAGACCCGCATGACAGCTAGACTGTGAAATGATGACACCCAATAGCTTGACAGTTTCTACTTAAACAGCATGTCTATATGAAAATATGTATGAGATGTCAGTTTTAGAGACTATTCAAGGCATTAACTCATTCCTCATGTGATGCTTATTATTATTATTATTATTATTATTATTATTATTATTATTATTATTATTATTATTATTATTAATATTATTATTATTATCATTATTATTATTATTATTATTATTATTATTATTATTATACACATTGTTGTAATATCTTTTAGAAAAAGACCTAATGGCCTCCAAATCATATCCAGGTATTTAAATACCATCTTAAGTTTTAGCATTCTTTACTCTTGATTCCAGGCCACACTGGATTTATTTTAGATTTTCAAGCCAAGAAATGAAGTGCCTGATACAATATACAGTATATTGATTATATAACAATCAATAGAGCTACACATTGGTACAAAGGTCATACTGTGGGTTCTGCATGGCAGTTCAGAAATGCTCTCAGCAATGCAAATTACTGAATCATCTCTGTGATATACATAGCACTATGATAAGGCAGTGAATCTTCAGTGGTTGAGGCTTTGGGCTACTGATAAGACATTTGTGAGTTTAGACCCTGCCAATGCAAACCTGCCACTGTGGGGCTGTTGAGCAAGAAATTTTGATCTGCTCAGTCCAACTGAAAGATGTATTGGAAAAAGAGCCTTTGACAAATAAGACATTGTAATGTTAATGCAATTTGTAAACTAAAGATGGAATTGAATATGACTATTATTTGGGTCAAACATATATTATGTATTTAAAGGGTTCAAATATAGCTATTAATAGCAGGTGCAGAATTTGTTTTTGCAAAGGGCATCTAGTTAAAATGAAAGGAATTCATCAGAACTGATCCTGTGGCTGTAAGCAAACACTTAGCAAGCTCACAGGACAAAAAAAAAAAATCATATGTTGTGTAATGAATTTAATGTTTATTTATGACATGCTGAAAACGCTGCCATTCTGACCTTTATGCTTTTCAACTCAACTCATGTCATGTCATTCTTTCACATACACAGTATACAAAAGAACAAAATGTCAATACTAATGGACCAAGATGCATAGACTGTAAAACAGCAAGAGTGAACACGCCGCTATCTTGGTTTCTTCCCAGTATTTTTAGGCGCATCGCAGTCAGAAAATCCATTTTTAAAAAGATCCTTTATAATTGGGGCACTTCCCATTTCTAATTTAAATGCAAATATATAAAATGAATATGAATAAAGCACTTAACCGATATATATATATTAAATATATATATTTTTTGTATTCAGAAGGAGCCTCTCAAAAGTCAGCCTCGGGCTTGCAGATGGATCTTTTTCTGAAGCTGTTCAAAATTCTTTATTGCCCTACAAAACTTTCCATCTGGTGCTCAAAAGGTGAGTGATAGCTTCAGAATATGACAGCCTTTGTAGAAAATCCAGCAATTGTTTCTGGAACTACAAATTATTTACTGGTGATTATCTCAAGTATAACTTTTAGTTATAGCTAAGCTTCACAGTCATACAAGAATCAAGCTTGTAGTTTCCTATTTTTTCTTAAACATCTTCTGGTCTGATGTTCCTGTTTGTGGGTTATTTACTTAAACGGATCAACTGTTGCTTCTGGGTGCTTTTTGAAATACGGGGAAGTAGGTGCAGTTTAATTAAAACTCTACATGGCTCTCCAGATTTAGTCTTCGTTTGTAAAGGTATTCCACTAAATTTTGGAACATGTTCAGTGGGGGTTCAGTGGGGTTGAAGTCAGGGCTCTGTGAAGGCCACTTCCACGGCAAACTATGTATCCATGGATCTCAGTGCACAGAGACATGGTCATGCTGGAATATGTTTGTGCCTCTTAGTTCCAGTAAAGGGAAATTGTTATGCTCCAAAATCCACAGCCATTCAGTATAAATGTGTGCTTCCAACATTCAGGCAACAGTTTGAAGAAGAACCATATATGAGTCAGGTATATGCAAACGTTTCCAACTTTTTTTTAGGTATTTGCAAACTTTTTTCTTAAACATCCTATCCTAACAAACAGTTGTCACTGAGTATAGGCAAAAAAAATCACAGATGATTGTGATGGCTTGTAAGAAAACCACTGATCTGTAGATGTGTCTTCTTCATGTGACCTTTCTATGATATGGTGCTAGTGGCATTTCAGGCTCATCATGAGCAAAGTCGGAAGGCATGCCACGTTAAGCAGTGTGGAGAAGTGATTTGTTTTTTTATATGTCCACTATTTGACTCATTGACTTTGCGGGTAAAGCAATACCCATTCAGACAGCCGGGAATTCTCAGCTTCACCGCTACCTAGAGCTGATACCAGATTGTTAATCGAACTTCACTTATTGTCACATGAAGCATTTAATCTTTAGTACACCCCTAAATTCAATGATTTTCTGAAGGATACATAAAACAAAGCTTACCAAATATTTGGCAGGTGAGGCATGTCAACTATCATCAGTAAAAACAAGACAAGACAAGAAAGACTCAGCTCAGCCAGGTAGACATATCTGATACATTTCATGCAATTCACAGAATTACAGAAGTCATAGAGCATTAACTGAATAGATACTGATAAATAGATGTATTTCAGTCTTTTTAGCACAATCTAGGTGAGAGATCTTTATCCATTCAAAAACCGCAATACACCAAATAACAGTCTGAATGCATGCAATTAAAATTGACAGCCTTTCATTAGTGATAGAGACGTGCTGTCTGAATCAACATTATAAAAAGCATTCAAATGCACGTACTGCACACAAACTCCTTATTTTTCAGTTCCTGTTTAACTTACAAAACAAAAATATAGTCGCAGGAGTGTTAAGGATTTTGGGCAGCATTTGGAAAATCGATTTGAGATCCATTATGGTAATGTTTATAAGGCAAGTGACAATGGGATTGATGACATCTACATAAACCATATGTAATAACTCACATAAACCTAAATTAAAATGTAAAACATAAAAGAAATATATATATTTTTTCCAATTTGTGCTGGCTCTCATATAGACTGTTATTACTGTAATTTCCGGACTATAAAGTGCACCCATATATAAGCCGCACCCACTGAATTTTACAAATTTTTTAACATAAATAAGCCGCACCTGTCTATAAGCCGTTAAAAATGTCTACACTAATGTACTTTACACACGGTGTAACGGGTGAAAGCATTTTTCCGGTATTACTGCGTGTGTTCAAGACCGAGGAATATGTCCTTATTATTTTCCATAAAAGAGTTTATCTTTTGGCATCGTCGTGCGTTTAAAAAAACGTTTTTTTCTCCCGATGCCGTGCAGCTCAGAACACAGGTGAGGTGCGTTTTTTTCGTTTCCGTTCGGAAATTTCATGGGTCTAATGTTATGTCGCTCAGTTTTTTGGCTTGAAGTTTGTGAAACCGGGAAAAACCCAGGAAAAATTCATAAATTAGCCGCTTCTTTGTTTAAGCCGCGAGGTTCAAAATGTGTGGAAAAAAGTAGCGGCTTATAGTCCGAAAAATACGGTAATCAGTTTTTAGGGGCATGTACATATGAGTATCAGGTTAATTACACAGCAGTGTATAGCAACACTGAATATTATTAACATGCAATTGTAAAACATTTTTTGATTTACTTATTATAGAACTTTGTGATATTTGATTTTACATCTTAATGCATGTTTATGTATACTTACATATACCTAACCTATACCTAACACATATTTTGGCCCTTAAAGAAACTGGATAACACACGTTAACACACACAAATTCTGTTTTATTTTAATACACAAATATTATTCCCAGGTTTAGTTACCTGATGATAATGTCATGAAAACACAGTCACAGAATTGTGTGCATTTTGCCTGCCCCTAAATAAATTTGTTTCAGAGGTTTGACTCTGACATACAAAATGTCCTCCAAACTTGAAAATCAGATATGGCTATTTTATGGCAACAAAAATGTGACTTGACACAAGTGTTGGGTTAGTGGCACCATTAACTGGGAGAAACTGTCTTAAAGGCAGAATATACTTAATGGAATAAGCCTTGATACATATTTGTCTAAATCTTGTAGCTCCACAATTATGGAAAGTGTTAAATAATGTTACATTTATTTACATTAAACAGACTTCATTATTGTTCATTAAAACTTATTTGGAAATTACATTTATGGCATTTGGCAGCTCTTATCCAGAGCAAACTGCACTTGTGTAATTGATGAAATGGAGCAATAAAGAGTTAAGGACTTTACACAAAGGCCCAGCAGTGTCATCTTGGCAGCGCTGGGATTTGAAGTCATTACCTTTCAATCATTTCTTAGACACTAAGCCACCACTATCCATAGAAGGTTTTATAAATGGTTTTCCAATTTGTTTGATCAAATTCTATAATTCAAATCAATCAAATTTAATTTGATTTATAAAGCTTTTTACAATGGACATCGCCTAAAAGCAGCTTTATACAAATAAAGCAGTAATAAGGTTATATAAAAGAATGTGTATGTTTATTGCCTATAAGTAAGCTCTTTATAATTGTTTATCACTGATAAGCGAGCCAGTGGTGACTGTGGCAAGGAAAAACTTCCTTAGATGATATGAGAAAGAAACCTTGAGAGGAACCAGACTCAAAAGGGAACCGTCCTCATCTGTGCGGCACATAATGTTCATTCATTGTTGTTACATTGTTGAGGTGTGTAGTAATCGGTGCGTAAATGCAAATCTATTAATGCAACCTGTGGTCTTGAGACACTGTAGTAGACTGTTGATATTAATTACAGTCCAAGTTGCTTAATGGCTTCATGGATCTTGCATAACATCACAAAAAATTCCTGTGTGTTCGGGATGTAAGCATAAGTATTTATATCTTCAACAGACTGCGTGTGGCTGTCTAGGACAACCGCTGCAGATCCTGGGCCAGAAGTACATTTATTATTTCATTCATCTCCACTAACCACTACTCAGGGTTGATGTAGCTCCCACAAGAGGTGAAAATGTGAGGCTTCCTACAACAGGTACTACACAACCCCATGTTTGACAGTCAACCTTACATACAGGTTTCTGCTGGACTGAACAACGCAGACGCTTTTGTCCTGGCTTTATTGTGCTAAAGGTAAAATGCTCTCTTCTGGTCTCAGCATTATAGCAGTGTCAACCAAGGTCATCCTGCACCTTGTAAGATGGATGAAAATCCTCTGAAACATCTTTAGTATATAATGCACAAGGCTTGTCTACATAGAGTGGATTTAAAGTTTAATACTGTGCATGGGCCTTTCAAACCATGAGAACGAAAGCATATAAAGTGCAGGTTGGAAGAATTCATAATTCTAAAGCTATTTGAAACAATATTGTACTATGGGATTTTTATTGTTTTCTTAAACACTGTCTCAGTCAGTTAACTTTAGCTCAATCATATGAGCTTGGTGTGTGTATACATCCTTTCAAGATCTTGCCTTTATTCTGGTATGAATTTCCAAGCCTTATCTTTTGTATGTGTTTCTTTACCATTATCAACATTTTTAAAAACATCCTTGTATTATGTTCAGTTTGAATAGCAAAATGAATCCTTCACCTTACATTTTTCTGTTTCCTTGTGATCCTGTTGTGTGCACAGTAAATTCAATGCTATTCTTCTTTAACCTTAACACAAGCCACAGAACCAACAGACACTAAACCTATTTAATTGCTTCTCTCAAGGCCCAGAGTCTTGATAAGGATGGGTAAGCAGGCTCAAGGAAAGCAAAACTATCTATACTCCTGCTTTGATAAGAGTTCTTGTGGAGAGAAAGAAGCTCATTTCATTTCACATCTGACTCTTTTCAATTTTTACACCCTCTCTTCTCTGTAATAAATGTTACTCTTTCCTTTTTTTGCTCTACTTCTCCTGTCTTCTCCAGTAAGTGCCATAGCGGTGGTTGAAAAGAAGCTTATCAGGCTTCATTTAATATCTTTTACCGTTTCGAGCCTGCAGATATCTGGATACTTTCCATTTTGTTTCCAGCACATTTCGCACACGTCGCATTTAGCCTACTAGACCAATGACCCATAAACCTTAGAGTGGTCCTTTAGTTTTAAAGCAATTTGGACGTCACCCTGGCATCTGCACGATGCAATGAGAGCCAATTTAATGAGCCTGGGGCAAATGTAAACAAGATGGGCTTGTTAATTTAGACATATCTCTGGCTCTTTTCTCTGGCTGTGAGCAGTCACTGAATAGTTTTTGTTCACACATGGAGTTTTGGACTGCAATTACTTAGGAAAAAAGGCACAGTACAAAAGTGCTTCAGTCCCAAGCATACTTTTTGCAGATAATGTGTACATTTTAATCCGAATGTATTTATGATTGTAAATTAAAGTTTCACATTTCATATTATTAAAGCACATTATTATATGTATAGTATATATATTATGTTATATAACAAATGTGTGTATACATTTTATAAACAAAGAACATGAGCAAAACCCACAAATAAAGAGCATAGTGAGGTGTGTGTGTATTATATATATATATATATATATATATATATATATATATATATATATATATATATATATATATATATTAGGGCTGACAATTGATTAAAATATTTCATTGTGATTAATCGCATGATTATCATGAGTTAACTCATGATTAATCACAACTTAAACAATTAATTAATACTCTTCCAGTTTTTAAGACTCTAATCAACATGGGCAGGGACAAAAATTATGCAAATGTATGTTTATTATTAGTGAAACCAAACTGAACATACAGCATGAAGACAAAATATTCTTGTAAATGTTTGAAAGTAATTATGGTGTTTTAAATTACGTAAATCATCAGGACACCAAACGGAACTTTTGCTATGTTTTCAATGCTTCCAATTGCCGGATGTGTGCATCAATATATACGTATATAGTGAAGAAATGACTTCATGAATAAATGTGTGTTAAGGGTTTTAATTTCGCTGCTTTTTTATTTATTTATATATTTAACAAAAATGGTCAAACAGAAATGTGCGCTGCATTAATCGTGCGTTAACTAATAAAATTAGTTAACGTGCGAACATGTTATTAACGCGTAAATACATACATACATACAGTACATACATACAGAGTGGCACAGGCAAGTTTTGGAACTAGGATTTGCCGACCCTTGGGCATCCGCATTTGTTTGGAACCAGTGTAAATTCATTTATGGCAGCTCATAGAGCCTTGATATATTCTGGTGTGTGGGCCATGTGAGTGTAATATTGCATGAACCCATGAACCTTTGACTATAAATCTTTACTAATAATTTATGTAAATATTTTTTTTAATTTGTGGGGTTTTAAAAATAACAATACATTTGGCCAATTATTGTCAAATTACATTACATTCAGTGCATCTGGAAATTATTCACAGTACTTCAGCTGATTGGACATGATTTGGAAAGACACACACTTGTCTATATAATGTCCCACAGTTAACAATCCATGTCAGAGGACAAACCAAGCCATGAAGTCCAAGGAATTGTCAGAAGTGAGACAGGATTGTATCGAGGCACAGATCTGGGGAAGGTAACAGAATAATTTCTGCAGCATTGAAGGTCCCAATGAACACAATAACCTCCTTTATCTGTATATGGAAGAAGTTTGGAACCACCAGGAAAGAGTTCTAACATTTCACGGTAAAGAGAGGAGAACCATACAGAAGAACAAAAGTCTCTGCAGCACTCCACTCATCAGGCCTGTTTGTAGAGTGGTCAGACGGAAGCCAGTCCTCAGTAAAAGGCACATGACAGCCCACCTGGACTTTACCAAAAGGCACCTGAAGGACTCTCAGACCATGAGAAACTAAGATTGAACTTTTTGGCCTGAATGCCAAACATCATGTCTGAAGGAAACCAGGCACCACTCATTATCTGGCCAATACTATACCTACAGTAAAGCATGGTGGTGGCAGCATTATGCTGTGGGGATGTTCTTTAGCGCTCTGGACCTCAGACTGGGTGATGGTTCATCTCAAGATCGGGAAAAACTGCCCAGAAATAGTTGTGCCAAGCGTGTAGCATCATACTCAAAAATGCTTAAGGCTGTAATTGTTCCCAATGGTGCCTCAACAAAGTATTGAGCAAAGGCTGTGAATACTTATATACCTGTGATTTATATTTATATTTTATTTTTATATAAATTTGCAAATATTTCAAACACACTTCTTTCATGTTGTCATTATGGGGTATTGTTTGTGGAATTTTGGAGAAAATAATGAATTTAACGCATTTTGGAATAAGGCTGTAAAAAGTGAAGCGCTGTGAATACTTTCCAGATGCACTGTAAGTAATTATTTTTTCGATTAAAATAGAGGAAAAATAGATGAAGAGATTTTAGCTCAGTACTAATATTGTGAAATGAAGGGCTGCAACCAACTATTATTTTGATAATCGATTAAAGGGGCGATTAATGTTTGTTAAGTTATTGAGAAGTGCATGGATTTTTCCTTGAACAAATTCACTTATGCTGGGTTGTTTCTTTCTATAAATAAATAAATAATTAATTAAATTAAATTAAATAAAAAACAGCATTTGAGAATGCAAAGTGAGGCAATTTGTTAAAATCAACATTTGTATTGTTTTTAATGATAATTGCAGATGGCAAGTTGACAACCATGCTTAAAAAATCTCTATAAAATATAATACAAAATATCTTTTTTTATTTGTGAATATATAAGTATTTAGAATATATAATAAACTTAATTTTGTATAATAATTAAAATATATGCATCACATCTGAAAACAGATAAGTTAACTGTTTAGTAGACAAATGCTATAAAAAGAGAATGAAACTTTATTATACTATACCATTTTCACATGATGGGGATTATATAGTTTTTTTTTACTGTGCTGATGTTTCGCCTTCATCCGTGACTTGAGACGCACGCTTTTTCCTCCTGCCGGTTGACCCTTTACTCTCCACCATTTTGTAAGCGGCTGCTATCTTGCCGTCACGCTAACCTGTAACTTGAGCAGCCCTACTTATCGACAACCGCATTCGTTGACAACGCTATGTATTATCGATAAGTTGTTGCAGCCCTAATAAAATGCTTGCTGAAGTTGATTAGTTAATGATCGCCATGTTTTTACAATCCAGTTATCATTACAAATACACATTGTAATTGTAACAAGGATGCATTACACCAAGTGTTAGTTTTTTGCTGCCAGGTTGAATTTAATTGGAACATGGTGCACATTTTGGCTAAAAAAAATCTCCATATCTTTTTTGTAATTATTGAAATTCTAATTTTGCTGTATATATTGTCCACACATTTTGTATGGATATGCCAAATTAAAATGATCCTTGATATTATGAATATATTGTACACATTACATAGTTATGATTGTGTAAATGTGATATTATGGATATAATTATTATGTAATTCTGATTATGTAAATGTGATATAGTTAATAATAACTTTGAATAACAATAAAGATTTGAACTAATGCACACTCTCTTAATGCAACCAGCAATAAAAAGCCAATATAATCAGGAGAAATGAAGTGACTGTGACCAAAGAGGCTGAACATTAAAAATGCTCTTTGCTCTGATCGAGAGATTAGTTTTCAGAATGCCACTAAGCAGTGTTATGCTTGTGATAAATCATGTTCTGATCAATCCTTCACACCTTCTGCAGCATTAAATAAGCCCTGCAACAACTGCCCATGGCTCCATTTGAACTTGTTTGTCTTGTTGTGTAGAGCTGACTGCAGGTAATTAGTTTACCAAGACCAATGGCCTGTGTTGTTGCCCTAGCTTTGCTTCATTTCACTAATTGACTGTGCAATAGGCACTCTGTAGGCATATCACCACATATTAAGGCCAATAAAAGAGAGATAATGGAAATACTGCTTTACGTTCTTTTGATATATATACCCCCCTCCCACACGCGCAGCGCGCGCACACACACACACGCGCAGCACTTTTTTAGTGCTTGCATACAGTGGTATTTCTGACTACTCTAAAGTAATCATGTGTACTCTTATTTCTATTTTCTCTGCTTGGTGAAATTAACCATGCTTAACTACAGCAATCCTAACCTCCAAGTACTTCATTATGATCAGCCATTGTTTTGGCTGCCAGCCTAGAACACAGCACTTCCTAATAATAATAATGAAGAACTTACTATACTGGTTTGGCATCAACAGCACAGGAAAGTGTAAAGTTAAGTTAGTATTAGGTTTGTAGTCTAAATATTATTTAATCATGGATATCAAGTCATCAAACATGTACATCTATTTCTTTCGGCTGACCCCTTCACCACAGCGGATCATCCGTCTCCATACTACTTTGTCCTCTACATCTGCCACTTTCAAACAAACTACCTGCATGTCTTCCCTTACCACATTCATGAACCTTCTTTTTAGCCTCCCTTATCATCAATCATCAACCATGTACTTAAAGAGTAAAAAAAAAAAAAACACAAAAAGCTAGATAATATGATACTATGTGTAAACCAGTAGACAATGTAAAAACAAAAAAAAAGTGTCTGTCACTGGAAAGAACCCTTGAAATGTACTACTACTGATCCTACAGTACATAAACACTGAGAAAACAAAGTGAAGGAATTTGTGGAAAGATTGTGTCTGCTGTTAGCATGTGAAGAACTGTGTACAGAAATTTCTAACCCTTATGTGTGAGCAGCATTATGTGTGAGCAGCACATCATTTTGAGGCACATTTTACCCTGCCTTTGCAGATGTTATGATCAGCACAGAAATCACAGGCATATTAAGTATTAACTCCTAAATCATTTGTGCTTATTTCAATTCTGAATACAGCCCATAATTACTCATTGTTTTTAAAAGATCAGCTCAGTGGTTAAAAAGGACTTGTCCAACAGAGGAATTTCCATGTGGTTTCCTCTTTATGGTTTGTTATGACTAATAGCCTTGGTTAACACCCTACAGCCCACACATTTTTGCCAGACCGGTAGGCCTGCAAGCATGGCCTGAAAGCAGAAATCACAACAGTACCATTTATGTTTATGAATCAAATAGAAATAAAACCATGGTTTCATTTATTTATTTATTTATTTATTTATTTATTTATTTATTTATTTATTTATTTATTTTAGCTGGTGTGAATGAATCCACAGTTCTGGTCTGGTTTTCATGTTCAACCTTCAGGCTTGAGGGCAGCGCTCAAACCTACTTTTTGCTCATACATCAAGGTTAGCCGCAAGCTTTACAACATGTCTACTGCTCATTATCGCCTGCCATTAGCTGCTGTCAGTGTGTCAACAGTAAAGATGAATGCTGCTCTGGCAGGTGTCTGATCTCAGTGCAGATGCATACTTGGGTCCTGGTTGTGAACTCAATCATAATGTCATTATGATGAACCCAAAAAGCGCAACTATTTGGCACCAAAAATTAGAGGATATTTATTCCAATTTTGTATTTACTTCCTGAATATAGAGTCCCTTTCCATTGAAGGATTCTCAGACAATAAAATCCAATCTCCATGGCTCCATTGATTCATTATTTTATGACTTCTTAAAGGTTGGCCACCATTTCTATCTATCTAGTCAAGGTTGCTACTCTAAGTTATATTAGACTAAGTTATATTATTAAAAAATAATACATTTAAAACCAAGCTAGGCAAAATAAAAATAAAAAGAATATATATATCATGATTCCTTTCATTTATTCATTTTGTCAGGGTCATGGTAAACTTAAAATGTATCCCATGAACACTGAATGTACTGTAAGACACCCAAAGCACTATGCAGACAAATACTCACTTATACCTTTGTCACCAATTATGACAGTCTAAAAGAAACCAGAGAACCGAGAGGAAGCAGATGAAGGGGAGTCTTGAAAAATTCAGCACATACAGTAACCCAAACTAGAACTGAGGATATTGAAGTTGAATTGAATGATACCTACTGAACAAATTGTACTGTACTCAATACATAAGTATATGGTATTAACCAGTAGCCAAGGAATGGTCAAATATTTCAAATATATACTCCTAAAGTAAATTTTTTCTTTCTCTGAGGGAACAATCAACATTTCTAAAAGTAACCCTACCCTAAGAAAAATTGGGAAATGATTGTCGAAAGAAAAATTTAAATGTGACAATGGTAATTCACGTTCTTTGAAGTAAAAGTAAAACCTTGAAAGTGTTACATATAAATATCTATGTATTCTATATGTTTGTTGTTTAAAATAACAGATCCTTTTCTAACTGGTGAGTCAAACGTCTTAGTGTTGTAATCTGAGGAATTTCAACATGCTTAAAATACCAAGATTAAAATATTAAGACTTTCGACAACAAACAGTTTTTAAAAACATAGATTTAAACAGAGGTACAAGTTTAGACAGTTAAACTCCCAGCTGACGTAACTGTGATAGATTAGTTTAGATTAAGTTTCTCTTCAATATGATTTCTTCACAATAATGTGGAGAGCTCACCACGCTTTAAAGTCCTAATTAAAACCATTTGTATTCCAGAGCCAGGAAAAAAGTTGAAGATCTATGGTAATTGCAGGGATGCTCACACTTACATCTGTTCTGTTTGAAAGTCTCAAACAAACACGAGCAAAATAATGTTAGCATATGTGCCATTTGCTAAACCCTTTATCTCCATTGCTGATGTTTCAATTACAGACTGGTGATGAAATATGCTCATTATGCAGCTGAAAGCTGGAGCCCATTGTCTTGGAAACTGCTTTTGAAATCCCATAACCGCCAGCTTTAATTTGCCTTTCTGAATGTCACTCAAACACAGAGCAGGGAAAACAAGGGCTCAATGATGCCTAGAGCTAATGAGCGATGATTGCAATTAAAGCTACCATCAAGAGGGTCACCGCAGCGGTTTAGCATTTCCAGAGTTTTAACTGTTATTAATTGTAATGGCTACTGTGGTTTAGTATTTGTGGAATAGAAACACAATGAAAGAAGGAGTGTAAAAAACCTTCATAAAACAAGCAGCAGGAAAAAGTGATTTCAAAATGTGGTGTCAAAATGATTTCACATTTCACAAGGCATTCAGAGCCCTGTTACTTAACACAAGGTATGAATCCTTTAAATAGTAAACTGGAAGATCCGGGTTTCCAAACTATGCTAAGTTTTAATTAACAACTATCTTATTTTTATTTGAAGCTGGCATTTACGTTAACATGCAATTTAAAGTTCATGAAGAAATAGCTGAGCAAGAGATGAAACTTCCCAAGGCACGGATGTTTCCCATAAGTACACTTTCACTCTCTCTCTCTTTATCTCCCTCTTTCTCCCTCTCTCACCTTTCTCTCTTTCGCTCCAGGAAGCTTTTTGTTGAACCCGAATATAATCTTTATTCTCCACTGACCCTGGATATATTGCTAATTAAGGTCCCAGAGCACTGGGGGAAGGAGGGCAGGATGATATAGAGTTCTGCTGGTGGGTGGTCAATGTAGGAGAGCTGCGAATAATGGCAGAATGCCAGTGTGTGCTGTTAGATGAAATTGATTTGAAGAGTGGGGGTGGGAGCGAGATACAGTGTAATAGAATTAAGTCTGACAAAAGCGCTGACCTGAAGGTTACATCCAAGGGACAGTGACTCTACAAGGTCAGGCAATACACGGTGTGTGTTCTAGCAAGGCAGGAAAAAGATGGCAGGACACTGCAAATGTGGTGGAGTGAGTGGACTTCTGCAGAATAGATTAAATAATTTGTATTATTTATACATTTTTGTAAAAAAATGTATTACACTAGGTCCAGTACGACCAATGAATTTTAGCAAACAGATACCAAATACTTGAAAAATATTGTAGCAGGGATGACAATGTATTGAGAAAAAAAAAATGCCTTCTAGTTTGTTAAACATGGACCAGCACAGCTTTTATAGCAGGTCCTCTGCATTTTATCCAATCACGTACATAAAAATGATTAAGCTGAAGGCGATTTGTTGGACCAGAAACTAGATACATGTACAAAAAAAAGGTGCAAGCTTCATCGATTTATCATTTTATTTGCACTCTCTGGACTGATTGATGAACTGATGATATGTCTTGCTTTAAATTGAGAATAAGAATAACTAAATATTTAAGTATGGATTGAAAAATACATTTGTATTATTCATTTCATATTTAACTCAAAACACAGAGAGCTAGTCCAAAGTGGTAACAGGAAATGCCACTATGAAACAAAACACACACCATTGTCATATTTATAGACATACTAATCATTATTGGTCCATATGCAAAACAACATTTATTTTTTATATAAGACCTACTGTATAAGAGATGCTGCAAATTAGTTTTCTCTCTGTGTGTGTGAGTGTGTGTGTGTGTGTGTGTGTGTGTGTGTGTGTGTGTGTGTGTGTGTGTGTGTGTGTGTGTGTGTGTGTGTGTGTGTGTGTAAGACTGGAATATAAGTAAGAGTCAAGCACACAAACAAAGGAAAAATAACAATAACAGAGCATGCTAAGAGAAAATTATGATTTTTGCTACATTACCAAGAAAAAATGATAATAACAACTTTAAGTATAATGTTTCATATTTAATTTGTTGTCCAAGGTTTAAGATTCAAAGTCTACATCAGGAATGCCTTGCAATGAGGAAGGAATACACGTCATGGAAAGCAAGTTCATTACTGGGCATAATAAACCCTCACATTCACACATTAATTTATTGAGCCCCATAAAAACAAAAGGTTCAACTTTCAACTTTTTCAGAAAGGGACCTCAGATATTTATCCTCAGATGCACATCCTGTTTAAATAAAAATCAAGTGGCATACTCAGCTTGTAATCCCTAAAGTTTAATGTATATCTAACATATGCACATCTTTTCCATAATCCAAAACTAAAGATTGCTAATAAGTCCTTTGATATAATGAGCCTGAAGATCTCCATCACATGATTTTGAATCCATATTATAGGATGCAGCTGTTATTCAACACTCATGTCTGCTAGCACTTTCAGCCTTGGGCTTACTGTAAATGCCAGCATCAAATTTAAACATCTAGAACCATAACACAACCATACAATGGAAGTGCATCTGGTGAAATAGACTGGACTCTCAGACTTGAGAGCAATAAACTGCACTGCAGTAAAGCCACGCTCCATTTCTTAATGGCTCAATACACAATGCAATTTGAGACGTAGAGAGTTTTCACAGGTTTTTTGCTCCTCATTCAAGAGCAATAATACGGTCCACAGGTAGAGCAGCCCATCATGGCCAATTGTTTCCCTTGCGTGTGCTTCATCTAAGCTGGTGTAAGACCTTTTCAGCCTCATTGAACATCAATGGCCCCCTCCTGATCCGTGCTTACCTTCAGAACATGGCCAGGAATACTGCAGCACCATACAAAGGTGAAAAAAATAGAGAATGCTCAAGGATAGAGAAATATTATACAGAAAGAATATATACTTTGTTTCATGTACTGTATTCTGGTTCAGATGTGGTATGCAGTATCTTGTGTGTAATTTCTTGGTTGGGGATTAGCTCTATAGTGTTCTTTGTGTGTACTCCACATGGCTGGGTTCTAAAGTTTCCCATCACCTTCCAAATGCACACTGGAAGGTGGATTATACTAAACATTCCTTTTTAGGGCCAGTATGTGTGAATATGTCCAATGGTGGATTTTTGTCCCATCTAGAGCATATTTAATCGTCTTACACTGAGTGTTCCTGGGCTTGGCTCTGGATCCACCTTCACCACCTTGAAGATGAAGCCATTATTGAAAGAATGAATGGATGTTTAATAGATAAATGAAAGGCTAGATCAATTTGCATAAGCTTCAAATGACATTTTATATAAATCTACACAACAATTTATATATTTAAATTAGGTTTAGGGAATTTGTTCATAACTTAATCAATATGGTCTGGCATTGAAATCATCATTAATATTCATAAAAAATCATTTTATGCAAAATAGGAAAATTTGCTTTAATAAGGACAATAGACTGTGCATAACAGCCTTGATTAATGTCTTAATGTCTTATCACTGTTAATAGAGTATATGGACAAAAGTATTGGGACACCTCCTTTTCCAATGTGGTAATGCTTCGATTGAACTAGGAGACCCAAACCTGTTCGAGCATGACAATGCCCCTGTGCACAAAGCTAGCTCATTGAAAATATGGTTAAGATGTGTTGAAGATCTTGAGTGGCTTCCTTTTAACTCTGACCTCAACCCTAATGAACACTTTTGGGATGACCTGAAACACTGCACCGCCAGGCCTCCCCACGCTACATCAGCACCTGATTTTACTAACGCATTTATTGCTGAATGAGCACAAATCTCCACAACCACACTCCAAAATCTAGTGGAACATTTTTGCAGAAGAGTGAAATTTTTTAAAAACTGCAAATGGGACTGAATATGTAATGGGATTTTCCAATCGCAAATACATATTTTATGGTCAGGCTTCCATGACCTGTTATCTATATAGTGTATCTGCATTTTGTTACTTGCTTACCGTAATTTCCGGACTATAAAGCGCACCCACTGAATTTTACAAATATTTTTATTTTTAACATAAATAAGCCGCACCTGTCTAGAAGTACACTAATGTACTTTACACAGGCTTTAACGAAAGACACGTTACACACGGTGTAACGAGTGAAATATGTTGCGCTTTCTTTAGGAGCATAGCGGTATTTTGGGAATAGCCTGGCACTGCATTTTTCCCGGTATTACTGCGTGTGTTCAAGACCGAGGAATATGTCCTTATTATTTTCTGATGCTGATTTCTAAGTTTCTTTGACTAACCCGTAACGCTGTTGCTAAGAATAATAAAAAAGCACGAGTTTTGGAAACCTGTTTGTGCTTATATGATTTCTGTTGCAACTGGAGTTAGTGAGCTCTCCCTTCACCCAGACTCAACGCGTTACAACGGCTTGTATCTAAACAGTAGCCGACCAAGAAAGTCATTGTTAGCTGTCTTCCTCCTTCCTTTCACAACTATTTCTCTCGGGAGTTTATCTTTTGGCATCGTCGTGCGTTTAAAAAAAATAACGTTTTTGCTCCCGATGCCGTGCAGCTCAGAACACAGGTGAGGTGCGTTTTTTCGTTTCCGTTCGGAAATTTCATTGGTCTAATGTTATGGGGTTCAGTTTTTTGGCTTGAAGTTTGTGAAACTGGGAAAAACCCAGGAAAAATTCAGAAATGAGCCGCTTCGTTGTTTAAGCCACGGGATTCAAAACGTGGGAGAAAAGTAGCGGCTTATAGTCCGAAAAATGCGGTATGTATTTTTTTGAGTCTAACACTGAAAAACATTGGTAACTATGGATTTGTATCTGGTCCTGGGCTTGCTCTATAACTGACTGCCAATAAATAAAGAAACTGAATTTGTTTGCATTGACTCTAGGTTAAACTCTGTCTCTTGATACAATGTTAGTCATTTATGTGCTATAATATAAATATAATAAAAAAAAATCTATAATATAAACTATGTTACTTTTTTTAACATCCATGTGATGCTTTTTTTTAAAGAAGTACAGTATCTCACAAAAGTGAGTACACCCCTACATTTCAGCCACCATTTTTTATATATATTCTTAAGGGACAATACTCTAGAAATAAAACATGGATATAGTAGTCAATGTTCAGCTTGTATAGCAGTAGAGATTTACTGTCCTCTAAAAACAACTCAACCCTTGAGAAGATATTCAAATGGTTGCTGAAATGTGAGGGGTGCACTCACTTTTGTGAGATACTGTATGACCAAAGCATTTTTGTGTGAACTCATTTCGTTAAAACTATAAGTGGTGTGCTATTAGATTCTGCTAATCTATTTCACACGCATGAAACCTGAACTACATTTTGTATTTCTATTTATTGCCTATTACCCGTGATCTGCCCAGAGCAGTTAATATAAAATGTAATCAGCTTCTTGTGTTGAAAATGACTCATTCAATGTGACCAAACAAATTGTTCACTTCATTAAACATGATTCAGGATTATGATAAGATATGAGTGTGAGTCGGTTCTGCTGTTATGAATTCAGATCTAGAAATGACAGTGGTTCTAATTATTATGGCTTTAAAAAATGTAAATTTTTCTTTTTCTTTTTAACACTAATTAACCTGATTTTACTTTTGACCTCTACAAGGTATTTTTTAGACATAAGTTTTAAAAAGTAGGTCAACTGCAATGAAATAAGACCGGCAATTCATTCAGATTCCACAATACTTACATTTATTGTGCTAGTAACTATAATATCCATTCATCTCTATTATACAAGCCTAAGATTGGAAGTGATTTGTCGCTGCCGAATTTTTGAATCATATTAGTGAATCTTCAAACTCCATTAGTCTGAATGAGTGATGGGTCTCCATGAGTCTGGAGGCAGTATTAGTTATGTCGCAACAGCATCTGGATATCCACTTTCTTTCAAATAAATTGAACATCTCTTATATTAAAATTGACATTGCTGTGAATCACTCACTTTTCCTGCGCAGTGGAAGGTCCTCCAAAATGCACTCAGATCAGTGCAGCCACTTCATCATCTCCCATGTGACACGGTGCTACATTAATACCGTTGGGGTCACACATTGTGGACTCCATTGTGGTCTGCCAAGCAGCACACGTTCTGATCGTTATACAAAATGTATTCATTGGCTTGTAATCATTCTCACTACTCCACTACCTGACTTCATTTAAATGATGAATATATACTACAGTGTATTTACTTTCAAACCACACTGTCCTTCTTACTGAAGGATCACAAAATCAGTCCCTGAATATCATGTATAAAAGATAACCTATTTTTGACCACAGGGCTGTGGATTGTTGTCCTTTGTTCAGGGACCAAGTTATCTGCAAGTAGGGCTGCAACTAACAATTATTTTGATAATTGAATAATCTTAAAAAAAGATTATTTTCTATTAATCGGATAATTTTGATTATTTTTTTTATTAGATGTTTTGATTATTACAACGCTATTAAACTATAATTCAGGGTAATTATATGTATAAAAGTGTACTTAAAAATGCACAAGCCACAGAGAGATTAACTATCTTTATTTTTGACATTTAATGCTTATAATGGCTGCTTGTGCATGGGGGATTTCTTCTATGAAACAATTCCCTCATGCTGGGTTGTTTCTTTTTCTAAAAAAAAAAAAAAAACAACAACCGCATTTGAGTATGAAAGGTAAAGCCATTTGTGTAAACCAACATTTGTATTGTGGCAAGTTGACAACCAAGTTTTAAAACATCTATATAAAACTTTTTTGTTTTAATTGTTTAAATAAATACAAATTTATATTTGTATAAATAAAAACACATCTAGAATTGACAATTAATTACATTTTGTATAATAATTAAATGATATATGCATACATTTTATATACAAACATTGAAAACAAGCATTTAAACGAAGTAAAACTGCAGTAAATCATGTTTGAAAACAGATAAGTTACTGTTGTAGTAGACAAATGCTATAAAAGAAAATAGAACAAATGCAGCAAGCTTACAGGCTTGATAAAAAATATCTTTTTTAAATATACTTTGTTTTACAAATGCATAAACATTCCCCTAAAACCACAACAGTTTCTAAAAATGTGATCATTTACTGCTGCTATTATTTGCTCCTTTTAGATTTAGTGTTTGTTCACACCATTTTAAACGAATCCATCACTATTTCACGAGCAAGCTGATTGTGCAACCTGATTCTCGTGAGTCACGACAGAACACATCCAGTGCGACCGCCCCAAAAGTTAGCAGTTTACACCGAAGCACTTCATCTAACTACCATTTTCACATGATGAGGATTATACTGTTTTTGCTTAACGTGCTGATGTTTCGTCTTCATCCGTGACACCAGTGTGTTTTCTTTTCACGTGCTTGTGCATCACTGTGGTACTTCCATGCCACACAAGCTCAGTTTTGCATAACTTGCAGGCACAGTTTTCTTTGTTGCGTTTAATATAAAATGTTCTCATTGCCTTGGATGACTTGGGACGCACACTTCCTGCTGCTGGCTGTACTCTGCACCATTTCGCGAGCGGCTGTGTTATCTTGCTGTCACGCTAACCTGTAACTTGAGCAGCTCAACTAATCCAAAAAAGCTCTGTTTGACAACAAATTTTATTATTAATTATTATTTTTTGTATCGATTATTTGTTGCAGCTTTAACCGCAAGCCAGACTTATTTTCACATATATGTATTTTACCAATATAACATCAGTGTTGTATATCCTGAAATTATACATGTATGCTTTAAAAAAATTCTGATGAGCTTTTATACAGGCTTTTGCCAAATGTAAAATGAATGCTGGATGCATATTGCAAATTCTGAATACATTTTTGTGTCTATATCTATAGAATCTGTCTATATACAGAACAAAGAAACAAATACACTGTACAGTACACACATACTGTATACACACCCACACAGTAAACACATACACACATACTGTATACACACCCACACAGTAAACACATACACACATACTGTATACACACCCACACAGTAAACACATACACACATACTGTATACACACCCACACAGTAAACACATACACACATACTGTATGCACACTTACAAACACACACACATATACACACACATACACACATATACACACACACACACACACACACACACACACACACACACACACACACACACACACACACACACACACACACACACACACACATATATATATATATATATATATATATATATATATATATATATATATATATATATATATATATATATATATATATATATAGTGAGGAAAATAAGTATTTGAACACCCTGCTATTTTGCAAGTTTTCCCACTTAAAAATCATGGAGGGGTCTGAAATTGTCATCGTAGGTGCATGTCCACTGTGTCCACATAATCTAAAAAAAAAAATCCAGAAATCACAATATATGATTTTGAAACTATTTATTTGTATGATACAGCTGCAAATAAGTATTTGAACACCTGTCTATCAGCTAGAATTCTGACCCTCAAAGACCTGTTAGTCTGCCTTTAAAATGTCCACGGGAGGAGCTGGTCAATGACCTGAAAAGAGCTGGGACCACCGTTTCCAAGGTTACTGTTGGTAATACACTAAGGCGTCATGGTTTGAAATCATGCATGGCACGGACGGTTCCCCTGCTTAAACCAGCACATGTCCAGGCACGTCTTAAGTTTGCCAATGACCATTTGGATGATCCAGAGGAGTCATTGGAGAAAGTCATGTGGTCTGATGAGACCAAAATAGAACTTTTGGGTCATAATTCCACTAAACGTGTTTGGAGGAAGAAGAATGATGAGTACTATCCCAAGAACACCATCCCTACTGTGAAGCATGGGGGTGGTAGCATCATGCTTTGGGGGTGTTTTTCTGCACATGGGACAGGGCGACTGCACTGTATTAAGGAGAGGATGACCGGGGTCATGTATTGCGAGATTTGGGGGAACAACCTCCTTCCCTCAGTTAGAGCATTGAAGATGGGTCGAGGCTGGGTCTTCCAACATGACAATGAACCGAAGCACACAGCCAGGATAACCAAGGAGTGGCTCTGTAAGAAGCATATCAAGGTTCTGGCGTGACCTAGCCAGTCTCCAGACCTAAACCCAATAGAGAATCTTTGGAGGAAGCTCAAACTTATATATATATATATATATATATATATATATATATATATATATATATATATATATATATATATATATATATATATATATATATTTGTGTGTGTCTGTGTGTGTGTGTATTCATTAGGGTAAGTTCATTGGGGTGGAAATACGCTTTTTATAAAGAAACATGGTGTGAATGAATCTCCCATCTATTTTACTTTCGGTGTAACTAAATTGCTATATTTATCATTTTTAGTAAAAACACTGTGATCCAGGGAATTCATCAACACTTCACATCAGGCAGAATAATAACAGCGACTCCTCTGCGTGACAGTGGCCTCGGCTCAGCCCAGTGAGGCTCCAATTTTTTATCAAGATTCATGGATAAGCCTTTGTCACCAACCCCACTTTAATTTTCCTGCTCCACTTACTGGTGTAAGTGAGAAAAATCCGTGTTCAAAAGCAGCACTTGTGGTTCCTATATTCCGAAACGTCCCCGAGACACAAAAGCTTTCATCATAAAACAATAAGACACTGAGCCATATGCCTTCCATATTTATGCTTATAAATACAAATAAATAAGTAATAAAACCCATGTCAAACTCTTAGCCTGTTCCATTTTAATCTCAGGGTTTCACGTTCGTACATGCACACCAGCTCAGGCGTCCGAATGTTCTAGTGACAATTCCTTGTCTAAGATCACATTAGATAAGGTGTTGGCGTGCCCTCAAGCACTCTACCCCCAGCCTTCCCACCCTCACCCAAGCCCACACACACATAGCCTTTTCCTGCCACAGACTTTACACATCTCAAGGATTTTCTCATGCAATATACAACAACAGAACAGCATGTCTACATCAAAGTGCTCCACAGAGACTGCGCTGCCACACTATGACAAGAAGCGTCTGCAAAAAAAAAGAATCTTTCTGTTCCAGGTGTTGAAAATTTGTGCTAATAATTAAATGTATTGCACATAAATTTTCACAAGGGCAAATTATATTGCAGCATATACCACAAAGCAGCACAGCATGAGTTTTCGATGAAAACAAAGCCAATGGGAAAATAAAGACATGACAGAAAAAGTCTCGAAATATTTTGCAGTTTTGCAGCATAGTACTGAATGAACTTTGTTTTTTTTCCTCAGACTAGTTACAGTATCATACATAGTGAGATCTGGTAACAAAATGACACTAGCTGTATCTCATTATGTATCTGCTTAGTGTTCTATATACACTGATCAGGCATAACATTACGACCACCTGCCGAATATTGTGTTTCTCCCCTTTTGCTGCCAAAACAGTTCAGACCCATCGAGCATAACTGCATTAACTTCTTCAGCAATTTGAGCTACAGGAGCTCATCTGTTGGATCAGACCACACGGGCCAACCTTTGCTCCCCATGTGCATCTATGAGCCTCGGCCGCCCACAACCCTGTCGGTCGCTGGCTGTTCCTTCCTTGTAACACTTTTGATAGATACTGACCACTGCAGACCAGCCCACAAGAGCTGCAGTTTTGGAGATGCTCTGACCCAGTCGTCTAGGAAATCACAATTTGGCCCTCATCAAACTCAATCAAATCCTTACAGTCACCCATTTTTTCTGCTTCTAAAATGTTCACTTGCTGCCTAATATACCCCACCGACTAGCAGGCGCCACGATGAAGAGATAATCTGTGTTATTTATTTTATCGGTCATAATGTTATAATGTCATAATATTATACTTGATCCGTGTGCATATACTGTATATATATATATATATATATATATATATATATATATATATATATATATATATATATATATATATATATATATATATATATATATATATATATATATATATATATATATCTGTATTTGTATTTAGCTTTACACATAAAGTGGGCATGACCCAAGCCAGGAGAACATGTTTTGGTTGCTTTTATTTGTGTTGTGATTAATTATTGTCATGAAATGCAATTGCCAATTGTGGTTTTGGGTAATGTTTGTGCTGTCTTCTTTGTAAGGATTTGCTTGAAAAAAAATTCAATTGTTTTTATACAATCTAGCTAGCACAGTTACTGTTTTTAGTCGCTTGCAGTATCTTCTAATACATATACCGTAATTTCCGGACTATAAAGCGCACCCTTATATAAGCCACTGAATTTTACAAATATTTTTATTTTTTACATAAATAAGCTGCACCTGTCTACACTAATGTACTTTACACAGGCTTAAACGAAAGAGACGTTACACACGGTGTAACGGGTGAAATATGTTGCGCTTCTATTAGGAGCATGGCGGTATTTTGGGAAAAGACCGGCACTGCATTTTTCCGGTATTACTGCGTGTGTGGAGACCGAGGATTATGTCCTTTTTATTTTCTGATGCTCATTTCTAAGTTTCTTTGACTAACCCGTAACGCTGTTGCCAAGAAAAGATAAAAAAGCACGAGTTTTGGAAACCTGTCTGTGCTTATATGATTTCTGTTGTAACTGGAGTTAGCGAGCTCTCCCTTCACCCAGACTCAACGCGTTACAACGGCTTGTATCTAAACAGTAGCTGACCAAGAAAGTCATTGTTCACTGTCTTTCTCCTTCCTTTCACAAATACAGTGGTACCTTGACCTACGAGTGCATTAATGTACGAGTTTTCCGACGTACGAGCGGTCACTCGGTCGATTTTTTTGCTTTGGTATGCGAGCAAAAAATTGAGGTACGAGCTCGAGACGCTGCTGTTAGATGGCGAAGCGAAGCCAGAAAGCGAAGATTGTGACGAAAATTAGGATAAGCAAAGAAGAAAAAGTTAAAATTTTAAAGTTTAGGGATACGTAGTGTACAGGAGTGATAGTAAAAAACTAGTTTTCCCTCCGCCTCCGCTTATCGCCTCTACCCCCCCTCCACACACACACACACACACACACACACACACACACACACACACACACACACACACACACACACCCCACCGGCGTTTTCGTTAGCTCAAGTCGTCTCATCTCCAAGGAAAATACACTGAATAAAACCTTATTATATCTTTACATACTCTTTCTATTATGTTTTTGTACAAGATTTGTTATTTAGAAATGTTTTTTCCAATTTAATAACATGAAACATAAAAACGGGGTGTCATTTTAAGGGTTGGAACGGATTAATGCCATTTTAAGTATTTTCAATATGGAAAACAGATTTGATGTGCGAGCAAATTGAGATACGAGCTCGTCCACGGAACGAATTAAACTCGTAGGTCAAGGTACCACTGTATTTCTCTGGGGAGTTTATCACACAGGTGAGGTGCGTTTTTTCATTTCCGTTCGGAAATTTTATTGGTCTAATGTTATGGGGTTCAGTTTTTTAGCTTGAAGTTTGTGAAACCGGGAAAAACCCAGGAAAAACCCATAAATTAGCCGCTTTGTTGTTTAAACCACGGGGTTCAAAACGTGGGAAAAAAGTAGCGGCTTATAGTCCAAAAAATACGGGACTGTAGTTAGTTCTATTTCTCTGAATATAAACGAAGCCTAATTTAAGACACTGTGACCCTGGCCAAGCAATTAAGAATAGTTAAATGAAGATTATAATTACATTGCAAAGTAACACATGGTCATGCTTAGAAATGTGGCCTTTCTTTGTCCCACTAGCTTAATATCTGGCAACCTGCAGGACAGTAAAGTAAAAATGCTATTTTAGATAGCTTAAGCTTTTAGCTCTGTTTAGAATTACACAAAGAACACAGGTCTTGTGTTGAAATGTGATGCACATGAACAAAAGACTGATTATGACTGTATTCCAAATGACTAAAAAACCCCAAAAACATTCAAAGACAAAGATCTTTATGTTCTTACCTTTGACCTGTATACCAATTCGGAAGTACACATCTGCAGTACTGAGGTAGCGTTCCACCAGAATGTAATACCACTGTTCCCAAGACAGCAATGGAACTTCCAGTTCACATGGCATGTTCTCCCTGCAGTCTACAGCACTGGAGTTGTGTACTGGTGGAGCTCTAGCTCTCAACTTCAACAGAACTGGGCAGCTTTCACTGCTCCTGTTCTTGGTGCTGCAGTCCACCAGTTGAACCTTTACTGAAGATATGTAGCTGGGGATAAATACTCTGAAAGAAAAAAAAGAAGGAAAACATGTTTGTGGTATGTTGGTTTGTTTCTTGACTGCATGTTGTAGAATCTTCTACCATATTTGGTGTTGTCAGTTCATGCATAAATCCACTGTCCTTGAAGATTGCAGTGATGGTGTTCTCTCTGCACTGCAGTCTTTTATTCTAAAACTTAAAGGCTATTTGGCCTATAAGTTTGCTATAATTTACAAAGCATTCTTTAAAAAGCCAGAACACAGTAAAGAGGTAGCAATATTATTTTAGTCAGCCAAAAGGTGTAACAGAGTTAAGTTGTGTATATGTCAAATGTTTGAGGACAGATATAGACCTATATATCCTATATATATATATATATATATATATATATATATATATATATATATATATATATATATATATATATATATATATATATATATATATTATTATTATTATTTTTTTTTTTTTTTTTTTTTTTTTTTTTTTTACTTTTGGGAGACCCCTACATATTGGTTTATTGGGCAGATGTCAACAAATTAATCATATATTGTATATCATGTACTCACATTTACATCCAATAAAGAAATTGTCCAATAGTGTTATGTTGAACCCTAAATGGATGCATAACTGGGCTAGGATTTAATGTTATTTGCCATAAACTAATTACAAAAACTAAATGAGGTACTATTTTTTCACCCATGACACTGCTGATTCTGTCTCCACTTTTGTAGCATGGTAATTAGGCAATGTGAACAAGGCATCAAACACTTAATCAAACAGAACACAATTTGTTTACATGATCCATTACGACCGTTCCAGTAAACAGGGTTCTTTGAATTTAAATTGTCTCTTCGGAATCCGTTCCCATTTCATTCATGCTTAAATGATGTATTGCTTTTTCTAATTTTCTGCACAGTTATGTTTATTACACAAGTAATTACATAATTTAATATTTCATGATTAATGTTTACTCTGGTGAAAAAAATGTATTTAATTGTTTAGTGAGCCTGACACGAGCTTGATTTGAAGGCCATGTTTGGATAAAATGTTTAGAAAATGCTGAACTTTTCCTATTTTTTATTATTATTATTCTTTATAATAGCACAAGGATCTCTTGGTTATCTATGGCAAGATTCAATTAAAAAAAATCTTTATTCTGTATACATGATTTATTTAAAATAATACAAATTAGAAAACTAGAAATTAGATGAGTCATGATTGTGAACTTATTTGTGTACTGTAAAAGGCTTATGTCCACAAACAAAATCAGACTCTTTTAGAATAGTGAATCTTCGAGATGTCTTTGTCTGGACTGATGAAATATTAGAGGTTTTTCTGTTTGCAAAGTCTGGAATATTATAGAGGTTATGTTTTCCCTCTAAGCAGATATTTTATTGGCAGCTGCCAGATTGTGAGGAGAACCTGACCAAATGTTACTGAAAATATTTTGACATAAAAATCACTTTCACTCCACTTTCAATCGATTTAGCTTTATTTAGTCTAAAAACTCAATAGTGATCAGTAACAATGCTTTTAAAACCAACCGACGTTATGAACATGACTAATGAGTTAATTTATGATTTATAATGTTCTGGCATCTTTTGAAGGTTAAAAATAAACCAAAGGTTAAATTTCGTTCATAGGAAAAGGTATGAAGCTCGAATCTGCTTTGTACATTTCAAATGATTTTGTGTTAAATTAAAAGTGTGAGGCCACACTGAGAATCCCACACTTTTTTTTTCCCAAGGTTATGCACTGCAGATTTTACACCTATGTCTCTTAGATGCTTCCGTTTCTATTTTAAGAAAGAACTGCTTGAAATTTGAGGCGCTAATTAATATTTGAACATTTTAATGATAGAGGCTTGTGAAAGAGAACAGAAAAAGATGTGCACAGAATGATGAAAAGAGTGTGTGTGTGTGTGTGTGTGTGTGTGTGTGTGTGTGTGTGTGTGTGTGTGTGTGTGTGTGTGTGTGTGTGTGTGTGTGTGTGTGTGTGTGTGTAGAAGACATCCTGCTGTTAGTATGCTGAGCAGTGCTGCAAATGGCACAAGTGTCCCTATCTGCCTCATTGAATCTCTGGATCCTAAAAATAGATAGCAGACTTGTAGGAATCTACCTGCAAAAAAAAAATGAACCTTTTACTTTATCCTATCAGGGACTAATCAGTCATTCCCAGCTGGGCTGCTGTCGGAGTATATTTGCATACCTGTTTGTGTGTGGCTTTTTGTATTCATATATGTGATGGAGTTGCCTACTCACTTGTAGAGAACAGATCTGTTGTGACCCGGAATCATCTGGTCTATGAAGTAGCCCGGGTAGAGCACCGAAATGCCGATAAGTCTCTGGACTATGAGCTGAGGTTGGAAGAGGTACTGACATTCTTCATGAAGACCCTAAAAGAGGAAGATAAAAAACACATAAGCTGTCTGATCACTTAATTCGAGTTGCGCTTGGCTGTAAAATGAGATAAAAGCAAACATCAGGTCCTACTAAGACCAAGTCACTGTCTTAACTATAGTTCTCAAGGCAGCATCACGTTCCATAACTGTCAGCCTTCGCTCTGTTGTGTGACAACACCTTTGCTTTGCATGCTGCTTCAAAGCTCACACTTCACATGGCATGAAAGAGATCAAACACACGGCTAGCATTAACTGACACTTACGATAGCTACTTTGCAAGAACATGAAATGCTTAGCATTTGAGCTGTTATACAAAACAAAAGAGTTATTTAACCATTTCTGTGAAATGGAAGCAGGTAGAAGTATGACATTTTGTCAGTTTGTCAGTCATTTGTAGATCATTTGTAAGAATTATTTTGTTTATTAGCAGGAATTTGCAACCACTACTGGAAATAGAATTGCTGGAGAAATAAAGTGATTTTAGTCTACTTAGTTAACTAACTATGTGCTAACACCCAGAGCAACAAGACAATGCAAGCAGAAATCATTTATTTTTCAATGAGAGCTGGTGACTGGTAATGTGAAATCAACCTGCAAAAGAGTTTCTGCAAATAAAAAGCAAAGCAATGTGGTGACAACCATTAAGAATGTGGGAAGGTGGACTCTATAAGCAGGGTATATTGAGCTGTGTCAGGGGTTTTATCCACATGGAAGTGTGGCTAAGTGGATTGTTTTGCATATGTTCTGTAGTTGGAAATGCAGTTTGTGTGGCCATATCACACTATTCAGGCACTGCCAAGAAACCAGCCCACCAGAGGCCAATCTGCCAATGGGAATAAAAGGTAATATTTAAAACCTGATTTATTTATTTATTTTGGCCCAAAGCAATTTTGTTTACAGTACAGAGGTAATCAATACATGCCCTAATTCATGTGTGCTGAAAAAAAAAAACCCGGTTGTATAACCATGTTGCAAGATTCTCAGCTGCTATTTGTTTTTGTGGAAGCCACTGGCAACAGAATCACAGCTGAGATCCAAAATACCAGCAGAAAACAAAGAATTTCTCCAGGATCCAGAAGTTGTATAGGCTCAAATTAAAGATGTGTTGTATAGATTTGCAAGTACAAATTTACACATGGAGCTTGCACATGAAATGAAGTGCAAGTGGAGGTAAAAGGTGGGAAAAAAGTGAGGGTCTAGTTTTAGAAGAGTGTTCCATCGGAGCTTGTGTTATTTATTATGGTACACACTGCCAAATCACAATGCAGCATTTCATCATTTACCCTCTGGCCTCCCTCTGTAGCAGGTAGCCCTATTCTCAAATGCATTAATCATTGTACAAACAATGACTGACCACCACCCTCCTCCTCCTCTTTCTCTTTTTCCTGTTCCTCTATCCGTTCTGGTAGAATTTCCAGTCCAGAAATTACACCAACGTGTCTTCTATATACTATCACCCTGACCTTCAAGGTATGAGAACTTGGGTGTTTTTGCTGCCAAAAAAGTTCATCAAGGTTCCTTTTTTTATTGAATTCTACTACTACTATTCGGAGGGCTCTTATGTGTAGCATATCGTTTCCCATGACTAACTGACTTTCCAGCTTTGGTGATGAGGGATTCTCATATACTTAATTCCTGGAGACAGTCTTGACAGAGACATAGTGCAAATCATTGACGCTTTCCCACTGAGGTCAGTCAGCCATGTTATTACTACATAAAGGTAGAGAACAAGTGGTTGAAATTATCGCCATAGCTGTCAGCTCAATGCAGCAAAACAATATCCCTGAGAGTGGCAATCACTCTGCACCGCAAACTACTCCTTACATTGACGTATGATTATTAAAAATGACCAAGAATGAAAAATGAGGAAGGAAAGAACTAATTGTCTTACAGTGATGTGCTATGAATTATGTTATGCTTTGTCGCCTCAGTGGTTATCATTTAATTAATCTTTATTTATTATTTAATATAAAATGAGTGGAAGTTTGTTTTATATATTCAAAGATCCAAAAAAAGTTTTGTTTGTAGAGAAAGTGGATTGGTGGTGGGCTTTGTGGTGGACTGGCATCCCATCTAAAAGGTATTCCCACCTCATCCTCAGTGTTCCTGTCCAACAAAACCGACAGGGAGGGATGGATAGATAGATAGATAGATAGATAGATAGATAGATAGATAGATAGATAGATAGATAGATAGATAGATAGATAGATAGATAGATAGATAGATAGATAGATAGATAGATAGATAGATAGATAGATAGATAGATAGATAGATGGATGGATAGATAGATGGATGGATGGATGGATGGATGGATGGATGGATGGATGGATGGGCGGGCGGGCGGGCGGGCGGGCGGGTGGGCTGGAGGATGGACGGACAGGCGGGCTGGAGGACGGACGGACGGGTAGACCAGAATGTGTTTATTCATAGTGTATTTTATACAGAAGTAATGTTTAAGATTTATATGCTTCATGCTTTCATATACTTTACCATATAGTATCTGAACTCCTTTATTTATTAATTCTTGACATTGTTTGCTTTTGTGCTAATGGTCATGTAACCATTCTCTTTTCATTATGGCGTTATTTGTGGATCCACTCTGCAGGACAGGTGTCATTTCACCAGCCATTTGTGGAGTCATGCATTGTTCATTATCTCTTGTGTATCATCACAGTCTAATTTGCTCTCAGCTTGATTAGAACGCTCATTCATTTTGTTACAATCTATCCGGCAATCACTTATCCTGCCAGCCACTAGCTCTAAAATTGTCTCATTGGGTGCTTTCTTTCAGCTATGTGATACCTCAGACCTTAAATTTGGACATGCAGAGAACAAACTGTTAGCTTGATTATGTTCAAGCATGCCAGCATTCTTTTGACCTTGATGCTTGATTCATTAGAAACATCTTAATCTTAACTGATTTGCATTCTGTTACAAAGCATCATTTAAATATCATGATTTTCTATTAAATCGTACTTTTCTTACTGTGGCAGATGATTTCTGATCAAATCCCCACAAAGCACATGGAGCCAGATCTGCCATCGGCTGGAAATGGTAGAATGGCAATCGAGGCAGAATAATAAGGATGGAAAGGGAAGTAAAAACCACCTCCAACATTAAATAACAAATTGGAAAAGAAGCCCCATCTGTTGTTTGCATGTGGATGCATACATAAGGCACAGCTGGTGCTGAAAAAGGGAGGAAGAAAAGATATAGCTTTGCCTTAAACCCTCCACACTGCCAATTCCCAACATCTCTGTGTTCAATGCATCATTTTGGCATCATGTAACTGGCTCAGCTTGGCATCCTTACAAATGCTGCATTTAATCATATGAAATGCAAATGCACTACAAATCTCATAGAGTCAGTCCTGGTGCAACAAGTGCCACAGCCTCAGAAATCATAAAAAGCACCTTCCTGTGCCTATCCCCAGCTTCTGTAATACCATGGATATGCTTAAAACCCCCAAAGTCTTCCTTACTGCCCAGAACATCTCACTTTGCATTAGTTAGGTAAGCAATGTAAAAAAAAAATAATTGCACAGTTTGAACAGCAGCTCTGACTCAGATCATCTTACTGTCTAGCAGTTTTTTAGACTAAGTGCCACCCTATTAAATTTTGTTGCCACGCAACCCGAGTAGACTAAATGGCTTCCCCACTGCTTCCTCACCTGGAAACACAATTAGAGTGTGTTCTGAACCATACAAGGCCGGTGCTCTGGGGAACTAGAGATTTAAGTTAGACCTCACACCATTCTCACAATTTTCTAGTTTGGTCTTTGCTTCAACAAATCTCTGGCTGGGCTTAATAATGCACACCAGACCAGTGAGAATGAGTGTCATGAATAACTTTTCTGCTGACAGCAACTGATTAAAAAATGCTACAGAGAGACAACCCAGCACTAAATTGACAGATTTCTTCCTCTTGTGTGGTCACTGCATCACTAAATCAAACCTTGGTGTACTGGGCAAAATCATATCTCCAGGCTCCTGACAGCTTCCAATTATCACATTGATTTGGGACGAGACTGTAGTTATCTTGAGACAAACTGTCATTGCACCAAGCTTTTGGTCACTCCTGATCCATAATTGTGGCTTCAGTTAGCAGAGATGCTTCAGTGATCTGAGCTGTTTCCTAGAGTCTTTCTAGATCCCACATTGCAGAGGTGCCCACTGATTAGACACAAGCTGAGGGCTAAAATAAACTTCTGTGCGCTGCAGAATCTATGAAATGTAGGAAATCCATTGTTGAAAAAATCCTGAATGCTACTAACATAAAATTTAAAAAGAGTGTTCATGGTTAAAAAAATTGTCATCACTGATCATTGTTATCAAATGTTTGATTAGATACACTGAAATTAAATACTTCCCATTGCACATAACAATTACTATTACCACGCAGTTGCTGATGAAATGCAATGCCAAATATTTCCTTAACTATATGCAAATAATGACGCAAACGTTACCCTACATAAATCTCTCTGCTAGATTTTTAGTACAAATGTAACAAGTCCAGCAGACAGTGGCTTCAGTATTACACCTCATAATGCCTAACCGATTCAGTCGTATACAGCGCACATGTTGACTCACAAGCTGGCTTTTATGTTTATGAGACAGCTGTTGTTTACTGTTTACAGGACAGCTGGGTCTTACTGGCCGTGTCAAGCCTCTTGATGACTTAGTCCACCATTGGGAGGAAAATGCCAGTCTCTATAACTGACTCTGAGTTGTTGTACAGCGCCTCTTTTACAGGCACTAACAGTGTTCTTCATGTCTAGAGAATATTACATTAGTATTAGGGTAGTAATGCAGTGCCACTGTAAGTACCTACATATTTCTTTGTGTAGTGCTCCAAATATCAGTCTACACTATGTATTTGGAGCACTGAACCCCAAGCGTTGTGTTTAAATGCATGGGCACAAAACAAATGTTTTTAAGGCTTAAAATAAAACCACTAAGCACCCTTAAACATTGACAATTCGGGCAGAGTAAAAAGAGATACCAGCACACTCTCTGAACTCTACTGACAGTTCATAATTGGTCTTAAATGGAAATGAGTGTGCATGGGAAGATTTCTTTAAAAAAAAAACTCCAGCTTGCATGACTTGCCTTTTTCATCTCAGAGATGCACATCTAAATGCACGGTAAACCTTTCTGATGTAAAGTGTTTTAATAAATGAATAAATGAATAATCAAACAAAACTATTTCCTGTTTATATCTATATTAGTAATTAGTGAACTATACAACTAAATAATACTCCTTATATCTATATTTTTATTTAGTTATCGGGTAGCTATAAGAAAAAAGAAGGATATTTCTTTATCGTTAACCAAAAATGTTTAATATATTGAATCCATGTTGCATCATATTTTATTTAAGGTTTACAATTTATCAAAGACCTATTGCATTGTAGGTTATTTCCAAGTGTAGGATATTTCGAAGTATAGCTCAGAATGTACACACTAGAGAAATCTTTACATTTTGAGAATAATCACTCATCTCATACAAATGTTTCTCTCTACAGCTGAGAGGAATATCTTAATGGATGTAAATGATATACTGACAAACCACACTATAAGCAGCCCATTATAAATTCCATGGAGTGGAGAAGTCTGTGCATATTATCTCAGCTCTTTGAGAATCAGGCTGTTAAACCATAAGAGGATTTTTTTCTAATGATAGAATTTGACAACAAGTAATTTCACACAAACAATTCATTAGGTCTAAGAAAACGCTTATATTACTTACAAAGACAATACTAACTAGCTGATATAGCCTAGCCATTTCATGTTATTGATTGTGCATGTTTTCTGCACATCGTTAAGCTCGAATCTAGATGCACTCTTATTGCACAGTAAAGAAATAGTGTCAACAAACAATAAAAAGCCCATCTGATTTAAAATGCTTATATGCAGAATTGCCACTAATGTTATATCCATTATGGGCCAGATAATGGTGGTCATAAGTGCAGAACACGCACTAATTTGTGTACAACCATTCAGAATATTAGTGTATAAACATGAATCCTTAGAAAATGTGCTCCATTTGCTGCTTTCACCTTTCCCTATTTCAGTTTAACTGCCTGGTGTACAATGTTTTAACTTGCAGAAAGTGATTATTAGATGGTAATGCGGCTGCTGCTGACACAGAATAAGTTAAGCATATCCCATGCTGTATGGTTGACCTTGACTATAACCCTAATCATTGATTATTGTTCTTTTTTTTTTAACGATAGAAATTATCCGCACAGACAGCACTGCAATTTCCTTTACTGTGACTATTGTCTTGGTGTTCAGATCATTTCTACATGTTTTTTGCTGCTTTGCACGTTTGAACACATGTAGTCCTGTGAAGGTTTGTGTAGCTTTGACGAACGTTGAACCAGCTGTATATGGCTGAAATATTAATAGACAAATGTCTGTGCTTTATCATGTATGCACACTACAGGTGTAATACAGTGATATCAGTATCTGTTTAGTGCTTCTAATATCTGGATATATTTTCGCAATCGAACACAATGTCGATGTGGCCTGAATTTGAAGGAACATTTAATCTTCAGATCTCTGCCCCTGGAAAATATAAAAAAAATAATAATTTGAAGGAATAGAAAACATTTGTTTGAACTAAACATGAGTACAGGTTGTAATTTTTGTGTTTGCAGTTGCAGTTAATAATTGTATTTGTAATAAATTATACTATTGTCTAAATATCTTTATAAACTCTACTGGTTATGTTTCCCGATATATAACCAAAACTGTAAAATAAATGTAAACCACTATGGATTACTCAAGATTAATATTTTAAAGTATATTTAACAAGTTGAGACTTTGTTTATTACTCTGAGCTTCAAATCTGACCACACACTTGTGCCTCCTATTTACTATTCTTTTTGTTGGAACCCATTAAATCCTACATCCAGTCCAAGTTTAATCTCAAATAGATGTCCTGTAAATCTTAAAAAAAAAAAATGAATAAAGAAGCAAAAAAATAAAATAAAATAATATTATTATTAATAATAATAATAATATTTCTATATTGTAAATAATTATTCATATCTCAATTCAGGAGGATCCTCAATGTACACACATTTAGTGTATAAAATGTTTAGTTAAAAAAAAAAACGGCCATATACATGATTTCAACAACAATCTGTTTTACATTCAGGCTTTCCAACTGAGAAAATCGATTATAATAACTACACACATTTGGAACCTGAGAGCATGAGTAATAATTCATGACTGACAAGGATAACACATTTGCTCTTAATTTTCCATCACTAGCTAACAAGACAGCAGCTATTACACATGAGGTCTGAATGTTTGATTTAGCATTATGAACAAAAGGCTTCCACCAGAATCAATAGCATTTGCATAAAACGCTTTATAATGAGCTCACAGCCTGCTCTCACCTTGACAGAGATTTTGCCCTCATCCTTCGGCAGATGTGCAGCCAAGAACCAGTCTCCGGGAAGAGGGCTGGTAACATTAAACACCCCTGTAGTACGGTTGGGCAGCGTCCATGTCAACGTAACTGCAAATGACCCTGGGACGACAGTGTCCTTCGGGAAATGGGTGTTCAACGGGTTGATGACCGGCGGGGCTCCGGACCTGAAATACCTGCCAACCAAAGAAGATGATTTTAATATATTGAGGCACATACACAGGATGTGGGATAAATAATACGAGTCATAAGCTGACGCTCCTTAGTTAGATCTAAAGTTCTGATTTAGTAAAATTATAGCTGTGCTCATCTCATTACTGTTTTCATAAATCAAACAAGCAATGAGCTCAGCACATTTAATTAGATTTGGGTGAGCAAGCAACTCTGGGTGTGTGGTCTATGTGTGTTTGTGTGTGTGTGTGTGTGTGTGTGTGTGTGTGTGTGTGTGTGTGTGTGTGTGTGTGTGTGTGTGTGTGTGTATCAGAGAGAGAGAGAAAGAGAGAGAGAGAATCAGAAAAAGGAAAATCAAGTAGAATTCAGCATACACTCCAATTTCTCTCCTTTTTACAGGAAGTTAAACAAAACACCATAACTAATACTAAATAATTCATGAACCAAACTGAAATGTAAAATAAATATTCCAATGTGGCGCTACTTTTGTAATGTTTCGTGAAATGATCCCAAGTTTTGAAGGCTATTCAAGCGCAACAATGCTTTTGCCATGCTGTTATCTCAGCTAAAGTGGTGAAAAATGATGCAAATCAATGAATGGAATGGTTACGCATTCTTGTGAGTCTTTTGTTATTTTTATTTTATTTTTTTCATGTGGGAGACAGAGGGCCTAAAACAGTGCCTTTTCTTTTCAGTGCTGCCATTCAAGATAAAAAAAATAGAGGTCTGACAGCTGGAATCTGCCATGGATCATATGGCATGAAAGCCTTCACCTTCCGTGATTTCTTTCACTTGGCCCACTGAGCTGGGATCCTGTAGTATGTCAATTGGAATCTTGACAGGCTTCAAATGCAAAATTCTCATGCGAATAGGAATCACAATAACAGCTGACAATTGCTTTCTCGCTCTTGTTTTTATTTTTATACTATGTAGGAGATTGAATGAACTAGGAATGTGTGTGTTTGTGTGTGTGTGTGTGTGTGTGTGTGTGTGTGTGTGTGTGTGTGTGTGTGTGTGTGTGTGTGTGTGATAGAAATGTACACTTATATTTTTTTTGTGTGTTTGTGCTCTGTAGTGTTCTTCTCAGCTCCATAAATATTTAACAGTACAAGTTCATGTGCAAGTTCAGCAGCAGATTGCAATGATATCCTTAAGCATATCTTCTTCAAGAGGACCACCATGGATGTTATGTTTTTTGGGTTTTTTTCTTCCTGTCCCACACAGACACCATCCCAGAATGGAATGACACTCAGATCTTACAGTCTAGGGTTTTTGGCAGATAATAACTCAAACTGCAAGTGTAGGGTTGTTCGAAAAATCATTCCACCCTCCTCCCTTTTTCTGTGCACCCGAGGAGCTCGTATGTCTGGAGTATGTCAGTGCAGAAAGGCTTTTGTCCTTGTGGTGTACAGGTTTATTTTTGTCTCTGAGTAAAAAAATCTGTGACTGGGGAGGGCCTATGTGGGCTGTGCAAGTTTGCCTTAGACATATGAAACATATCTTATTTCCAGTGTGATACATAGTGGTTTTTTTTATTAAAAAATAACAATGCAAACTGAGCCTGATTACAGATCAGTCATATTTTTATACCATTATGTATTCCACACTACAATGTGTATCATAATGAGAAAATTGTAACATGCATAATTGTGGACTCGAATAACTGTTGCAGCCCATTAGAATAATTTTATATATCAGAAATAGGCATGTTAAAATGCAGTAAAGCCAAATCTGATTATTAAACCCATTGTAAACCTGCCATGTCATTTCACAAAAAGTGGGCAAAAAGCAGTTCCCAGAAACTCCACAATTAAATAATTCTGTATCATTAAAAAAAGGGATTATAATTACATATAAACACCAGGGACCACTGGTATAATGTTAGCTTCGAACATTTCTTTCGGGAAACTCACACATACTCATGTCTATCAATTAGACTAACAAATTACTATAATCACCTAAACACATAATCACACGGTCTTTGAAGTAAACCACATTCAAGTGTTCCACCTAATTGTGTAGCCCTATTAAACTGGGCCATGGATAAAAGATCATTATATGAATATGGAAGGACTGATCCGAATTTCAGCTTTCTTTTTCTGAATTTTTTGTAAATCTGGTTTCGGTAAACAATGTAGGACATTGTGTCTTTGGTGGTAGACCACCCAATTTTGTAGGTGAGCTAAATTATAGGTACACATCATCTAATTAAAGTAAATAACACTAAACATTTGGTTGCGTGCAGACAAACCCGGCTGTTTAACGATTTGGGTCATCTTGCTGCATGATGAAGTTTAAATTAGATAGGATGCATTTTCTTGGAAACTAATAGACATAATGTTTCTGTAGACTTCTGAACTCATCTTCTTGCAACCCATCATGAGCTTCATCATCAAGAAAGCTTACTTAGTCAGTTTCAGAAGCAGCCATGCAAGCCTGAACCCTGACACTAACTCCACCATGCTTGACCAATGAAACTAATTTAGAAGAGAATTATCTTGCTTTCAATTTTGCACATGTCTCCATTTGTCTCTTTTCCTATCAGACGTTTAGATTCTTACAACTAATGAGAGGCCTCTCTATTTCTGCTCTGGAAGTCTTGTTTGGAGAATGGATTGTAATACTATCGATGGCACTGATAGTATTTCCCTCTTCCCTTACACAAAATGACTTGCTGTTCTCTATTAAACAGCTCTCTGTTCTACATGAAACTCAAACACAAAGCAAGAGTAGACATTCAGAGCTATTAGTTGTGTAAACCGTTAATCTAACAGAGCATAGGAATAAAGAAACACCTGTCAGTCACATGTTCCAATATTGTTAAATGATAAAAAAAAATGGACTGTTTAACAAAGCAGAAAAATCTCGAAAAATGAAAGCTGAAATTCATCTTTTGGTCTCAAAACCAAGTATCTACAGAGTAGTGTAAAAACGAAAGAATCACCTTTATCATTCTAATACTTGGATATGCAGTATTTTAACATGTTGCTAAAAGCATGAGTAAAAACTTTATTTAAAAGAGACCATCGCTCCAAAGCATTATTATTTGAAATTATAAGCGATGTGCTCAATTTACTGAACGATTTTGGATACAGACACATAATAAGACATTGTGCAATGCACACTATTGGATGTTTCTCCCTAAAGGTGCAATATATTGGGCAGTGTTAATGCTAATAGATTAATTTAACACTTATAGTGTGATTTCTCGCCTCAATGCCACTTCCAAGATGCATGTGTAAATAAATACACCTGACAAGAATGTAAAAGTCTGTAAAGAAATGCAGTTAAAAACAGATAACAAGGTAGTTCCTTACTATTATGATTTATTAGAATGATTAAATATTACATCATTTATATCATTTATAATACATAAATGTACAAATGTGTGTGTTCAGTTGCAGAACACACAAATAAATAATATAGACCTAGTTTTTACATTCACCATGTTTTTAAAAGTTTATAAAAGTTTATTCAAAATAACTTTTTAACTTAAGAAATAATAAGAAAATTATATTATTTATAATAATAATAAGAAGAAGAAGAAGAAAAATTTGGATTTGGAACACCAAACACACCCAGCAAACACAAATAAATCAACTGCCTTCATACACTTCATGCCTTCATTTAAATGTGACATTATTAATGTACAGTAGTTTAAAAAAAAACACATTTGTAATAAATTAGAGACTATATTAATTGGAATCCGGTACATAGATAAATAATAGGTTCCACACTGTACTCTTTGCTTAAACTCATAATTAGCAAAATCTGCAATTTCTGATGAGGTATTCAGTTAAATAAGGTATTTTAAAATAGGTCTGCATATATTTGCTTCACTGGTTATCTGGACCCTGGTGGAGCTGACACGAGCTGTGCCCCGGCATTCTGATGATGAAGCACTTATTTATGCTGCTGTGCCCTGTTCCATATTAAGAGTTCTCAGCTCTTCCCCCTGTAGGATCCAGCTGGCTCACTGCTGCTCCTCACCCTTATGTTCATATATTAAGTCTTATTTGTGCATCCGCATCATGCAGTTGAATGTAAATCATTTAAAATTCCCTGAGACAACAAAACTAATTTAACCTCAGCAATGTCCGGGGGCTAATTACGTGCTGCTTGTCTATATTGTTTTGCTTTTATCTTTTATAACTTACATAAAAATGGTTGTCACTTCCTCTATGATTTGTGCACTACTGGTCAGTGTGGGACTTGCACCAAATCTCCGGCGTCATTATCACATGCAGGTCATGTCAAAGTCTGTTATGAACCAATTAGCACTGCCTGCATGCTTAACGTGACATCCATTAAAATGTTAGCCATGCTGGACAAATGCTAAATAATGCTAAATGCTGTTGATTCCTCCCCCACTCGATTGTGGCAAAGTCTGGAGGTACTGTAACTTGTATACATGGCCCAGGGTCTGAGACAATAGACGCAAATGAACAGTAATTTAAATGAAAGATGCAAGCATAATAACAAAGAACATACACCAGGAAATCAGGAAGACAAGAAAGGTAAAAAAAAAAAGAAGATTGTATTATGTTGTAAATGGTGATTCATTAGGGAGAGAAAACAAATAAAAGTCAAAGAGAGATTGTAAATAATTCCCACAAAACTTGAGAATAATTTTTGAGTTAATTAATATTGATATTAAATGTCTGCAATTTTTTTCACAACATTTGCACCCTCATGGGCACAATAAATAAGTACCATTTATCTAGCTCAGCAAACAAAAGGGAGTATATAGTGTGACCAAGATATTTGACCAAAATGAATACATTATACTTCACTTTAGGATGCAAAGACTTATTTAGGTTACACATAATGTTTGTGGAGTAGTAGCAAATAGACCTGGAGATGAAATATCAGCACGTAGCAAACCACTTCAAAATTCCCACAGGGTGTATATTTAATCGTGCCACAGCACAGGGACAAACAGCTTCACTTGGCAGACCTTGTTTTCACTCCAGGTGTATAATCGCAATCATCTGGCTTTCCTATACTGTATCTGAATGATTGGCATATGGATTTAATTAGAAAAGACCAGCCATATAATTGAAGTCAATTATTTTGTTTAGTTTGTTTCAGACTTTTTTAAATACATTATATTCAAATGAAGAAGTTCTCATAGAATTATGAATAGGTCAGGTTAGTTTACAAATTAGTTTATTTGTTGGTCATTTTAAAAGAGTTTTTTGGTAAATGCTTATTAATTAAATAACTCTTTCATGTTGAATTTAATGAAGTTTTTGCAAAACTTTTATGAAATACCACCCAGAGCAGCCAAAACTTTACCTTAAATATTGAAAGGTTAAACAATTAGAAGAGGACATAAATGGGGTTTGGGGTACAAAGTTCATTTGATAAGACTGATAAGTAGTTTTACCTGAATTACTGTATTTTATAGTCTATTACTGTTAGATTGTGGACTGTATTTTAACCCTCATAATCCCATTTTATGATTCAGTTCATCTTAAGGCATTGTTGCTTAGAAATAAAAGTAAAACTAATAGGAAAAGTATGTAAATAGAAGAGTGAGCATTATCCTACCATCAGGTCGGGTTGACAGTGTGATTTAAATAAATAAATAAATAAATAAATAAATAAATACAAATAAAGTATAAGAAAATTGTAATAATCCAAACTTACAGCTCACCCTAGACATGCTAATACTAAATTTAATACTAGCAGCACAATAGCGGCACACAATCACTGAATAACAAAAGGTTAGGTGCCGCCACATTTGCCTGCAGCTACATAATGAAGCATAAACTACATTGATAGTAAATCACAGATACCAAACAACCCAAGTTCAAAAAAGAGGCTCATAATGAAACCCCAGGAGCTTTTGTGCTCTTGTCACTTGTCTTGCAATTTATGACTTGATTAAGTTTGTTGATGTGCTCAACCTTTGAATCTGATATTATGCAAATAAGTGGCATAAATCTAGCTGTTCTTGTTCTCGTCTAAACAAACAAGCATAGAATACAGATACAGGTTTCAGACATTAATTGAGTCAAGGGTTTGTTTCACTGTTTCACATGGCAAAGGTACAAAGAGCAGCTGGGGCTTCAGTGAGCCATATGATAGAAATGAATCTTAAAAATATCACACCAACACTGTAGCAATGAAGGCAATACATTACCAAGAAATGGTCAGTACACTGTATAAAGTGTTAAATAAGTAATAAATCAGGAAATAACTTGTTTTATGATGCCTAGGTGAATAAAAATAAGTTTAAGACTATAAGGGGTTAGTTTTAATTTAGATTGTAATTTTTCAAGTATAAAATAAATTCCACATACCCACCTATTTTCAATAAACATTCAGATGAATGTAATAATTAAATGTGTACAATAATATTTTGTCTAATATTGCATCTATTTATGCCATATAGCTTTTTATTACAGATCTCCGATTAAACATTATTTATAATAATACTTTCTTTTTGAACCAATTTAACTTATATAGTCAAATTAGCTAAGTCCTATGTCAATGATAAATGTAATCATGGTCATATAATGATATAATAACTTTTATCAATGCAACTAAATTTAAAATATAACAAAACCCTGGATATGCTCCATAGATCCCGGGACAGTCCAAATTTCACTGATTTACACTATTTGAAGATATATTTTAATACTAATAGTATTTTGTGTTTTTCTATGTAATGGCATGAAGAAAAAAAACATTTTAACAGTTACATTATTCCTCCTAGGACAATAGGTCAATGCCTAATACAAAGCTTTGGTAAAACCTCAGGAGTTTTGCTACAGTCCAGTTCTTGAGTGTATGCTGGGCCTAATTAGAGTTGTCATGGTTAGTCCAACCCTAAGATATTGATCCCAACACAGAAGCATGTGGCTGCTTTCCACTATCCCCTAGTCATCTCACTGCATTTCAGCCATCCCTACAGTGTTCTCCACAGCACTCAACAGCATCCTCGTTTAATTACCAGCTCATTGTGGCACCCCCTACTTGCTTTCTGACAGCTGAATTGACAGAATGAGTGCCTGGCCTTGTACGTTATCCCAGCTGTAATGGGACCTCATGGTGGTGGTTTGAGGAGTAGGGGGTTAGAAGTGAGTAGCAGGAGAACAAAACATACAGAAAAGGTTCGGCAAAGTGTTTTAATTAGTAACTTGGCATTCTGCTTGTATTTCATTTGAGCACAAGTACCAGTTTTGGCTTTGAAGCAGATTGAAAGTCACTGTTTATAAATGCTGTGTTTTGTTTAAAACTGAAACACCGTACTCAAATTAGTTATATTCACCGAGACAGTTAAAGAAATAATAACTAGACCTATTCATCAAGATTTAAAAGTGTTTACTGTCTGTTCCTACATAGATTCTTTAACAGGAATCCCTGTATATTCTTGCACATTCATGGATTTATCCAAACAGACCTAGAGGTGGATGAGTTACAACAGCAAAAGATCATACTGTGGGCACACACTCACTGAAACTGGACAGCTGGAAATTGGACCAGGCAACGTCCTATATTTAGATAAATATACAATGCCTGTTAGTAAAATATTTAAATACATAATTAGATTAAGCTAATTATTAGAGCATTGTTCTTCCCACTGTTTCTATTTACATGTGCAGAAAAAACTCCATTCAATCCATGAAAAGGCCTTGAGGTCATAATTTTCATTAGCATACACACTGGAACATGCCTGTGCATGCTGTAATTATTGCATTATGCTCCCCTTAAGTTATGTCTGACATTAAGAGATAAATAAATGGTTCTGGCAAAGTTGAGGCGAAGATATTTCTGCAGCATGGCTCTATATTTTCCATTTGTATTCCCCCTGCAGGTAACAGAAGAGCTTATTTACTCTTATTTACGCTTATTTACTCTTCTATATATTATGGGAATTGTTAAATGTTCTTGTTTAATCTACAGTTTAATTATAAAAAAAAGAGTCATGGCATTCATGGTATGGTCAGTACATTTCTAAAGTGCCTTAACCTTTCATTCAGCGTGTTTTGACTTTAAGGTCACAGCAGGAGCTGAAGTGTACAAACACAAAAGCAGTTGAACCATAAAACAGACTTCTTCTATCTTTAATATTTGTCAGAGGCGTGACTAAAACCCCACAGAGATGGGATTTGCTATCGCTACTTGTTATATCTGCAATGCTTGCTCAAGGACATGCATTTTCTTATTATATATGGCCACGATTTACCCAGGAATATTTACTTCAACACATTAACGTGTAAGCAAAAGTCAGGTTTTGTAAATTATGTGTAATGTGTAATGACTAAAAGAAAGATCAAATTTGAAGACTTAAAAATTCTGTTAATGTCACTGTTAATTGCCTTAATGCAGGTCCAGGAGATCGGCACTTAGTTAAAATAATGTGTTCTAGCACAGCAAGGATAAGAAAGCACATGGAGCTGTCTTGGATGGTTAACCTGTTTTGATAATTACAAGCTAAAAGAACACATTGTACAGTAGGAAATGCTCAGTACTGTCAGTTTCATCTTACCACATTATTACTTTGCAATTCTAAAAGACAGCTTGAATCCTGGACTTTGTTCATCCATTTTAAATTCTTGAATTAATGAAAAGTTTGAAGTATGTCTCTTCTCTTGCCTACTTTTAAATTCAGTCCAGGTTATTAAACTTTCCAGACACTCTCCACTAAAAGAAAGACATTTTAACATCCAATAATCCTCTGGAAATGATCTCTTCTAAAGACAATTGTTGATCGTTAAAATTGTTTTCTATGCTCTCAAATTAACGTAATTAAATCTTTAATCAAAAATGTAAAAAATATATAAATTTTTAAGTAGAAGACTAAACTGCTGAAAATCCCATTTAAAAAAATGTAAGAGTACATTATGATTTAATCACAGTGTTTTCACCCATGTTATATTTATGGATCTCTAGTGTACACTGCACTCGGTTACAGAAATTTGGCCTCTGTGCTGAGGTAATTAATGCCGCTTTTATGGAGAGAGCAGAAAATAACCAGTCAGGCTAACTGACTAATAGATCTCAACTGACTCTTTTTTTATAGCTTTCAGCCCCAGCAGTGTTTCAACATTCAGTCTTCAGCGTGGTCCACATCTCAAGCTGAAATCCAAGTGTAGACCAAATAAAAAATTTTCAGAAAAGAATAGCAATTTACTGGAGGAGAAAACTCTTTCATGCGATTGTTTCTATTACTTTAACTCTGTAATTCAGGAAGGAACTTAATGTGTTCTGATATCACATTATCAACATGAATGTGCAATATTATTTAACAATATCTTGTACACTATTATGTGCAATATATTTTAGAACTATAATGTGCAATACTAGTTAATACTATTACACGTTTAAATTCTTTTTGCTTGGAGCAGTCATGCACAAAAATTTCCTTCAGGATTAATGAAGTCTTATCTTATCTTATCTTATCTTATCTTATCTTATCTTATCTTATCTTATCTTAAATAGTGTAAGCAGGCAAGCACCAAGTAAAACTGTCTTAAAACATAACTGTTTGTATAATTCTAGAAAGATATTAATTAAAAACTAATTGTACTAATTGAAAAAGTAGTATTAATAGTACTAACTGTAACTGGTTTAACCATTATGGTCAATGTTTCCATTTCAAAAACCACTTTTGAAGCGTTTACACTTACACTAAATTTTGTTTTAAATAAGGACTTGAGCTCATATAGCACTTCTGAATGTAAATGCCAACAATCACAATGGCAACATTACAGTAGATTAGTGTGTTAAACATTGTTTAAAAAAAAAACGAAAATCTGCCACCCCCTGATTTGATGAATTTTACTTGTACCGTAATTCCTTCAGCAGAAGAAAAGCGAGACCAAACATTATTCTTTCTTGGTGCATATCTATAAAAACACTGTTTATACTAATATACAAATGGGTGTTTTGCAGTATTTTTTTTTCTTGCCTGCTATATATATTTTTTTTTTAGGAATCTCAGCACCTCTGACTTCTTGCTAAAAGCAGAAATGTGTTTTCGATATTGGGCTAAAGAAAAGCATAATTGCTTGATGGTGTTGGAGACTCACACTGTCACGTTGCGGTCAGGACAGTTGTCTCCAAACGTCCCCCCTTGCTCCTTAAATGTGATGAGGTTCCAGACGGCAACGACTGTGTCATCAGGCACGGTGAAGTGGAAAAGCTCCACGCTGGCGAATGAGCGGAAGGCATTCAGTTTTCGAGGTGTCCGGGTGAAATAATCTGTCACAAACAGGCAACCTGCACAAACAAACATGAGGAGAGAATACATTAGATTCAGGGTTCTTGACTCCAGTCCTTCCTGTGCAGTGCATGCACTTTCGTGCTATCCATCAAAGCACATTTAATCCAATTTATGTAGACCAAAACAATAAGCTCAGCATTAAGATGCTAATAGACAATGTGGTCACCCAGGACTACAAGTGAGAACTTCTGAGATGATGTGTATGTTCTCCAGCTGTGTAATGAAAGGAAGATATGAGGAAACAGTTATGATGCAGTTTGATTGAACCCCTTTCTTCTGTATTGGTGATTTAATCAAACCCGTCCCCTGTTTGGCTCCCCTTCAAAACAATCACTATGCAAAATTAATTTTGCTCTTATCCTCTAGCACAGGGCCAGCGAGGAGACACCAATATGACATTTTGCAATCTGCAGTAATGAGCCTTGCCTTCCTGTGGCACCACTGTCAGCAAACATAATAGCTTGCAATCTTCTCGTTATGTGAGAGGGGGAAACATTTATACCCTGGCACCTAGGTATTTTCTACTTTCTATTCCCTATGTGTTCAACAGGCAGGCCAGATTTATTGCAATTTGTCTCCCAAGGGCAAAGAGAAGTGCGCCTAATAAATGCTCATCTTCTGGAAGTTGACTACTTCTTCATTAAGGCCACTTTATGTTTTTCGCTGTTTTAACACATATGCTGTCTATGGTGTCAAAATTATTTTAATTATTTACAAATTAAATAAAATTCTATTTTTTGGGTGGTACATTAAATTTATGTTTCAATAACTGTTTTTTTTTCTCTATTTGTTTAGAAATATGAGAAGTCAGTTTTAGAATGATTAAATACATAAATAGAAAATAAAATGCTACAAATTTTTTCTACAGTCATGTAAAGTACTCAATGCCTAGTATAGCTGGATGGCTGAGGTTCTTGCAAGCTAGGGTACATCATTATTTACTGGCTAAATAACCATAGTTGTTTGTTTAATAGAGTTTACATCATTACAATTTATATCTTTATTATTGACACCATGTCTCATTATTCTTTCTTTGAGCGGGGCAAATCTTACCCTTTGCAGTCTTCACAATTATCATCTGTATAAACTCTATGCCATATTATACTATCTTATTGCTGTGAGCACCTCTCTTTATCAGCCCCCTGTTACATTCCCAAGCCTCTTCATAAATTTAGTCCAGGGTTTTAACCTTTTATGCCGCACTTGGCCGACACCACCCACAAATGCATTAGCTCAAAGTGTATATGGATTGAGCTTATCTGGTGGGAATAAGCTTTATCCAGCAAAGTTAGCCTTGTACACTGAGGATGCTTTAGCCAAATGACAAAAAAACTGTCCAACTCTACCTCATTCACAGGCTACTTTGGGCTTACACTGTAGTTTCACACAAAGGATTGTTTTACATACAGGTTGCTGGTGCACATAAGGTAATTATAGCAAATGAGCAACATAGAGGTCTGGGTCAAGACAATGCAGGAGGAAGCTGTCAAAGTAAATTTGTCTAGCTTAGAGCAGCTGAGAACTGAACCGAGAGGCAATATAACAATTACACGGACTGTATCTATGCCTGAGCTCCTAATGCTACCTTGCTCTCTCTTTTTTTCCCCCCCTCTCTCCCTACTGTTAGCCCCTGTTATTTACAGACATAACAAATCAGCCGCACTGACACTTTTATTAAGCTGATGGACTCTCAGATGTATGACACCAGCACAGGCTTTTCATCTGTTAGCTTCGACAGCCTCGCCGCTTCCCACACATCGGCTCCTCGCACAAAATCATCAAAGTGTGAACAAAATTGCAGTGTGAACAACCACCCAGGCAGGCAGAGAGCATTTGGAGCTGTGCTCATCGTGGTGCAGTTACTCCAAACTAGCATCAATTTTGCATGAATTTTAATGAGCTGGTTTTCACCAAGTATCAGCCAGACATTTTTAACACATGTAGCTAGAACACATAGTTCAAAAGAACAAGCAGTTAATAACCACCAGTCAATATAATTTCTGGAACATCGTGCATCTGTTGGAAGTAAAACTTGTGGGCTGCCTTTGCTACCCCCTGACAAGCTGATTTGTCCCTCTGTCAATTAAGAAGCAAGGCGACGCTAAGGCGTTTGACGGTTACATACGCTGATGTAATGCTTACACAGCTAAATGCCAGGTTTCATGACCTCTTATTCTTGTTCACCCTACAAGGCATAAAAGAATCAAAACTACATAGTGTGTATTTCCGAAATAAATACAAATATTGTATTATATTTTTGTTATATAGCTGCAGTCAGTCTGTAGGGCTGCTATATGCATGGTTGTAACTGGCAAACTAGCTGTCCACAAGTCTGTAAATGTGTCATCTCAGAGGACTTTTTTTTGCTTGCTTGCTTACTTGTTTGTTTGTTTGTTTGTTTGTTTGTCTGTTTAATCTCTTACAGCCTTCAATTGTCAAATTAAATTAACAAAATGTGACATCCTGATAAGGTAATGGTAAACTGAAATCTAATTTGTGAAAAAAAAACTGCATTCCAAGGCTTAAACATCACTAAAGAGTGGCTCTCCATGTACATCGTAGCTGCTGAGGAAACTTTAGGTTTGCCCAGAGACTTAATAACCCATTATATTTAGCTCTCAGAAGACTATTACTGCAGGGAAGCCAAGGCATGGAGTGAGTTAATACACAGGGTTACAGGGTGCATGTTGGACACTAGGCTTTTGGGAAATGAAGCTGCCACTCAGCTGTACACTCTTCCATTAATTACTGTACATAACATTTGTCGAGAATAGAATTTGCTTTTGTTTGTATACGTAATAAGAACAATTGATTTGTGTGTAATTATGGTATACATAATAATGATATACTATTTTAAATCTAATAAGATTTTATATATTGTGGATCTTATATAACTTTAATGTTGGTTGCAGCTGTGTAATGTTCATATACTTTTAAAGGAATTTCAGTGAATGAAAATAATAATCGAATGATCTACTGTACAAAATGATTGACACAATCAACTTTCTTTCGGCTTTTCCCATTAGGGGTCGCCACAGCGGATCAGCCGCATGTTTTTACGCTGGATGCCCTTCCTAACGAAACCTCCCTATTTATCCGGGCTTGGGACCGGCACTAAGAGTGGCTGTGGTCGGTTCCCTGACCGGGGATCAAACCCAGGCTGCAGCGGTGAGAGCGCCGCATCCTAAACACTAGACCACCAGGAGACCTGAAAAGATTGACACAATAACCTACATTATAGCATGGAATAGGTGAGCCAGAAAACAGGTGTAGTGATTTCAGTTTTGCTGGAAGACTAACACACTGGCCAAGTATGATATGTGATCACAGATGCTAAATACAGTATATGCACAGTCTTTAGGAGTGATTTTTTTTGTACTTTAAACCTGTTGGTCATTACTGAAAAGGTTTTGGTGATTAACATAATGTGTAATTCAAGTTCACTATCCTAGAAAAAATCGGTACTGCATATTGGGGTACCTAAAGTAGTGTATAATATAATACTATACCCCTGGTAGCATGCTGTATTCTATTTGAACTCTTTTTTTTGTACCAAAGTTGGTGCCTATAGTTTTAATAGTACATATGAAAGAAGATACCAAGGGCTTTAAGAATTTGCTCAAAATTTGTTTAAGGAAGTTAAGAAGGTTTAATTTTAAAAAAAATTTATCTCAGAAAAAAATATATGCTTTTCTCTATAATAATGTTTTTTTCAAGCGGTGTGAACTGTTTGCTAGCAGGAGGATCACACCCATCCATCACACCACTACTATGAAGCCATGCTGTCATAATAGATGCAGTATGTGGTTTAGAATTGTCTTACTGCAATCTGCAAACCCGTCTTGTCATCTGAATGGCAGCATTTGTTGCTGTTAATCTTATATATACATTTCGGCATTGACGGTCTCTTTTCAGATGTGAAAGCTGCTCAATTCATAGGCACTATTGCATCCCAATACCATCAGAGATGCAAACTTCTGAACTGAGCACTAATTATAAGCTGGATGATTCTCTTTAGTCCAGCATTAATGGTTTAAAAACAAAAATGTAAAATGTCAATTTGTTTGACCACAGAACAGTTTTCCACTTTGACTCAGTCTATTGTAAATGAGCTGGAGACGATGGCAAAATTTCTGGATCATATTCACATATGGCTTCTTCTTTCCATGATAGTGCTTAAACCTGCATTTGTGGTTGAAATGGTGGATTTTTTCACAGACAATGATTTTTGGAGGTGTTGCAAAGCCCATGCAGTGATTTCCATTACAGAATGATACCTGTTTTTAATACAGTGCTAGCTGAGGACCTGAAGATGACAGGCATCCAGTATTGATTTTCACCCTTGTTCTTATACACAGACATTTCTCTAGGATTACTAGAGAAGACTCTAGGATACTTTTTTATGTTTTTGGAATTGGAGTTGTAGCAACAACTAAATTACTAGATGGAAAATGCTAAAATTCAACTGTGACATCTTCTTCTTCTTCTTTTTCTTCTTTCGGCTTCCCACATTAGGGGTCGCCACAGCGGATCATCAGTCTCCATACCCCTCTGTCCTCTACATCTGCCTCTTTTAAACCAACTACCTGCATGTGGTAATTAAAAGAAAATGAGCAACAAGTCGCACAAGGTAAACATCAAGTTGATTACATCTTAGGTTTTTCTTCATGGGCCTTGTGAACCTTCTCCATGCTCTCTCATTGAAGAAAGCCAGTGATAAATCACGGCTAGCTTTTTATTACATTTCATGTCAATATCTCGCACACAAGCAAGTTTACTGCGGCTCAATACAGGTGCCCTTCTTTTCAATTTCACCCTGGGATTGAAGGGCATTAAAATTAATATCAGCCTCCTTGCTGCATCCACCCCCACCTTCTCCCAGCCACATTCTGCCTACAGCATTGATGGCAGATCAATAATTGATGATGACTCTCTCTTTCTCCCCATCTCTCTGGTGTACCGGCCCATATCCAAGTACTTTCAAGCCTCTGATAAATGAAAAAGAAGTCGTTCAAGACACAATCATGTCATATCCATCTATTTTTTTAAGAGTGCAAAAAAACTTTTATTATATGTTCCTACTTTTAGAAAAAAAACTGCGGAAACACAGCTCAATGCTTATTTCTTTCACAATTTACAATGTTTTCAGTGGTTTTATAATCCTTTGTCTGTATTATAATTGATGACTTCTACATCACCCGAAGCAGATGTTCCTGTTAATTCATGCTTCTCACAACTTGTCAAGGTAATATCCTAAACATTAGGACAGATTAGAGCATCAGGAGAATAGACCGTATGACTAGTCCAGCAGAATGTGTGTGTGTGTGTGTGTGTGAGAGTGTGTGTGTGTGTGTGTGTGTGTGAGAGAGAGAGAGAGAGAGAGAGAGAGAGAGAGAGAGAGAGAGAGAGAGAGAGAGAGAGAGAGAGAGAGTGTGAAAAGCTCCTACTGCAATTGGAAATATGCCAGCAAGAACAAAGATTGTCCTCGGCTTAGTCCAACCCACTGGGACACATACAGGATGGAGGGTAAACAGTGTTGTACACATTTTGTAAAACCAGATGTGCATACAAACAACAAATAAAGCAACAGCTCCTAACACATTTGGTGAATGGACAATAGAAATTTTGTAAAGAATAGGTTTGATCCACATATCCACATATATATATATATATACAGGTAGTCCTCTACTTACGATGGAGATACCTTAAGACAACCCCATTGTAAGTCAAAAATATTGTATCGTAAGTCGAAGATGGTGCTATGACTGTGACAGCCTTTCCTGCTTCATGCTGATGTATAATTTTCATTTTCTGCTCTAAACTGATGGCTTTCCTCTTCTTTTTTTTTTTACTACAAGCAGGAGACATACTTGGGCGCTTGGAAGACATGCTTTTATCACTAAAATTGCTGTTTGAAACTGGTGGAAACAAAAAAAATAATATATACACACTGAGACAACTTTACTCCATCGACCGCTAGCGAGGGTGGGGCATTTCACAGGGCGAGAGATACGCTCATCCCAGCTGCGCGTTCAATGTACTGCACATCATACGCTGCTGCCTGTTGCACGAAATGTTAAATATTTGTACAATTTTGTCGTATTGCTATCGTCATGCTAAGTTTGAAAAAGTTGAACCATCGTAACTCTGGGACCATATGTGCATGTATATATATAATCTAATCTAATCTAATTTAGCAACACTAGTATTACTGTGATGTACTGCAGTCTCATAATCACTTTAAGAATGTTTATGAAAATTCTTATGCTTAATGGGTCGTATTACATTTCTGAAAACTCTTTTCTGAAATCAAAAGAGCAAAATTAAACGATTATAAAAAACATCCATGATTCTCCAAATTAAAGATAGCACAAACTTTAACATAGTGCAGTGAAGTATTTTGGGGTTCATATATGACCAGTAAAAATAGCATTCGAAGAAAGCCTGAATACAAATGTTTGAATCCAACTCAGTTGGATCTTTTTACATGTTTCAATTTCTTATGATACAAACTCACCAGTTTTGCTTTAGGAAGCTGAATTAGCACTCAAAAATAAAAATGAAATAAAAATGTAAATATTTAAATATAGATTGTCCCCTGTTTGAGCAATTATACATTGTGAGTGATTGCACAACAACTTAGAAAATAACACATGAGCACCAGCACTTTGAGCTCTTAATGAATCAAAGTGTTTACCTTAATTTCTATTCCTAATTATAGAGACTGGATATACAAAAAATTCTCACTCTGAGTAGATGTCTTATAAACAGCTTCTATAGTGTGAGGAAAGTTTCAATACGTTTACTTTTATTTACAGCACCTCAAAAGAGTCTTTCATCATTTTTGAAACACATGCATGTCCCTTTTGTTTATATGCAATAAACGAGTTAACAGGCAAAAACACAAGAATTGGACAGTGAATGACTGGAAGAATGTTCTGTGGACAGATGCAGAGATGGCAAAAGTACACACATCCTCCACTGAAGTAGAAGTACTTATGTTTTATTAGACTAGGATAAAAGTGACTAGTAGCCATTACTAGTGCCTGTTTTAGTGTCATGCTGGTAACTGGACCTCACATCACACAAAATAATTTCCAATATTGTTACCTAATGAAGTATTCAGGCTATACAACCAGCATACAGATCACAAGCAGAGCAAAGACGATGATGATCAGGTGTTCTAAGTCATGTTTACATTTCTGACTCCCTCTGTCTCATTCACATTAGTCCCATACTTTTTGTTGCCTTATTCTTTGCCCATTGTTAGCTTTGTAAACTAGCCTACGCCTGTGGTGCATGATAGTCAGAAAATGATACACCAGTGGTAGGTTAAAAAAGCCACGCAATGACAAGAAATAGGTTGATGGGCTGAAAACGGTGCGCAGTGAGAAGAAAAAATATTGACATTTCACCAAATAGAATAAAACTGAAGTAACAAGTCTGGTTTTGAAATGTAAGAAGTAGAAAGGACAGATATTTGTGTAACAAGTTAAATGAAAAGTTGAAGTAAAAAGTTGACAGAAAAAAAACAATTGTGAAGTAAATTACTGATTACAGAGTTTTCGTACTTCATTATTTCCCATAACTGGGAAGGTGGGTCCAAATTGGACATTTTGGGCTCTAACAGAAGAACTTATGTAAGACAGAAAATGGGAAAGAAGTTTTAGCAGACTGCCTCACTCCCACAGTCAAACACAGATATGAAAGCTTAATGGTTTAGGGTTGTTTAAAACAGGGAAGGTTGGAGAATTATTTTGGGTGAAAGGAATATTGAACTAACATGGCAACCACTCGATACTTAATAGCATTCCATAACACCATGCAATTCCATCTGGACTGCAGATAATTGGAAACAACTTCACCATAGAAGACAATGACCCGAAGCATATGGCCAAGACTGGAAAGCATTAATTAGAGAGCAAACAGTTGGCCTGAGTGTTAGCTATCATGGAAATCATGGAAAGAACCAACTAGCAAAGAACACATTTGGCAAGTTTTACAAGAGACATGGCAAAATATTTTAGCTGAATATTAGGGGCAACTAAATGTCCAGATGCCAGGATTGTGTAAAGCTCTTATTCATGCTAAGGGAGAATCTTTCATTTGAAAATAAAGTTTAACATCTGTACATTTATATATTTGTTCAGTCAAAGTAAATCTTGATACAGTTAAATTACACAGTTTTTTCTCCCTACCAGTTCTTGCTACTTGTACAGTATACTACTCTTACTGTGTCTTCTTTTCTTCACCAAAAATATGCAGAAAAACATTAACCAGTTTTATCACTGTTGCCTCAAATACTTCTATACACATGCATTTTTTATGCATAACATTAAGAATAAACACCTTATGCCTGGAAGTAGAAGACTGGGAATGTTAGAATGCTATTTGGCTTCAGGGGGTTCATAATAACTCCATCATGATTTCACATTTTCCCATCACTGACAATCTACTTACCTTCTGCTGCCTTTTCTGAACAACTTTGAAATGTCAAAATAATCTTAGAATGTGTGAAATAAAAGACAAAAATACATCACTAAAAATAAGGTATTCCTAATCTCACTGAAGTATCTATGACAGGTGAAAATCACTAACACAGGCCTTGTGGTTTTCTTTCTGTTTATCCACTTCTGCCTGTCATCTCTGGAGTTATTACCTGAATCAAAATGCCTCTATCACTATTAATATTACACATGATCCAGTGCTGGGAAACATTATGGACTGACATGATACAAACATTATAGTGTTACTATACAAATCTTGAGAGGAAAACTGACAAACAATACCAAATAATCTTTGCACCAAAAACTCTAAAAGGTTTCGTGTTGTGCTTTAAGTATGACTGCATTGCCTGTGTGTGACTCATGTGGAGAGATCCAAGTAGCAATTCAAAAAAGTAATATACCAAATATGCCCTTTATAGCTGCATTTAAATCGTCCGTCCCCTCTGCTGGGAAATGAAAGTACTGTACTTATAATTGTGGATTAGTAACCTCTAGTCAGTGCACTTTGCTTTAAATAAAACCTGTAGGGTGAAATTCTGAATATTGAATGCTATTATTGGTCAGTTCTTTTATAACCTTAACACAACAGGTGTTTTTATAGCAGGGCAAAACCTTTCTTGTTGACTTGCATTCAGTTGCATAAAGCTCTAAAACAAATCATCAGCTCAGTGTTTATTGTACGGACTGTTTATCTATCATTGAACCCTGGACTATTCAAAGGACCCATAAGAAACCCTTATTCATAACGTTATACTCCATTAATCATGCACAGCATGGAGTTTTTACATGTTATAAGTGTTTCTAGTGTTGACAGCAAAATTAAAAACAGCAACAGCAATAATGGGACATTCCTGGTTACATAATAATTTTTTAGATCAGATTTCTTTTTCACAACCATCCTATAAACTGATAAAAGATTTTAAAATCCATATACTGGGTTTAAGAACTGTCTATATTTTTTACTGAAGTTTTTTAGATGCTATATGACTCTACATGCCAAGGCTGACACTAAGCTCTAAAAGCAGTACAGCACAGCAAAAGTACTTCCAAGAGTTCAATTACCCCTTCTAACAACTCCTCCTCCTCCTAACCCCAAATCCCCAGATTATATCCTACAAAGCTATGCATGTGTGCCTCCTCCAGCAGAGCGAGGTGTAATCTGCTCTGCTACCATCATTACCTGGACATCTCTCAGCCTGACACGTGTTGGAAAGATGTGAAGAATGAGGAAATGCTGCAGCCATTACAAAAACCCTTTAGAGAATAGAAGACGTCATTGGTATAACACAAATAATATTATGACAAACTGCTCAGACATGTTCAGAGAGAGAGTTCTAAATTATTTTTATATGCAAGAACTTCATTCATTCATTCATCCTCAGTACCTGCTTTAGAATATATCACATAAATGCTGTGCTTACAGTCAAGTCAATATCCTGTATGGTTATTGTATGGTTATATACAGGCCATCACACACAAACACACCTCCATACCCTTCTTCACACCTCTGGATAAACCTGGAGAAATCCAGTCTGTATATGGCAAAAAAAAGTCTAAACTCTACACTCTACACACTCCAGACCATAAGTTTAGAATCAATTTGCCTGAAGCTTTGTGGCAGCAACATACCCCTCTGTGCTAAAACAAGTACAGGTTCAATGAATGGATTTTATGGGATTCCAAGTGGTGCGAGAGAAAAGCATTTGCACTATTGTCCTTAGGTTGTGAGTTTGAATACAGATAAAGCATTAGCCATCTGTGGCTGGGAGCCAAAGGATCAAAACTGGTTATAAGTTTGATGTCGTAACTCGTGCTTCGTCAATCAACTGTGTGATCATGTATGTGGCAGAGAGTGGATTTGTGACAAAACACTCCACCCCAGCCCATGCAGTTGTAGCTCTTTGTGTGCTGGGGAGCTGTCTGGTGAATGGGCAAGGACATTTTAGGAATAACAAACCAAAAAATAGAAAAAAAAATCTTTTTGAATCAAATTCTTGTATTTTTTTCTTCACCAAAAATGACATTCTTAATCTTGTCTTCCACTTTTTCCACAACACAAACCAGAAAAAAGCATAATAACTACTTCTTCCTGTATGGAAAATTGACTAACTGCTATGCTTCCCCTCTTTTCCTGTTTCCCATGTCACCTAATGAGATGGCACCTTTCCCTGCAAAGGCTGGATGCGTCATTGAAATTCGCCAGCCAAATGTCAAGATTGAACAGTGCTCTTTCCAGGATTTGGCTGGGATTTTTTGCACTGATCTCCCTGCACGCTAAAGGCAGAATAAATATTCCCACTTGCTTTGAAAAGGACAGTTAAAAAGCTATCTCTTTACCCCAAAAGCATTTTATAATCTTTTAGTGGGCTATCTTTGTATGTAACAGATGACCAATTCTCCTCAACTCCCAAAGTCAAATAATAGGAGATTGACAGGAAGTGCTTTTTTCGTTATTAAAGCCTGAATCACGTTAGTTGTCCCAAAGCGGTCTGCTCTTTCCCTTTACAGAAAGCGCACTCCTGCAGTGACTGCTCCATAATTAATAGCAGTGAGTGGAGCGGAGTGCTCATCTGACTGTCTGACTGGAGTTTCTAGGTTGCTATTGTTCCTAAAAGCATATGGCCTTCAAATATTTGCAGTGTGTCTATATTCTCCCTAACTGGTTTATAAGTTCATAGGCAAGTTCCTGCATGCTGTAATGTCTGATTGAGGCTGGCATAACATGTGGTACTTTTAGCTATTTCTGTCGAACTGATCCTCAACAAGGAAAGATTCTGTATTGTCATGTACTGGAGCAGTAAAGTAGGGGCAGTAACACATAATAAGTACTCCAGGATTAATCAAAAACACTCTGTGATGTCCAAAAAATCACAGCTAATATATAGCTTTGCTATAATGATGTGAAGTAAAATCTTTGTTTTGTCTAGACAGAGATGTTTTCACAGAGGATATTTGGCATGATGCCCCACTCATGCAAAATTGTCCTGACAATCAGCTTAAAGGCTAGATTTAACTATAAACACGTTTGAACCAGCTTTTAGGCTGGCAATATGAAGCACTTTAATAAAGCGTTTTGTTACTCGGAAACACTGATACATAGTGCTGTTTAAATAGGTATGCACTAAACTTTAACCTTTGGTCATAAAAATGCATTCTTCAAAACACAACTGCTATTAGGCAGTTAAGCTGTCTGAATAAGGACAGCTCCTAATGGACTTTTTAAACACTCATGTTGAGGCTAAAATTATTACCAGTGGAATTTGATAAATAGGCCACCCAAATATGTGAAAGGTTTGGTAAATGTGTTAATTTGCATTAACAATGTGATTATGAGGATGAACAAGCCGGCTTGAGAGGCCATTTGGAAATTTTTGAAAGCTGTTATCATCAACATGAATGACATTTCTATTGCCATGGTCATGATACTTCTTTGCAGGACCACCCAAAGCCACTTGACCATAATGTTTATTGTTGCTGGAGAGGAAAATTAGTCCATTATAAATTTTTTTTTTTTTTACTGTAGTCTTTTATTGCACTGAAATATGCACTGAAATATGCACTGAAATATGCTGAAATATGAATTCACTGTAGAATCTAAACAATAAACTATAATAAATAGACGTTAAGCATCACCCAGATGAGGATGGGCTCTCTTGAGTTTGGTTCTTTTTAAGGTTTCTTCCTCGTACCATCTTAGGGAGTTTTTTTTTGCCACTGTTGCCACTGGCTCGTTCAATATGGATAAACTTATAGGGACTAATTTATAAATTTAACATTTATATTTGTAATTACCTCTGTAAAGCTGCTTTGGAAAAATGTCCATTTTATATATATATATATATATATATATATATATATATATATATATATATATATATATATATATATATATATATAAATTGACATTTTTCCAAAGCAGTTTCACTATACAAATAGAATTTTACTGAATGGATTGGAATAAACAACGAACAAGGACTTGTTATCATTTCGTGGACAGTCTACAAAATGTACTTCAGTTGTTGAAATGTATAATGTGTCATTTTCTAATTAATTGAACACTGTAATCTTTGGCAAATCACTGCTGAATAAAAGGAATTAAACACTCATGAACTTGCTTAAATGGAAAACAGACAACTTCTGGGTGTTAACAGTAACTTCACTATATTCTGTGCCAGATCACACCACCCTGTTGTTGTTGGTTTATTCTTTACTTGTTTGTCTCTAATTGTAGTAAAAAAAAAACTGGATCCAAAACACTAACAAAGCCTTACGCATCGTATACACAACTTGCTTTATTTCAGTGATAAACGATTTTAATTCTTGTTTTAACAGGGTCTAATTCCTCAGCGTTTGACCTTACTTGTGTTAACATCCATCAGCACCGTGGTCTGTTCTCAGAAGGTCCAGGCTCAAGGTAGATAAATGCAATCAGGAGTAATGAGTCTCATATCGCTCATCTATCCAGTGCCACAGAGTGGATCAGTGGAGGCTGTAAACACCAGCCCTGGCCTCTGCAAGAGCAAATAAACTGAGCTGCCAAAACTCTCTCATTCTCTCTCATCAATGGGATAGCGTTCGATACAGGAGAAACAGATGGACGCTTTGATACCAGACAAATAGGTGTGTTTTGAATCTTAAATCTCTGCATGAAAATACAGACATAATACACACACCAAGAAAGAGGTTCATTCAACCTTGGGCCATGTTTAATACAAGCCTGATGATCAAAGGCTTCTCTGTCCAAAGACGTTAATCTTTCTTTGTGAAGTCAACAAGGACATCCTATTTGTTTTGCTTTAATCTGGCTTTTGATGAATCATTTATAATAATCTAATATGGGGTGAACATATGGGTGACACAAATAATATTAATAAAAGTTTCTCACATTAATGATGTCTCCTCTAAATATTTATTTAATAAGTATTCAAAAGTTGAGGATTTAGGACTGTCGTTCTTTATTTAAATCTTGTTGATTAGATTTGAATAAAACCCTCAGAACCTTGAGGCTCAGCAATTGAAGTCCATTTCATGGTCAGTACAGCCTCATGAGGCAGTAAAAGATTGCTGAGTGTAAATAGCAAGCTCTTTAACAGCTAAACAGCGTAAAGGTTAATGCAATTAAAGTGAAGAGGGCCTTCAATAATGAAGGTGTCTTTTAAAAAAAAAAAAGTTTGTTAAATGCTAAACGTGGGTCCTTTAAAGAGAGAACTTTTTGTTTGTTCTCTCTCTCACTCTCACTTTCTCTCTATATCACTTTCTTTATCTGCATCTCATGATCTCAATTCCACTGACTAAATTTCTACAGCTAGTCTGTAAATCAGTCAGTGAAGAGTCAGACATGGGCACTTGGCACTCTTGGCAGACATGACGAGCTGGCACAATCCTCTTCATGCACTTCACAGTCTAACCTTGGAAATTTGCTCAGTCTTCTGTGCAGTCTTTATGAGCCCTGGGGAAAAAGGACATGCTAACGGATGAATATAAGCCAGATGGCATTGGTGGCTGCGTCTGCAGGGGTGAAAAGAAGCAGCAGAGTTAGTGAGATATAGACCGGGTACTTTTGGCGCAGCTCCAGAGGGCATTACTGTATGTCAGTTTGATGAATGTTGCACACACTGCTGAATATGTGAACATTTCTCATAGTAGTGGTATAGCCAAGGCGTATGTACGTACACACTATGACCTATGTGTACTGCCTTATACCTTCTTTCATTCATTTATCTTCAGTAACCACTTTATCCAGGTCAGGTCCATAGTGGATCCAGAGTCTTGAGAACACTGGGCATGAAGCAGGAATTTACCCTAAATGGGACAACAGTCACTCATGGGACACATATACACACAGAATTAACCCCTAAAGACAATTTAAAGTCGCCAATCCTTGGCCTGTTTTTGGGAGAAAATCTACATGGTTATGGTAAGAACAACAATACATTAATACAAACCAACAACTGTGGCAGTACCCAATTGGCCACTGAACAGGTTTATGTATATAAAACTTTCTTTCAGCTTCTCCCATTAGGGGTCGCCACAGAGGATCCTCCACACGTTTGATTTGGCACGTTTTTACGCTGGATGCCCTTCCTAACGCAACCCTCCCCATTTATCCGGGCTTGGGCCTGGCACTGAAAGTGGCTGGGGTTGGTTCCCTGACCGGGGATCGAACCCGGGCCGCTGCAGTGAGAGCGCCGCATCCTAACCACTAGACCACCACGGAACCGAAGGGGTTTATGTATATACCCAATTTATATCCCCTTTTACATATTATAGTTCACCATAATAAATTGTTTATCAGGTGTGGACACAATTTTATTGGCCAATCTTAAGTTATACTTAATGAAGAGCCTGCTCTGGGGTGGCAAGATAAGTATAAGTGAATACTCATAGTCTAGTCATAGTTCATTCCTTTATTCAAAATATATAAGGTACTTTCCATTATAATTGATACCATCATAAAAAAACGTTTGTTTCAAATCACACATACAACATTACAGATAATAAAAAAAAATGGCACCCAAGCAGAAAATATATTACCCTACAATGCATTATTGTTGTTGCTTGTACAACAGCAGCAAAATTTAACTCAAAGGCACAACTAACTGAAATCAACTGTCAAGTTTGTCTCCTGTTTTAAGAACAAATAATTTCATATACTTTCATTTCACTGAAGGGTCTCTGATCAGATCTTTTTTTTTTAAAAATCATACCTACAACAAGTTTGGGTACTTTGCTTTCTTTTATATTGATTAATAAATATATACGAAATACATGCTTGTAATTCGGACGTTGGTATGCGTTTTGGTCTGGTTCCTCTCAAGGTTTCTTTTTCATAACATCTAAGGGAGTTTTTCCTTGCCACAGTCACCATGGCTGCTCATCAGGAATAAATGCACACCATTCACCTTGACTGTTGATTTCTGTAAAGCTGCTTCGAGACAATGTCTGTTGTGAAAAGCACTACAGAAATAAACTTGACTTGACTTGACTTTTAATTATTTGCGTTATATTTTGTTTTAATAAAATATTTAGTTATATTTAATGTTAGTCCACCTGCTTTGTTTTGACCAGATAAAAACTAATTCTTTCTTTTATGTGATGTTCAAGTTGCCCAAAGCTTCAGATTGTTTCATCATGTATGTTTTATGCATCTTGTAAAACAGATTTCATTCAAATCCCAGGGACGTTAATTTAAAAAGAATAATAATCAAATGAATGAATGAATGAATGAATAAATGAATGAATGAATGAGTACAACAACAACAACAACTATAATAATAATAATAATTTGGTATACAAAACTTCTATACAAAAAGTTCTGTAAACAATATGCAACAAAATTTGCTTTTAAAAATAGAAATATGCTAAAATATGGCTGATCTCACTGACCAGACCAGTCTGAGAAGAACCATGCCTGTATATGATACTCAATATACAAGAATCAAGAAGTTACATTATAGCAGCTTTAAAATTTGATTTATCCATAGCTTTAAAAAATAAAACCATTTAACCGTTCCAGTTTGCTGCACCATAAATTGATTGAAGTTGATATATTCTTAATTCTTCAGTCTTGTATGTCACCCATTCAGGTACTTCACTCATACATTTTCACTGAATCAAAACTGTGCTCCATATACTATACTGACACAAATCCCTGCATGTGAACACCACTCTTGTCCTGGTCATTTCTGCTTATTGATTAACGAAGCCATACATTTTTAAAGGAGCCTTATTGATCTGTGGGGGACTGTGTCCATACCTGCAATTAATAAACAGCAAAGAATAGCTTAGCCTGAGGTGGATTTTTAAATTGATTGCTCTGAATTATTAAGTGGTCTGTTTATTAACATTGTTTGCCTGCTAGCTAGTGTTGTATTCAGCAGGGGGGAATGTTATGTAAGTATGAATCACCTGGACTGAACACATTTAGACCTGTGTAAGCAGTGTTACTTTATATTATGTAAATTAAAAGTCCAATTTAGGAGATTTGGCAACATATTACGCTTGTAATGGGTTGAAATCATTAGTGGTCGGTATGTCTGTCTGTCTGTCTGTCTGTCTGTCTGTCTGTCTGTCTGTCTGTCTGTCTATCTATCTATCTATCTATCTATCTATCTATCTATCTATCTATCTATCTATCTATCTAAACCCATATTGCAGGAAATAATCATTTATTAATATAATACATTTAATAATATTATTCACAGTAATATTATATGGCATGTTCTATTGGCCATATAGATGCCTGTTTGCTTGATGACTGAACAACTCTCCTAGTCACTCAGGATGTCTAAACAGTAGATGGTGATATACAGCAGCACCAGTAATCCAACAATAAACTCCAAGAAAATATTATTTTTTCCAACAAATCCTGCCTCTACAAAGACCTATACAGAGGCTAAGCTACACATTAGGCAGGTAATTGCCTGAGGCTCACTACCATCAAATGCGACTAGTGAAGCTTTTAACGCACAACGTTAATATTCTTTATTTATTTTTAGTAGAATTGTTTTTCACTGGTTCTACAAATGCCTTCTGGGCCCAGGTTTTTAGAGTTTATACAGTTCGATAGTAGTTATAATAAAATTCTAGTATTTCCTGTTTATGTGTCCATGTGAAGTAATGGTGGTTTAAGGAGTATATTCTGTTTTCTAAACAATGCATAATATAACACTTTTTGAATCTTAAGTGTGTAGATAGTGATTTTTTTTTGTGTAATATATATCCTAAAGGCCTGGACTCTATTATAGATGTTATTTGAGTCATATCTAAATGGTGTTATCTTGGTTTTTCAGAATAATCATCAGCAAGGTGGTGTGATATGGTTTCAAGCAAAGCATTACCTTTAATGTAACAGTGTATTAATCAGTTTCTATCACAACAATTTTTTCTTATTTTTTTTATTAAAGATATTTTATTTTTTTAGCCACGTGATATTATGGAACATCAGGTTGGTTCCTATTATCATTTTGCAAAGTTTTTACTACTGTAAAGTGTTCCAGTTCCAGAAAACTTTATAGGAAAAACATCACCTCTGACAAAGGTCTGACCCTGGAGACTCTATACATGCTAAATAAACTGAAGGGAGAAAAATCCACTATCTAACAAGTACATAATTTATACACACCATTTATTTAAAGCATCTGCCATGAAGATTAATTAACAACAAAAAAAACAAATTCATGCTGAGATGCTTTTATGTTCTGAATATTTATGAGTGTCAGGGTTTGGTATTACAACAATTTCCATCAGCCACTGCACCTCACTAGGTTATGTCACTTAACTAACCTACACCTGATTCATGGTTTAATTTAACGAGCACTTGTATTTAAGTTATGTCTTACACAGCAAAATTGTCTAGATTATGTCTTCGGCTGTTGTTCAATGTAATGTTGCAATCCGACAATGTCTAGTTGCCTTAGTTCATGTTTTGATGTCTAAGATCGTGCTGTATGTTATTTGTTTTTCATTAAAAGAAAAATCTGCACTTGCACCTGCCTCACTGCATCTTCAGTATACTGTAAGTGAGCACAGGATTTCTGGTGAACTTATTAGCCATTTGTCTAAGCATATATCAAAGGTTGCAGTGAAACTGCTAAATATGAAGATCCTATAAAAATTGTTAGAATATAGGTGAGTTAAGAGCAAAATAAAAGATCTTCTATGCTTCTCAAGATCTTGGTTGCTATAGTGATGGGACCAAATTTACATCATGTTTGTCTAGTCCAAATGTTTTAGAAAACAGGTATCAGGCAAATCTATGTGATGTTATCTGTTGTAGTTAACAGCTGCTAGCTTCTACTGTCTTTTCATCCATAGATGCAGTATGGCTTGGATTATATTTGAATCTGTACTCTGTTTTTCTATCAATATTTTAGCATGTAATGATGTCGCATCTTGATTAAAGATTAATGTGTGGGTCTACCATGTTATTATATAACATCCTTGGTGAATGTCCAGCTGCGAAAGTGGGTATTGATTTATGACTCCAAAACTGTCACAGCTGCACCATTTTAACTAATGTTCACACTTGCTCATGTGCTGCTAAGGGCTGGAAATCACGTTTCAGCATGCAGAAGGAAGTGCGAGGAGCTCTCTCACTTTTTTTATGAGGATGGCTAGGGTAATAAACACTGGTCTATCTGTGTTATTGAATAGTTTGCAGAGCCTGGTCGAGGGCTCTGTCACTCCTGCACTGCCACAAATCGATATTCACCTTCACAGGGAAAATATGACCAAGGCAGCAGCGGGACACTCCAGCAAGACACATCCAAAGCTCACTCCGAAGGTAGCTGTGTGCACCTTCCGAATGTAAAGTTGCCCTAATTAAAATTGATTGCAGAAGGTAATAAGGTTGTACCACGAATAACAGAATAGCAGACCATCTTAATGAAGCAATTCATTAAGAAGCCTTCTGAAACACAATCTTCAATTTTAAGGAAAACAGCAAATCAGTTTATCTAAAGCTGTGCTGTAAAGTTTTCATGCGCACGAATGCTTCTAGCAATTCCTTGAGTCATCTCATATTACAAATTTTATAATCCACTTTCAACATGATCAGCAATTAAAAAAAGACCTTGGTTCATCTCATAATATTCAGTTCTTGATTTACTGAGTAGAGGAAAAATACTTTCCTAATATGCCAATTGATCTTAAGGCAATTAAACAATTCAGTGGTTGCAAAAAAAAAATTAATTGCAAATTAAAAAATATGTGACCACAGATAAATGTGCCTATTGATTTATTTTTTGTTATTTTTTTTTTAGCTATAGAGACCTTCAGGGAAGAAACAAGAGCTCTGTCTGAAACCGTACCTCATTCATTACTTCTCTCTACAACTAGATGTAGTGTATAAGGCAGCATCCAAGGAGACACTGGAGCTAAATTACACAACATCTGATTACGAAAGTGCCAGTAGTATATTTTTTATGACCGTGAATTGTATAAACAATTAGAAAATCAAATACAGGAAGTAAAACTACACACTTTCAGAGTCGTTCAATGTCATTTTGTAATAAATCAACAAAAGTGATTGTCACCACTACTTCTCCTATTGAAGTATTAAATCGAAGAAAGAAAGAAAGAAAGAAAGAAAGAAAGAAAGAAAGAAAGAAAGAAAGAAAGAAAGAAAGAAAGAAAGAAAGAAAGAAAGAAAGAAAGAAAGAAAGAAAGAAAGAATCACTACTGACAAACTTATGAGTAAACTGGATGCTACAAGACAGATAACAGAAATCCTTAAGAACAGAAGAAAACATGGTGGGAAAGAAACCAGTGACTAATCATAAGATAAAGGAGCTTGAATCTGGTGCTTTACATGCAACACATTTCTGTCTCTCACACACACACACACACACACACACACACACACACACACACACACACACACACACAAATTTAATGCTATAAGGAATTCCAAAACCGCCTCAGTATATTTATGTAAATTACAATGTGATGATTTACTTTTGAGTTATGACTTAAAACATTTTAATGCCAATAAAATAATAAAATATGACGGTAAGTATTCAGTTTTACAGGTTAAAAAAAAAAACGAAAAAAGAAAAACAATACGCAAAAAATTTAAGTATTGTGTTTTATTTTCATTCTGTGTGTAAGAAGTTTACATGTTCTCCCTGTGCTTCATGGGTTTTCGCTGTGTTCTCTGATTTCCTTCCCAAGTCTAAACACGTGTTGATTGCTGCGTGAATGGATGTATATATATGTGTGAAATTGTACACTGTTTAGGGTGTCCCCCTCATGTTGCACTAATCTTCCCTCTGATATGCTCCAGGCTTCCCAATGGTATACAACTATATTGAGCAGAAAAGTATCTCCGAACACAATGTGTCAAACCTTGAGGCAGCAGGACAACCACATCAGGTTTCCCTTCTCACCTCTTAGTGAAGGATAAAAAATGAGACACAGGCTGCAGCTGAAGATGAAAGATTGAAAATTCATTTGTGCCTAGTGTAGCATCAGAATACTAAGGCAACTTGTAGACAAAAATAATTAATTGCTTTTGAGAGTTATATGTAGCCCTAATTCCCAGAAAAACTTTCACACAATGTCAACGCCCTCAAAAAAATTGAGACAAATTGAATTACTAGACATTATTGTATTTTGGTGTGAAAGTACAGTGTTTCAGGTGTTCACTGGTTTTATAGTGCACTAAGGACAGTCATGTAGGGAAATATTGAGAGATTTTTTTTGTCCACTGAAAACTTACACACTAAATCATGACTACACATCATATTGGGATTGAGAGATAAAGGGGTGCTAACAAGGGCTCAGACACAGAGCTGGTTAAAATTAAAAACATTGCATATTCAACCATGTTTCTACTTGAAAAATGAGACTAAAGAGCTGCCAAACTAGAAGAGCTCATACAATGATTGCTGGAGAGCCAAAAGTTTAAAAGTAGGTCAGGGTGCATGCTGGGATAAATGAAAAAGAAGCTAAAAAAGAAAAAAAAAAAGAAGAATATGAGCATCTATAGATAGATAAGTGTGGGGAAGTCGCGTGCCTCCAAAGCCATGCTTTGGGGGACCAGCAGGCTAGACAGTCTGGTAATAGTACAAAGCAGAAATAACTCTCATCCAGCGCTCTCAGACTCCAAACTTGTTGCTACTTCAACTTCCCTTTTCAACTCTACATCCTGTGCTGGGCCTGCATCTGATTCTCCCTGAGAGAGGATGAGACCTTGCCTCCACAAGAAGAACAAAGTCGCTTCATCCTTCAGCTGAATATCTTTCCTTGGTTTCGCCTTGAAAATTTCACCACTCCTGCTGAGATATTCCTCATTTTTTGGCCCTGAGATGCAAATGCAAAAGAAAACTGCCTGGCTCTTTGGTTTCCTTCAAGATTCTGCAAGCCAAGCATGTTTCAGGGACAATTCAAAGGGATCATAAATCAACTACATCTACATCTCAAGGTTCCATAAATTCAGACTCACTTTTCTGCCAGCAGCGAATTATTTTTAGAGGCTTAATGTTTCGTAATCAACTGAAAACTGTGACAATCGTACCTGAAGTAATGGAGAGATGGAAGAGTAGGTTCTTGAAAATGCTGTAGCAGCGAGCCAAGAGAATCTGTGCTTCATGTAAATGATGTGTGCTAAAGAGCGGTAGAAGCAATTATTAATAATAACAGTGATTATTCTGCTGCAGCAAGCAAAAAGTGAAGAGCTAAATCTGTGCCAGTTTTGTATCACATAGGTTTCTGAAAACTGAAGCAAGTCCTGCAAATTCCAAATGTTTCTAGTTTCCTTTCAGCTTTCTGTTGTTTACTGTTTTGTTTTGTTTTTGTGATGGCTCATGCTTTTATATAAAAAGAATCAATGACAAGGCGATATGTATTTTTTCTGGTAACAGAATGTCCTGAATTGCTTTATTCCATTTACGCCAAATAAATTTTCTGATGCAAACATTTTTATTTTTATTTTAGAAGCACACATCATACTGTTTTGGTCATAGTTACAGTATAGTTCATAGTATAGTTCATTTTGTGGAAAAAGTTTCTGTTACGTTTTTCCTATTAGACCACATAATAACTTTTCTTGAAATTAAAAAACCTTGTCACACCTCATGTTTCAGAAATACCTGCAGGAACAACCTGATAGCTACAAAATGCAACTTCTTCTATAAAATGTTAAATAATATCTCGTTACAGAAAACCCCAAACAACTGTGTGGCGGCGGTTCACGAGTGGAGGGCGGAGCCGAATGAAAAAGTGCGCACTGATCGGTCCCCGATCAGCTACAGGTGTAGTCCTCGCAAACAATACTATTAAAAAAGCTGCTGTTAGAGAAAATTAATCAACCCCTTGTGACCAATGAGAATCAGGCATTGAGTAGTGTTGTGGTAGAATGATAAGCAACTGTACTTTTTCCATCCTTTTGTAGTCTTTTCAAACCAGCACAAAACTCTGTGATAATTATGAATGCCTTTAATGCATTGGAAAGCATACTGGCATATTTGCGTCAGACCTGTTTTCGATGTGTGAAGAATCTGTGCTGCATTGCCAGTATCCCTTGTAGCGTCACATATGGAGGAACCCTATTTTTGGCTTCATGCTGTATGGCAGGTTATCTGCCAAGTACAGGAAAAATAAAAAGAGGAAGAGAATAGAATAGAAATAATTTGACAAGAGGATGGGCTAATAATAATAAAACTGACAAGTGGCTTCTTTTATCAAGGGTCAAGTTCGAGACAGGATCCTTATAGAGGTGAGGCGAGGATTCAGACGATACCCTTTTTTGACACGGATAATTGTGTCAGGACAAAAGGTGGCTGTGTTGTTTTTTTTGGTAGCGTATTGTATTCAAGAAAGGGCTTTTGAGTTCACTCTTTCCTTTTTTTTTTTTTTTAAGTCTAAGGGAGATTGTCTAATAAAAAAATGCATTGCTACACGAAACCAGACTAACTGACCTACTTATTTGAACAAAAAAATCATAACTAATATATGTATAAATAACGTTTCAGTCTGCTCAGAATTTAGCTTAAAAAATTTATGAATGTTTTATGTATATGTAAAACTGTAAAACAATAAGTAAATAACATATTTGCACATATTTATCCAGCAGTACGATAAATGCAAAACAATAAAAAGCAAAAACAACTAAAAAAAATTTATGACTATTCAAAGTCTCTTGTTTTTGCTTTAACTCGACTTTAACTCTTTAATGTGTATTTCAAATTTTTAAACCTTCTACCATTAAGTAAAGTAAAAAAAAAAAAAACATATTTTGAAGATTGGGATGGTTAGACAGTGGTTTGATTAGTTTATCAAGACACAACCTTTATATAGTATATATAAAGTCATCTTAAAGCACACATTCCTCTGTACAGTAATATTACTTTAATTTATTTTACTGAAATATCTGAAATATGCATGTTTAACATTTGCCGAAATGAATAAAAGGTCAGACGAAAAAAACAAAGCAAAAGTTGATGAAAATACACTTTCACCTAACAATAGGAGTGTTTTTAAAGGGCGTAAATGCTAAATATCAGCAAGGCCATATTTCCAGTTTAACAGCAGAGTAATTCATCAGGGTTTGCATGTTTACAACGGAGGGAAAGGAAAAGAGTGCAAAGTTAAGTGCTCTCCAGGCCAATGTAAAACCAAGGGGAAATTTGATTTGCTGTTTATGACAGGTATTAACCAAGTGCTCCGTAAATAAAATTTATGGCATAATGGGTTTTAATGCTGTGTGTCTGAAAAGGAAGTCTTTAATCACCAATCTTTACTAAAAAAAAAGCAAATCTGGCTGGTTCGTGACTTTCCAGACTTCAAAGTCGTTTTCACTGCTAAATCATCGTCACAATCCATATGTGATTGTGTGGAAATTCAAGACTTGAGTGGCTGATGTTCGAGCCAATCATGTCCGCCAGATATCCTTATTATGTTGCCATCAAAATGACAGGAAAGTGAGTTGCTGACAATGCTACCTGTGATGTGCTGACACTGCTTTTTCCCCCTGTTCAATAGGAGTGGGGTTACACAGGTGACATTAGCACTGGTGCAAAAGCATGCTCGAATTTAGTATTAACAGAGAGAGGGAGCAATCGATGCTCATTTCAAATGGGAACTCCTAGGGAACAAGAAATATTAGATCAGATAGGCAATAATCAAGGCAGATTTTTTTTTAAGAAAATGAAAAGATGAGAAAGGGGGAAACTGTAATCCAATTAGACGTCTCAGTAGAGGAAAAGCAGTGAAGGATTTCTTTTTATGATTAGTATTAATGACCTTTCTGGAATACTATTAAGTGACCGATAGGGAATCGGATTTTAGGTGTCTCTCAGTGCCTTTCAGTACTAGCACAATGAACATCCATCAGTCTCCCTAGAGCTTTTCTGTCAGAGGGTTTATGATGGTATATCTGTTATAATCTGGTGCTGCAGGGTTGCAGGGACATCGGCTGCACCACTCAGTCACACAGGAGTCATCCTGATCTCATACACATGCTTTGTTGAGAAGATTTTTTTTTTTATCTGAATTCTCAGTGGTACTAGAGTAAAGATGGAGTGATGCCCTTATTTCTGAAAGGAGAGGACATTGTCATTGCCTTAGTTTGTAGCAAAGGTGGTAGAAAGAATCTGAATCAGAAAGAGCTTATTGCCATGTAGGTTTGCACTTACAAGGATTTTGTTTTGGTGACAGAATCTTCCAGTTGCAAATGTAAAATATAAAATAAAAATAAAAAATAGTATGAGATGGTATGTGTGGTGGCATGGTCACATTTCGGCAGTTTAGTATTTTGTAGTAAAATACATGGTAGCAAATTATAGTAGCTATATAGTAGACATAGATTTTGTTGGACTGAGAATTCTTTTTCAAATCTTTTGAATCTGCTCACCTTCAAAACTGAAAGTTGTATTATTTGTTTAATTGCATTTAAATCGCATTGTGCCTGAGGTGCAGCCATATTGAAGGCATTTTAATCAGGCAGTATCTGACAACAAACTGCTATGTGCTCATGTCCAATTTGCCAGGAAATCCAAATATATCAAAAAACTGCATTTTCATGTTAAAATGCATTGCATCTAGATTATCAATTTTCAAATGGATACCAAAAAACACAGACCAAAAACATGAGAGGTTTTGGCTGTGTTGTTTCTATCATATGGAAAAACTTACACATTAAGAACATCTTATTCATTCTTCATCATAACATTATCTGTGTCAAGCTGCTTTGAGACAATGGTCATTGTTAAATGCGCTATACAAATAAAAATTAATTGAATTGAATTGAATTGAATTAAATATGTTTTGTTAAATTTCCTCTTCAAATTGATGCAAGAAAATGAAGTGCTTTTTTTTCTTTGCTATTTTAATGGACAGTTGAAGAAGAGGAGCTGTTGCAACTCCACCTTGGGGGGTAAACATGGGGGGTAACCACCATCGGGGGGTAACCCATGACAATTAAGTTGCCAATAAAGACAGCTAAAAATGTAGACTGGAAATCGTCCACCATCTTTTTTTTTTTTTTTTTTTGTTCAAAGGGTCGCATGTCTGTATCACATGATTAAAAGCATTTTAATGTTTTAATATCAGCATTTATATTAACACAGTACAAGACACACAATACAGTAAAAAAAAAAAAACAAGCGTTTTCAATAATTACCCACTTTGGAATCACTTTCGAAATTTTTGCTGGACAAAAATACTGTCTCTGATTGGACCTTAAGCCAAAACATTAAGAGAAATGTCTGTAAATCTGTAGATTTAGAAAAAAGTCTAAAACAATTGGTTGTGTATTTGCTAACTTGTGAATGTGCTGTTTCTCTCTTTTTTGAAGAATTTTGCCATAGTGACATCAGATGTTTTTTCCCAAACCAGCAAATTAATGAAGCTGATAATGCAGGGGTCAAAGACAATACAGCTCAAGAATACAGTACATGTGAAAGTGGTGATAAATGCAGATTCAGACGTTTTCTCGATGCATTGTGCCATGATGTTTCAGTTTGTTTTTTTGCCTCAATTTTGTGTCTTGGTTATAACCAAATGAACATATAAATATAGTTTGTATATAAAAATATACAAACATTCCAAGCCATGCTCATGGTTTCAATTAGTTGAAAAAGTAAAATCTAGTGATTTGGCAATAAGGTGAAAGGAGATATGGCACAGCAATTGATTTAGTAAAGTAAAAACCTTTTTTAACTGCAAATGACAGCTTATTTTTAGACTTTATGAAAGTCCATAATACTATTAATGAATCTGCTCAATGTAATGGAAATATAATGTAAATGTAAGATAATACATTTTTAAATATTGTATATTTTATTACTTTTGCATAATAAAGCAGATGTTTATTTTCTATTAAAGTACACCATTAAATAATGAAGAAAACAATATTACATTAAGACAGGAGTCGATCACTACATTCATGTTTTTCTGTCTATGTGGTCTATCTGCCAAGCTTAAAAGATAGAACACAGACCAATTAACTACTGCCAAAATAAAATGTATTCTGTGGCACTTAACATTCTGCACCTGACTAAAAGTTGGGCAAACAATGAGCTACTGGCCACCTTCATCAGAGGTGAGAACCCCAGCAGCAGTGGGAGGGTGGCTTATTTTTAAAAGATAGCACTACTCCAGGTCACAATAATTGTGGAAAATGAGGTGTAAGAGACAGGGATGTAGTCTGGAAAGCCAGCTGAGCCTAAATGTCCCTTAATTATCCCAGTCTGCATGCTGTATGGAGATTGAAACCTGATACCAGGTGAAATTGTTTGGCTGAAGGAAATAACAAGATAATCCAGAATAGAATAAATTAATGCTGCATATAGTGTAACATTGGTATAAATATGGTGTTGTGAAATTAAAACTAGCATTAAAGGTATTTTAGCATTTGTTCTGACTCGATAAATTAAATGCACTGGCCTCACTATCCTTATTAATTAGTCTCATAAAAGTAAAAGTCCGGTAAATAAGTACACATTTGCCAGTGCCACGTAAACATACTTAACATACGCACATTAAATTTTAACCTCTCTAATTCATTTAACTGTTTTTTTTTTTTTAACCCTCTTAGGGTAAACTAATTATTTTTAAGGAAAATCAACTACTTAGCCTTGTTTATACTGTAGATTACAATCCGAATTTCCAAAAAATGATAAAATGTACATAAAACCATAATGTAATGATTTGCAAATTGTATAAACCCTTAAAATATTGAATATTTAAACTAAGGAAATGTACCATTTGAATAAGACTGTAGCTGTCTAAGGCTGTAAAATGGTTTTAAAAAGTTGGGTTGGGGCACCAAAGGTCTGAAAAAAGTAAGTGTTATGAAAAAGAAATAGCTGGAGGAACATTTAGCAACTAATTAGGATAATTGGCAACAAGTCAGTAATAAGACAAAAATAAAAAAGAGTATTTTAAAAAGGCAGAGTCTATTAAAATTAAGGCTGGGTTCACCAAGCTGCAAAAAACTGTCTACACATTTTGGAACAATTTTAGAATAATGTTCCTCATCATTCAAATTGTAAAGACTTTCTCATCTTCTACACATAATATCATCAAAAGCTTTAGAGAATCTGGAGAAATCTCTTTGTAAAAAGTACAAAGGTGGAAGTCAATACTGGATGAACGTGATCTTCGGCATTAGAGCAGGTCTTGTTCTGTAATAGAAATCACTGCATGGTCTCAGACACCTCCAGAAATCATTGTCTGTGAACACAGTTTGCAATGTCATCCACAAATGCAGGTTATATCTCTTTCATGCAAAGAAGAAGCCATATGTGACATGATCCATAAACAACACCATCTTCTCTGGTTCAAAGCTCATTTAACCTTTAATCGGTCCTTGGGGTCTATATGACCCCAATCGACTTTTCCTTGATAAAAAAAAAGGGTTCCCTTCATCTGAGTGAAATAATATTTTGTGACTTTTCCTACATAATCTATCTATACACACACAAAAAAACTGGGTTTGATTCGGTTGTTCTGAAGGTATGTAAAAAAAACTTTTACACTTCTGGTCTTCGGGGTCAATATAACCCCACATTGAAATGAATGGGAAATGGGAGGGGGAAAAAACTCAATATTTTTTCTTCATTTGTCCAAAAAAAATCTATAAATCCAGCATAAATCAGAAATTTAGATCATCATTTAAGTGATTTTTTCATAAAAAATTTATATTTCATATGCAAGCTTATGGTGTAGTTGAGGAATTGTGTGGTAAATAGGTACAAAAGTACTTCATATCTCCCAAAACACAGCATTAATGAATAGATGAGAAGTAAACAAAAAAATATATATATTATTTGTATAATTGAAAATGTATATTTTTTGTATAATTTCTCTATCAATTGTTGAGGTCATATAGACCCCAAAGACCAGATTTGTAAACAGGAAACGAAGACCTTATGAGGGTTAAAAAAGAGTGATGCGAAGTGGAAAACTGTTCTGTATTCAGACAAAATTTTTAATTCTTTTTGAAAACCATGGGTGCTGCATTGTCTAGACTAAAGAGAAAAGAGACGAACCAGATAGTAATCAGCACTCAGCTCAAAAGCTTGCATCTCTGGTAGTATGGCGTTGTAATAGTTTCAATGAAATAGGCAGCTTTCACTTCTGGAAAGGCCCCATCAATACTAAATAGCATACTGCATCTATTACAACAGCATGGCTTCGTAGTCGAAGAGGCCAGGTGTTGAATTGCCTGCAGTCCATGCTTTTCACCAGTTGGAAACATTTGGCACATTATAAAACAAAAAATACGACAAAAAAGACGAAGGACTGTTGAGCAGCTATAATTATGTATCAGACACAAATGTGACAACATTCCTCTTTTATAAATCCAGTAACTGTTCTTTTTAGTCCCCAGATTTCTAGATTGAATTATACTATACTAGTTTTTAGTTTTTTTTTTTTGTTTGTTTGTTTGTTTTTTTTGCAGACTCTGCAAATGTATTAATACAACAATTTAATTTATCAGAAAGTCCAGACATCACATGCAAAATTTCACAAATTAAAAAGAAAAATGTTGTGCAGGATTTTAGACATTTTTCAAGTGAGTGTTTGTGTTCAGCCTTCAGGTAAATACATTATTGCTTCTGATGCTTCTGTATAACAACAATGTTATTATAATACTCTGAAATAATGCTTCCTATGAAAGTGCACATCTTGGGTTTAAATTATGTTATGCTTTTGGTTTCTATTTGTCTGAAACAAATTTAGGCTGTATTTAATGCATGGAAAGAAAAGATCTTTGACAGTCAGAATGACTGAAAGCATTTTCCTCCATCTTTAATTTTAGCTTTGCACAAATAAGAGAGCGGTGGGGAAAACACACAAAGACTTGTAGCTAGACAAAGAGACAAAGAGCAAAAGTATTCAGCAGAATCCACTCCATTCTTTCATACAAAGAGACTAGAACAAAGAAAGCACAAAGCAACTATATGTGTGCAGGAGACTTACTGTGCATTGGCATTATTATTATTAGCGTACTCCTCATACACTTTTACATACCCAGAGAAATGCAGGATTTTTCGACTATATACTATAATTTGGACAATGAATGTCTTTTAAAAATATGCTGAAAAACATATTCAGCATGGAATATGTGTCTTACTACTAGATTATATAAAATATTTATAATTATAGGTGATGTAGCTGTAAGATTATCTATAAAAATTTAAGAAAACCAAAAAGCACTAAATTATCAAGCCAAGACAGGAAAGCAGTAGGGAAAAAATACACAAATTCTGAAAATCTGACCAGAAGGCATGGCATTGCATAAACTACAAGGGCAGGACTTTGCAATGTGACTCCCATTGTTGAAATAGTTTAGACTTAATGAGGCTTAGGGGTGTTAATTTGCTGGACCGGCAGCTTTGTAGGCCAAAGAAGTGAAGCACAGAAGGCTCGGTCAAGTTTGGAAATGAACTGGCACGCAGCTTTGAAAACTAATTTAATTTTATTTGGGTATTATTTTTAAGTTCAATTGTGTTAAATGTGTACTTCCCTCAAGTACTGTAGACATTAAACACTTGTAATTTTACCTAAATCCAGAAAAATATATATTTATGGTCACTGGATTTTAATATTTACCTTCGAAAAAGACTGCCACAAAAAAATAGGCAAGCAGGAGACAAAGTCGAATCAACAATCAAAATCGACAAAGTATAATAAGCATCAATTCTTCTTCTTATATACTCGCAAAAGGTTTGCTTTAGCTGGATTTAATATTAGTTCATGCACATTCAAACATATTATCAAAATGTAACAATCAAATCTAATAAAACATATTGACGAAAGTTAGTTTGGTAAAGGTTGTTTAGTTTTCTTGTTTTACACTGTGGCCCACAAACTTGGCCCCCAATACCCCACTCCAGAGCAAACCACTTTGTCCTATTCACAGTCACCAGACTTTTTGATCATTTATAACTCTTAATCACCTGAACATTATACAGTATATTGGATTTTCTCTCTGTGTGGTGATCTCTGTTTAATGATCATATCACCAATGCCTGTTTTTGAGCCTGATCTTTCACATTTTGGATTTGTCTTCCAGCTTTTAAAAAAAAAAAAAAAAAAGCAATCGCACCCATCACAGCTTTCCGTCACATGACATACAGTGAGGAAAATAAGTATTTGAACACCCTTCTATTTTGCAAGTTCTCCCACTTAGAAATCATGGAAGGGTCTGAAATTGTCATCGTAGGTGCATGTCCACTGTGAGACACATAATCTAAAAAAAAAAATCCAGAAATCACAATATATGATTTTTAAACTATTTATTTGTATGATACAGCTGCAAATAAGTATTTGAACACCTGTCTATCAGCTAAAATTCTGACCCTCAAAGACCTGTTAGTCTGCCTTTAAAATGTCCACCTCCACTACATTTATTATCCTAAATTAGATGCACCTGTTTGAGGTCGTTAGCTGCATAAAGACACCTGTCCACCCCATACAATCAGTAAGAATCCAACTACTAACATGGCCAAGACCAAAGAGCTGTCCAAAGACACTAGAGACAAAATTGTACACCTCCACAAGGCTGGAAAGGGCTACGGGGAAATTGCCAAGCAGCTTGGTGAAAAAAAGTCCACTGTTGGAGCAATCATTAGAAAATGGAAGAAGCTAAACATGACTGTCAATCTTCCTCGGACTGGGGCTCCATGCAAGATCTCAACTCGTGGGTCTCAATAGTCCTAAGGAAGGTGAGAAATCAGCCCAGAACTACACGGGAGGAGCTGGTCAATGACCTGAAAAGAGCTGGGACCACCGTTTCCAAGGTTACTGTTGGTAATACACTAAGACGTCATGGTTTAAAATCATGCATAGCACGGAAGGTTCCCCTGCTTAAACCAGCACATGTCCAGGCACGTCTTAAGTTTGCCAATGACCATTTGGATTATCCAGAGCAGTCATGGGAGAAAGTCATGTGGTCAGATGAGACCAAAATAGAACCTTTGGGTCATAATTTCACTAAACGTGTTTGGAGGAAGAAGAATGATGAGTACCATCCCAAAAACACCATCCCTACTGTGAAGCATGGGGGTGGTAGCATCATGCTTTGGGGGTGTTTTTCTGCACATGGGACAGGGCGACTGCACTGTATTAAGGAGAGGATGACCGGGGCCATGTATTGCGAGATTTGGGGGAACAACCTCCTTCCCTCAGTTAGAGCATTGAAGATTGGTCGAGGCTGGGTCTTCCAACATGACAATGACCCGAAGCACACAGCCAGGATAACCAAGGAGTGGCTCTGTAAGAAGCATATCAAGGTTCTGGCGTGGCCTAGCCAGTCTCCAGACCTAAACCCAATAGAGAATCTTTGGAGGGAGCTCAAACTCCGTGTTTCTCAGTGACAGGCCAGAAACCTGACTGATCTAGAGAAGATCTGTGTGGTGGAGTGGGCCAAAATCCCTCCTTCAGTGTGTGCAAACCTGGTGAAAAACTACAGGAAACGTTTGACCTCTGTAATTGCAAACAAAGGCTACTGTACCAAATATTAACATTGACTTTCTCAGGTGTTCAAATACTTATTTGCAGCTGTATCATACAAATAAATAGTTAAAAAATCATATATTGTGATTTCTGGAATTTTTTTTTTAGATTATGTCTCTCACAGTGGACATGCGCCTACAATGACAATTTCAGACCCCTACATGATTTCTAAGTGGGAGAACTTGCAAAATGGCAGGGTGTTCAAATACTTATTTTCCTCACTGTATGTTACTTTCCTTCATTCCATAAGAGTTAATAAAAATTAGCTAGCCAATAAGCCATCATTTAGTGTAGTTTAGCAGAATTCTTAATGAAATAAATGTCTAAACAAATATATTAATGCATAAAATTTTCGATTATGAATATTTACTTTTACTACGGAATTCTTGCGTATACTGTATGTAAATACTTTCTGATTTCTGCTCAATACTTTGACTCCATCCTTCTTCAATTATATAATATTTTAACATTAGGCTATTTTACCCAAGCTCATTTTTTCCAGCTAATTTTCTTCTATGACTGGAAATATGACCATCATTACAAAATACATATTGATTGTGTGTATTACATTTTTTTTTTATTTCCTTCCCACTGATGTAAAATGAAACTAATAACAACTAATATTTCATTGCAATAAATACGAATGCATATTTGAGGCAGTTGTCTAATAATATTATCTATGAAGAAAAAGATAGCTAGCTAGCATATAAGCATTACAGTTACTAACACTTCTTTTTACATTACTATTTCTGGCTCTGTATTTCCGGTTCTCTTTAACTCTATTGCGTGTTCATCCGCATAAAATTACATTTATATAATGTGTTTGTGATTGAGCATCCACAGCAGGTGGCACTGGCAAAAGCTTTACAACTAGCAAAACAATAGCTGCCTTTTTCGCCAACTGCAGAACCTGCGGGTGGTAGAATAAAGTACAGCTTTACGGAATGTATGTCCTCTGATAGTTATTTTGCGCATTGCAACACATGTAGGAGCTATATTCTGTATACTGTATATGTATCAAAGGTACAGCTCTTAAAAGCTTTCACCACTCAATATTAGCCTGTAGCAAACCCCACACAAGCATTTTTCAGGAAGGATATTGAACATATTTCATTTTTATAGGTCTCAGAGATTAAATGAAAATAAAACCACTGCTTTCTGCAATGCTTGATGCCATGTTTAAAACAGTTTCCTATTGTCTATATGCATTACTGCATTAATATTAGTATTTAATCAATCACTAAATATCTATTAATCAATTAAAGTATGATTTATTATAAATACAGATATATAACAGCTCTTCAGCACAGTCAGGCCTGGCAGGTGCAATGTCAGGCTTCTGAGTGTGTGAGTAATTACTTTAAGTAAACAGTGCTAGATTGAAGGTTTCCTTGTGTAAAGAGCCAGACTAATGTCAATACAACTGTAGAATGCGTTTCAGCCTTCTCCATTCTTTACAATACCCCAAGATGTGTCAGGAATAAAACACTGTGGGCTGTTCTGTGTGATGCAGTCTGGCACAAAAGCAGAGTTACTGTCACCATCCTAAAGTTATTTTTCGCTAAATGCATGCCCAGAATTGCTTTACTCCTTGTATACCACAAAGGTTTGTCAACAAAGATAAACGTTTTATTAATTAAAGCACAAAACATCATAAAACTGATTTATTTAGACAGTTGATCAATCTTATGTTGTGCTTCTCGTTAGGCTGGAAACAGAATTTCTTCAATGGGGTAATATGGCAATGCAAAATGTGTAGATTGATTATTCTTCTAGGTAAAAATCAGTTCATATTGTCATATCCATCCCAGTAGTAATAAAGATTATTTCATATTTTATACAAGAAAACCATAGGAACATGTTTACTATAAGCTACAGAGGACACAGGAAGGAAAGAATGATGGATGTGGAGCAGGAACAGAGCGTAAATATGAATATGAATATGACAAGAATATGAGACATGAGGCATGTGAACCGAACATGGCACAATTATAGTGGAGATGGAACCGTCTTTAAGGCCGCAAACAAGATATGCGCCAGATGTTAAGTGTATTATTTGGCCCAGATGTAAAATATAGAACTGTGGACCACATATGTGTAACCAGTCTTATCCCACTGTTAAAATGTAATTTCAGATATTTCAGTTAGTAAGATGATCATATTTTCATACACACAGCTGTTTCCCCTATTCCTGTTTGCAATGTGGGTTTATTGCTCTCTATCAACAAGGTTTCATGAAACAAATAATTTCAATTATGAATAATGGTAATTTTAGATGAAAAATTTTAAGGTAATTTAATTATAAAAACCCTTTATAATGTATAATAAAATTAGACTTATTTCATATTTTCTCCAGACCTTTTCATGCACAAGACAAGGCTAGTTTTCACAAATATGTTTTATAATGGCAAATTAAATAAATAAATAAATGTACCAATCAGGTTGCATCTAGAAAAGCGCAATGGTTCACGTATTTGCAGTTTTTACCTCATTGTGCTCGCTTGGTGCTGCTTGTTCATTAACTAAACCATAGATGCTCAAGAGCTTTTTAAAACATTGCATGTGGAACCAGCTTGTTTGGTCTTACATAGGACCAGAATCAGGCCAGCTATAGTCATACATTTGGCTGAGATAAGGCTATGCCATGGGCCATATGTAGCCCGAATTCTGCCAACTACACTTGGTCCAGCCATGTACTGTAATTCATTGCTGAATTTGAGCCAAGTAAAAGTGGGATTTGTGGCCCATCTCTGGGTCAAACCAATTTCGCTTTGTGGGCTTTAACTGTTACATTCCAGAAACACAATTTCACTTTACTTTGTTCATGTAGCGCTTCCTTCATACATGTCCTTTTATACATTCTAAATATAATAACAATAATTTATTCAAATTACTGCATCAATATACATCCACGATTGGGCTTGCAGTTGGAACTACTGTCCAGGCCCTGTTGTTAGAGAAACTAAATCAATCACTCAATTCAACACCACTGTGGTATAATTAGTCTAAATTTATCTAATTAAATACAGCAAAGATCTATTGCATATGTTAATCTACAATAGGTAATGTGTTACCTAAACATATATTAACATGCAATATATAATAATTCACTACAGATTTTATACAGCAATTATACAAATCTATTCAGTTATATGAAGGTTTATCATTCATGGAAAATATTCAGGACTGACTGAAACAGTAAGCTGTGTTTTTTCTCTTATTAAGTTCAAAAGGGAGGAGAAAAAAGTGATTAATGACTCTTTATATCAGCTAAAACATGTAATAGTTGGATTTGACTTGTTTTGTCAATGTCCAGATGTAATTATGTTACATGTTCCTATATAAGATGTTAATGTAACTCTGAATAAGAAAATGTGTTTATTCTCACTACCCTGGATGTGGTAGTGTGGAGTCCATAGATTTTTAATTTCAATATCAGGTTTTAACTATACCTTTTTAGTTTAAACCAAATGTTGCCTGTACATCAATAAGGCTTTACTGTATATATATATATATATATATATATATATATATATATATATATATATATATATATATATATATATATATATATATATATATATACTGAAGTAAATAAAGATGGTAAAGATGTTGAGCTACTAATGAAAAGGTCAAATTATAGCTGCCACTGTGGGCCCATGCAGAAGACTCCTAACCTTTAACTGTTGAGTGGTAAAAATAAGATAGATTCAAGTTGCTACTTTCATTCTATAAAAGCAAATAATTCATCTTACATCATTTTCAACACCAGCATCGCTCATGCAGCCAACACCTTCCACCTTCCAAAGCCCTAATCACTGTTTCTATGTTATGGGTGTAACCGTATACAAGATTCACGGTTCGGTATGTACGTCGGTTTTTAAGTCACGGCTTGGTACAATATTGATGCGGTTAAATGCAAAACATAAAATTGCTTGTAAATGTAAACTCAACAGTTTACTGTTTAATTTTATATATATATATATATATATATATATATATATATATATATATATATATATATATATATATATATATATATATATAAAATTCAAATTAATGCAATACACGTTTTATTATTTTGATTACATTGGCACAATTTAAAATTATTTTAATAAAAATTTGATGAATGGAAAAATTGTATTAAACATTTTACATTTTTTAGACCACATTTGGTTGGTGTGTGTGAGAGTGTGTAAGTGTGTGTGTGTGTGTGTGTGTGTGTGTGTGTGTGTGTGTGTGTGTGTGTGTGTGTGTTTTACATTTAATTATCTAAAGCTATAATCTACTTATTTCAGCAGACTTTAACAAATGTCTTCATTCCTTCCATCCTTCATTCATTCACTCCCTCGACATGTGGAATTGTCAGGATTTTCTTCTTGAAGCTGGACATAAAACTCTAAAGAATCAATAGCGTTAGCGCTAAATAAAAATAAATAAATAAAAAAAATCAATAACAACAATAAAGAAAAAAGAAAAAGAATCAATAGTTCTAGCGTTAGCTGCTAGTCACTTCCTGGTTAAGGGCTAATGCTAGCACTATTGATTTCTTTTTTGTTTTTTGTTTTTTTGTTGTTTTTTTACTTCACACATATAAACATACAAACACACAATGTGTGCGCAAAACAAATCCGGTACAGAGTGAACAAATTTGCAATCTGCCACTTAATACGTTCCTGAGGGAACTCAGATGTTCCGCACACATAAATGATTGCATTGTACCAAACTGAAAGCCCTGTACAGAAGAATGTCAGTAAGAATACGTGTACCGTTACACCCATATTCTATATTAGCCAACTGTATTGTCATAGGTCATGGCTGAAGCACAGCAATAGGTCAAGTGATGTAAAAGACAGAAAATACAGGCCTCTTTTTTATATTTAAATGCTGATTGATTGAAACCTCTTGTCTTAATAAGCTTTTCCCGAAAAAAAAAAAAAAGGAAGATTTAAAAGGACACTGCTGACATCAAGGGGCAAAGGGGCAGGTGCACAAGCACTCTTCTTCAACCTCCCCACCCCCTTGCACATACCGTACGTGTTTTCAGCCCTCTTATTTGAAGCATTGTCAGACAGAAGGTTCCTAAAAGCCCTTTCCAAATGGGGTGCCTAAGTGGCAATTTAGCTCAATCTCATCTCTCACTCTTTCTCTCCTTAAACCATTAGCTACTACTCTGTCATTAGTCTTGACATGGTCCGCAATCAAGAAAGCTTTCATTTGAAGCCCGAAAGCAAAGTTTCTCACACTCTTTGCACACTCCTTCTAATTAATGTTTCCCTGAGGACGAAAGAAACATGTGCTGCAGTAACCTTTACCAAAGCTGCAAGTACATGACAGAGGCAGACGAAAGGCAGATGCAGGGAAAGACAGAGAGAGCGAGAGAGAGCGAGAGAGAGAGAAGAGAGAGAGAGAGAGAGAGAGAGAGAGAGAGAGAGAGAGAGAGAGAGAGAGAGAGAACAGGGTCCTGACAGAAATGGAGACCTCTTTTCCCTGGTGGCAGTTGGTTAGACAGCGAGGGACCGGATATGCGAGGATGAGTGTAATTAGCAAAGCGGCTCTAATGCCAGACCCAGACGGCAAGAGGAGCAGAGGCTGACAGTATAACCCTCTGGAGCAGGATGTGCCCTTCAAATGAGTACACAAGTGTCAGCTCAGCATGGTTGGTACAAAACAAAGCTTGCCATTTAGAATTAGAAATCTGCTATAAATTGTTTGAGCTCTGTTCTTCTCTTTGTTCAGTCCACTTCTTTGGATAATGTGTAAATAACAAGAAAAAAACATGACAATGTAATGTACCCTGAGCTGTATATTTGCTTGTCCACCGTTTGATAAATTGCAATCCTCTATATTACATTCTTGCGCCAAAGTGCATAATAGGACTTTGTCTTTTTTTTTTTTTTTATTAAGTAGACATAGTAACATATGTAGAACACCATCTGACCGTGCCTAGATGAATTTTCTTTGTGGTTTGTGCCCATTTTTCTGAGTGTATTTTTTTTGTTTTTTTTTATTGCACCTCACATAGATGAGCCTTGACCTGGTGTCATTTTAATTTTCTTGTTTTTCCATACCAGATGGCACCTCTTGGATAGGCAAGCCATTGCAGGTTTAATAACACTGGACCCTGAGATGACAAAGCTGTTGATTAATACAGCTGGTCTTGTTATTGGTGTGTTACTTTGAGGAGATAATTTCACTCGGCTAGGTGATAGAAGACCGAATACAGCTACTTTGATTCCATGCACTTTCAGAAGTAAACAAAAAAAAAATTTTTATTATTATATTTATTATATATGTCTTCTGAGGAAGCCTCCTGTTCCTAAACATCTTTTGGATTTTTTTTTCCCCTCCCAAATAAAGAAATATATGTGAAATCCATCTTTTCTGTAGTTTGTTCATTGTAGCCTTTTGAACTTTGATTCATGTTTACAGTACCTACTTGAGTAATCATCCATTCCCCCTGAGTAATGATGCCATTAGAAATTATCAATGTCTCACTTGCTATTAATACTTTCCCATTGTTTTATCAAGATTTTTCTTTTCTTTAGGATTTGTAGCATGCCCCATTTCTAAACAAATTAGCATGTTTCCTCTTAAACATGACTCAATTAAAGAGGTGTAAGCCGACAGATTGCGATACAGACTGTTCTACCCTTATAAATGCTCCTCTAACACAGCAGGACTGCTTGTCAGTGCACGTTTTAGGTGGGAAAATTGCAGCACGCGCTGTAATTCTCAGAGAGGTGAAATGCAGATATAGGAGAGCAAGTGATAGCGGAGCCGGAAGCACATCTGAGACTTCACTGATGCAAGAGTGCTTCATGCCTTTCATCAGTCAACCTTTGTAACAAGCAAAATGAAATCCCAATTTTAAACAAGTTTTGCAATGCACAGAGGACTTGGTTATTAATGAACTCGCTGAATCATAAGTTTCAGAACAAAAGAATGCAAGTCAATGGGAACACCTTATAATTTTATTATACTGGATAGATAGATAGATAGATAGATAGATAGATAGATAGATAGATAGATAGATAGATAGATAGATAGATAGATAGATAGATAGATAGATAGATAGATAGATAGATAGATAGATAGATAGATAGATAGATATACTTGGAAGGTATATTAAATGTGATATAAAAATGTGTTAGAATTATTCAGTCGAATATACAGCATAGCTAGTCCATGGGTTTTCATACAAATGTATGTTCTGTGTGTTTGGGTTATTAAGGTTCGTTGTGTTACCATAGCCACTGTGGTTAAAGAAAAAATAGTGATTTAAAGGTTCATAGGTTCACAGTTTTGTGTGTGTGCATGTGTGTTTGTGTGAACAAAGAGCATATAGCATATAAACAAAAAACTAAACCATTCAAAATTGAGAAATTATCCCCTAATGCGGCACTGTGTAGCACTGATTCCCAATCTTTATTCACACTCACTAAATAATCTGTACTAAATCTCCTATACATAATCATCAACACTTAATCATATACACTGGTTCATTTATATTAAATTACTTATACTGAATCACCAAACATATAGTGGATCATCTTTTCAAAATCAAATACACAAAATAAATTCAACAGAATCATCTATACTATTCTAAATCGCCAACACATACTGAATTGAATCACCTACTGTAAAATAAACGACCTAAAAGTTTATTATAGCTACATAAACCCACACTAAAGTATTGAATTTTTCATTGAGTATTGACTTTTTTGGCCACTCAAGGCCAGGCCCTGTCACCTTTTTAATCGCCCTTGTCACAAATTGGTCATATTCCTGGCCCAGACACTGAAAGCCGATGCTGTTTTTGTTAGCTATCTCACTCTGTCTTGGTTACCGCAAGCCCGGCAAGCGCACAGAGCCAGACTTCCATTAGTTTCTGCTGAAGACAAGATTAGCAACTTAGTGCAGCACATATTGAGTTTTGTTCTGGCATGACATCAATCAGGGTGCTGCAATACGCATTTGTCAGATGGTATAATGATCAAGTTTGCACAAAGCAGTGATGCCCAAAATTCCCCTGTGGGGCTCTCATGGCGCCAGTTATCTCACGGGTTTAACTGATTCTGGACATGATGTGAATGTGGCGTAACATTTTTTTTTTTTGCTTCTGAAAACCATTGTCAATGAATATGATCTGACCGCATTTCATTAACAACAATTATTTAAAGAGCGATAAGACAAGTTTAAATTATCTCCAACTGTGATGAGACAAAACCTATTTAATTTGAAAGAAAAAAAGCAGAAAGAAAAAAAAATACACATTGGGTTAGTATTTAATCGCATGATGAATTTATTGTATGTTTTCTGAAACAAATGTTTTCTGAAACTTCTGAGCAGGTTTTGTACAAGATGAAATGTTTTTCAGCCTCATAATTCGATCATACATTCAACAGAACAAGCCGAAGACAAGCTGCATTTCTGTCTAGCCACTGATTAAGTAACTAATCTCTCACACTCTTTCCCAAAAGCTCCAGGGAGAATGCAGGAAACACAAGGGCTAAATAATGTTCTGGTGCCTAATATAAGGTACCTCCTGGGTAATTCTCTGGATTTGAGGAAAAACAGGTTTGCTTTTCTTCTCAGCTGGTAAGAGACCAAAAAAATAGCTGTAAAGCAAGGTGTTTATAAGTGCACTTATAAACAGAAAAAATCCTTCAAGGGTTCTTTGAACCATTAAGAATTCATACACTATATAAACAAAAATCTAGGAGCACCTGACATATGTGGTTCTTTTCCAAACTGTTACCACAAAGTCAGAGGCACACAATTGCATTGGGTGTCTTAGGGTCTAGTAGCATTCTTTTTTCCATTGACTTGAACTAGGAGACCCAAACCTGTTCCAGCATGACAATGTGCCTTTGCACAAAGCGAGCTCCATGAAGATATGCTTTACATGGGTTGGAGTATAAGAGCTTGAGTGGCCTGCTATAGAGCAGCACTTCAAGCCTCCTCACCAAACATCAGCACCTTTACTAATGCCACTGTGTCTGAATAAGCACAAATCTGCAGAACATCTTCACAGAAGAATGGAGGTTATTAAAACAGTAAACGGGTTGTTTAAAAAACACATTAAAATCTTATAATCAAGTGTCCACACTCTTTTGTCCATACAGCGCAGTTTCCTGAAGATACTCTCCTGTATACCTTCTTTAAATAAGAAACGTTATTAGAGTAGCCTTTGGTTCTATAGGAATGCTTTCTGACAGAACTGATTCGGCTGCAGAAAAGTATGTATAAACATTAAATGTTACCTGAGAGGGACAAACCACAGAACCATTTAGGCTTATGGATTAGACCATTATTTTTAAAGAATACAAAATGTACTCTATTTATGTATTCAAAATGGAGATATGCCAAAAACTTAATATTAATCAATTAAATATTAATTAATTATTTTTACATAAATCAAGCTTAATGTTATGCAGTATATATGAGATTTAAAGGTTTGATGCTTATATAAAAAATAAAATAAAAAGGAACCCTGGAAGGTTCATTTGTATGCAGAGCAGTACAGCAGTCTCTTTATATTAATTTATGAACTCTATGTACCCTTTATACAAAAAGGTTCCAGGTAGAATTCTTTTAGAATTGTGCACCTTTCCAAAGAAACCTTTTGCCTAAGATTAAACATTCAATTTATATTTCAATAAATCTTTACAAAACATGTTCACCTGACTTAAGAATCCGAATTCTTAGATACAGGCTATGACACTGAATCTCAATGAAGCCTGTTTTTTCATATGAAAGCATTTTTAAGATCTCAATAAGGCTGCTAATAATAGTCAGAAGGATACTTCAAAAGATTTTGGTCATCCTTGCATAATTATATAAACAATAGCTCAAAACCACATTGAGCCAGGAAAAGAAAATTGCGTACTACCACTGTAACTCCATCTCTCTCTCTCCTGTCCTTTCCACTCCTTTGCCTTGTCCAGATGCTTGACAAATAAAAGGAAAAAAGGTGGTTCTGTCGTGCATGGCTTGTTTCAACTTATCCCCTTAGAGTAAAGCATCACTCCAAATCAATACAAAGTTCCTATATCCTATGATGAAACATTTAGGACCTGATAGGAGTGGTCTATTTTAGACTGACTGAAAACAAAACGGCATGAGAGTTTACAGAATGGTTTGATAAGCAAGAAAAAGAAAAAAACAGTAAATCAAATGCTACGATCTTAAACTTACTAAATGTCTAATTAATTTTTGGAATGACTTTTTGAATATCCCTTTTCACCAAATGCCAATTAAAGAAATATATTTTTGAAGAGACTTGTAGAATCTATGCCAAACAGAACATTTGAATGGGTTCTGGCATCTCGTGGTGTTTTCAGCACATCTCACTAAGATACTTCATGTTGATTTTTCTTTCATTTCCCACCTGTCTATCTGAGCAATATGGACATGCAGAGCAGTCCTCTCTGAAACAGATTCATGTACACGTAGACCTTTGTAAACATTTGTTTCTCCATGGAAGTCTATCTGATTAAACATCCACGTTTCGTCTGCTGTGACTCATTCTCCCATGACACCATGCTCCTTATCATTCTAATGTGGTTATGCATGCCTCTGTAGATCACTGTGCTCTGACTACTCATCAATACCACGATCAATGTGAGTAAATGGGCAGAGCTTTGCCTATGGTTCCTGTGCTGCCTCACTGTCACATATCCCTCTTTCCACTGTTTGTCAGTTCAATAGTGTTTATGAATTGCTTCACCACTGATTGCAGGCTCCTTCAGCAGGTAGTTTGTGTTTATATTTCTAAATTTTGCTCATAAAAGAAAAAATATTGTTCTGACTTTAGTACAATGAGAAACCATATGCACTCTCAATGCACTACACACTGCATATCAATATAGAACACATGGACATTTAAAGCTGTGAATTCAATGCAGAATCAGGGTAACCATACAGCATGAAGTGATCCAAGCAATTCACCACGACTTCCTCCATCCGGCCTTTTAAAGCTGCCTTTTAAGTGGTGACGCTGATGTCAGTTTAAAGTCCAACTGCTATGTAATTTTCAGCTTTAAAACAGAACATAGAAACATCTGGCTTATCTTTGCGGAGCTTCGTATGAGCCAGAGCACATTTCCACTATGAAACAGAGTTCCATCTATCTTTTAAAAGGGTTCTTTTGGTTGTTTGCATGTATAACAGTGGTGATCTCTATGCAAAACCTCATTTGAAAAATTGCATTAATGGTGCAGAGAAACCACATGACGCCAGATAGGTTTAATTAGAATGCAGACCACAAGCTTTTTGAAACATATTATATGCTGCTTTTATTGTGAATAAAAAAAACAATGCTAATTTTCTTTGGACTAATGTTGAAATAACACCATCAGTGTTTTAGTCCCAGAAGAACACTATAATTTCATGTATGTTTAGGCTCCACATGGGAGATTTCTATGCTCGCTACATAGAGGCAAATGTCCACAGTGTGTTTCATTAATCACTGTCACTCTGTAAAGGTTATTATTGTCTCGCTCTGCTATCTCATCTGCTATCTCTGTCTGTATATGTACAAATGATCTACATATCCTTGTAAACCATGATCCATGGCTTCTTTGAAATTAAATATTCTAAGAGAAATGATTTGCCAGTCAGACCCATCAGATAATGTCAGACCCATTATATTGCAGGTAAACATGCAACACAGGGGACTTTTTGTGTAAGGAATTGCTTTGTATGCTACACTCTAATTGTTTTTTTTTGTTGTTGTTGTTCTTGAAGTTATTTTATTTGTTTGTTTGTTTGTTTAATCTTTATTAAACAAGGATAGTCACACTGACCCCAACAGCATAACAGTTACCATGAGCTTCATTCAGACACAGGATATAAATAAGAGTTAGAACAGCATGTTGAAACAATTACATTTGACATACACAGTGTAAGACCTGATCCTGATTTATTAATGAGTGTTTTTAGATGTTTGTGTAAGTTGTTCACTGAATTCAAATCTCATGTCATAGACATAATGTGTACGAATGCAAGTTTTATGTCATGCTTTTGATTTGCAGGAATACTGATAGAAAGTTACACCAGGAATTACCTTTTAGAGATTATTTAAAAAATCCTCTAGTGAATTGAAGAGTACACTTTTTCAGTACAATGATGTGTTTGGGGGAAGGATTGTATCTCATGTTAATGGTTATGATGATGCTGTACTTCGGAAATACCTCTTTGTAGACTTTGTTTGCCAGTTTATTTGTACAACCCAGTGCGTTTTAGTAAAAGTAAAAGCTTGGAGAACATCAAGCGACCGCTACCAGTCGTTTGCACGTTCGTCTAACTAAATGAACAAAAATAAAAACAGAGCTTTTATAGACAGCTGTGCCTTCTGATGGCAGCGACATACGCGAAGTGTTTCAGCACCAGCACAAAGAACAGCTCCTCCGCAGCAACACCGGACATCTCGCGGTAACGGACTCACCTGTGATGGAGCAAAGATGAGCGGAAATGAGCACGAGAAGCTGCAGGCGGCCCGATTCCGACCTCACATCTCCGAGCCGCCGCATCGCGATTTGAAAGAAAAAAAAAAAGAAAAAAAAAGCGAGCAGAGGTGCACCTTCCGTGAGCGGCTCTCCGCCGGTTTATATTACCGCGCCCGTCCACATCTTCGCGTCTCGCGACGGACCGGCCGCTCGCGCATGACGTCAACTAGAAGGAGGGGCTGACGGCTGGTTTGAAGGGGAGGAGGGGAGTGTGTAGGTGGGGGGTGGGGGGGTAATTCCGAGCAGGCTCCTCCTCCGAGCCGCAGGGATTGGACGGCGCGTGCTTTCCTGAGCAGTTCATTAGAGAAAGCGGCTGTCAATCAATCACAAAATCGGGAGAAAATTTAGCGTTAACGTTGTCGCGAACAAGATTAACGTGTTTTTTAATTTTTTTTAAGTATTACAGTATAACTTTTTTAATTGTTTTACGTTCTTATTTATATATTTCCCTTTTTTTTGTTTACATATACAAATATGAAAGAAGTTATTACATGCAATAAGTGAATACAGCTGTACATGACTGAGCTCCATGGTCTACAGAGTGCATTGTACTGATGTCCCTGTAATTAATAGTCAGAAGATGCTTGTATGGTAGGATTACTATATAAAGAAGACAAATGCTGCCCCCTACAGCACATCATGAGAATTTCTTTTTTAATGTAGTTTATTTCATATTTTCTAATATTTTTTCTATGATGATCTTTTTTTGTTTGTTTAGTTTAGGTTTTTGCTTGTTTTATATATATATATATATATATATATATATATATATATATATATATATATATATATATATATATATATATATATATATATATAATTTTTAATTATTAAAAGATTTTAAAGCATGAAGGTGTACTGTATCTAATGCTAATTAATTACACATGTAATGATGGTAGTTGGTCACCACGTGGCTTCTTTGGACAAAATGCTGTATTGGTGATAAATGAATATATATACAGTATATATGATTGTGATTAGACATAGGTATAGAGCCTATACATTAGTTTTAAGGTGGGGAATACTGTTCTTGCTGAATGAGACACCAATGTATCACATAGCATTACACACACTTACACATATGTGCAATTTTCTATCAATCATCTATATACTATGTTTTTTGGATTGTACAAGGAAACCAGAGAACCTGTAAGAAACCACACATGAATATATATTTATGAAATATATAAAAGTCTGTACAGAGAATATCCATGCTACCTGATGCTAAACAGTGCTGCTGTAGAGTATTTAGTACATGGAAATACTTTGAGATTTGGGTTCAGGACTCCATAAGCAGTTTGAGGGTTAAAATTCCAAACAGAGAAATGATGATCTTATTCATATAGTTTAGCATGTGAGGGAACAGGATTGTGCTGACAGATCAGCAAAAACATACAAAGAGACTTTGATCAAGGCCATTCGGTTTGTTGGCATGCTACAAAAAAGAAGATGATAACAGGATGAAGTGGTGACGAACAGATATTTCTAGTAACAGTAGCATGTGAAATCGTTATATAACAAGACAAGGCATTCACATAACAGTGCATACATTTTAATGGTATCTAAACAAAGACTCAACCTTGGTTTTCTTCCAGCAGACCAAAAAAAAAATGCATGTGATTCATCATGATTCATTCTGTAGAAATGTTAAGGTGACATTTATTTGAAATTTATAAATTGGTATGCAGCCAGAAAATGATCTGAAGCTAAAGGTTCATGTGCATTAAATACACTTTCAGGTCATATACATATACATACGTACAATATTTTGGGTCATGGAGAAGGTTAATAATCCTCATTTAATAAATACTACACACACTAAGTCCATTGTCAAAACAAAGACTACAAAAACAACTTTTTAATAGTATAATTGAAACATATTTGCAAGGTGTGCAATTCAATTAACAGCATGTTTACTGGGATTAAAGTGTTGGACATAGACATGGACAGTGTTTAATGTAAGATGGAAAATGAGTAAGAAGATAATCAACTTAATGAGACATTGTAACGGTGCAGCTGTCAAGGTGAATTTCTTGTTTTTTGTATGCACTTCATGCTCAGTGTAGCAAATCAGCATTTACAGAAAACAAAAACAAAAGCAGCGTTCCGTATTAAACCCATACGGAACACAGGTTGTCCTGTATAATCTACATATAGAGAGTATAGAGTAGAGATAGTATAAATGTGCAGTTAATGTGGTGTGTGTGTGTGTGTGTGTGTGTGTGTGTGTGTGTGTGTGTGTGTGTGTGTGTGTGTGTGTGTTTGTGCATGTCCACACGTGCACACTCTCTCTCACTGGGTGTTGCTAAGTTACCTGGACGCTATCAAAGCTGACAACTAGTCCCCCTTGTGAAAAAAGAAAGAAAAAAGAAAATAACCTTACAGAACTATAAATCAGAATGGGAGAAGGAGAACATGTGGCTTGGAGAAGTCCAGGGAAATATGTACATGGCAAATTGTAAATGGTGTAGAAGAGATTTTTCTGTAAGCCATATGGTGGACGTCAAACCACAAGCGTCCACGGAGACCCACCGATCGAACGACCGACAGCAAAGAACCCACAGTGCAATTTCTATTTTTTTTTCCTGTCACCTGAACATCTCTAAACATCTGATATGGAAGGCTACTGTTTTAAAAGCCAGAATTGATTATTTGTATGTATATGCACACACAAAAAATACATTTAATGAATGTGCATTCAACATATTGTCAACATAAAGTATATGCTTTATGATTTGATTTTGCTTATTTACATTTAAAATATGAATATTCAAATGATTTATTGTTTAGTCAGGTGATGGGCTTACACATACAGTTCACTTTGATGCTAATAATTGTGATATTAATCCTCATCTCTGCTTTTTTACTTTTGGATTTTTTCATTATGTATATTTTGAATAATGAAAAACAAGTGACTCAAGGAACAGATGCTCTGTTGAACTCATGAAACACGAACTGCTTATCACCATGAACTATAACACACTATGCTGTGAATTTGACAAAACTGTACTTCATGAAAAACAAATCACTGTCACTGCAAGAAGTGAGAAGAAGTGTTCATGGAAAAATTTGTCGGCTCTGAGAATCAAAGAAAGAAGTTGTTCATATATTTTCTTTCCCTATTTATTTTTATTTCCTTGCACTTTAATCTGTTAAATATTTGCTTTCATTGATCATAAAAATGTGAAACAAAAAACATTTACATTTCTACATTTACTGTAACATTTCCACATACATGTCTACATTTAATCAGTTGCTGTGTTTAAAAAAAATACACGTTCTTTTTATTGATTATTATGAGGTACAATTTGCTCATACAGGTGGTTTATCTGTAAGGTGTGCGACATTGTAATATGAAATTAGAATTCTTTTTAGAATCAAATTGTACATAGGTTAAGAAAAACGTGTTGATATCAGAGATTTATTTTAGCATTTAATTTAAGCAAAAAAAAAAAAGACTTTTCATAGACATACTTAAATGCAAACACTGAAAAGACATACACTAGGTGGTACAGTACAAATATTTTGAGTGTCCTTATAATGTCCCTTATTTTCCTATAAAGAAGGAAGTCTGTCCCTTATGTTCCTTTGCTGAATTTGGCAACCCTAGCTGAAATGTTTTGTAATAGAAGATGGTAAAAAAAAACTGAATTTAACCGAAACACAATTTGTGGCCCTATTGTCCTTGAAATTATTAATTATTTTGAATTTTAAATTGAATTAAGGTAATAAATGGTTTGTAAATACGTATTTTTCTGCATTGTCTTACTACACAATCATTATCTATTGTAAATGATGTGGTTTTTAGTTTACAGGATCTAATCTTAGGCATGGACAAATGCGTGCCAAATCAAGACAATGGCACTCTAGACGCAGCATGATATATGCCTATAGTGTTCCACCTTTACAATATTATAAATGCGGTCAAGGCATGTGTTGCCCTCCACAACTACATCATCTGTACTGATGTCACAAACACATCTGGAGTCCCAAACTCTAACATCTGGTTAGGTACAGAATGAGAAATGGAGAGCACAGGTGGCAAATGTTAATGGACATATCGACCCTGGGCCTCTTTCAAGAGCTTTGTCTAAATGTAAAAACAATCCCCCTTCAACAACTCCATGTAAGCAACTTTAAAGTATGTAGGAATTATTTAATCTGGAAAAGTAATTGGCCGAGCTCCCCAATTACCTCATTATTACAATAAATTCATCTTTCCTGTAAACCTTCCTTTCCCTTGTCTATCCCAATTTGATGAATATTGTTTTTTATATTTTTATGAACAGAAGATATATTTTAATGCCATCCATGTTTTTTAAATCTACACACACTGTTGCTGTGCATGGACCAAATGAAGTTAGATTGCTGTAAAACATGCAATCCGTCCCTAAATCTTCTTCTTCTTCTTTTTCTTTCGGCTGCTCCCATTAGGGGTCGCCACAGCGGATCATCCGTCTCCATACCACCCTGTCCTCTATATCTGCCTCTTTTACACCAACTACCTGCATGTCTTCCCTCACCACATCCATGAACCTCCTCCTTGGCCTTCCTCTTTTCCTCCTACCTGGTGGCTCCATCTTCAGCATTTTTCTACCAATATAATTCATGTCCCTTCTCTGCACATGTCCAAACCATCTCAATCTCGCCTCCCTCACCTTGTCACCACAACATCCTACATGTGCTGTCCCTCTAATAAACTCATTTCTAATCTTGTCCATCCTCGTCACTCCCAACGAAAACCTCAACATCTTCAGCTCTGCTACCTCCAGCTCCACCTCCTGTCTTTTACTCAATGCCACTGTCTCTAATCCATACAACATCGCAGGTCTCACCACAGTCCTATAAACTTTCCCTTTCATTCTTGCAGATACTCTTCTATCACAAATCACTCCTGTCACTCTTCTCCACCCACTCCACCCTGCCTGCACTCTTTTCTTTACTTCCCTAACACACTCTCCATTACTTTGCACTGTTGACCCCAGGTACCTGAACTCCTCCACCTTCTTCACCTTTTCACCCTGCAACCGCATCACTCCACTGCCCTCCCTCTCATTCACACACATGTACTCTGTCTTACTCCTACTGACTTTCATTCCCCTTCTCTCAAGCGCATATCTCCACCTCTCCAGGCTCTTCTCAACCTGCTCTCTACTCTCACCACAAATCACAATATCATCTGCAAACATCATAGTCCAGGGAGACTCCTGTCTGACCTCGTCCGTCAACCTGTCCATCACCACTGCAAACAGGAAAGGGCTCAGGGCCGATCCTTGATGTAGTCCAACCTTCACCCTGAACCAGTCTGTCGTACCTACTGCACACTTTACTGCCGTCACACTGTCCTCATACATGTCCTGCACCACCCTCAAATACTTCTCTGACACACCTGACTTCCTCATACAATACCACAACTCCTCTCTCGGCACCCTGTCGTACGCTTTCTCTAAATCCACAAATACACAATGCAGCTCCTTCTGTCCTTCTCTATACTTCTCCATCAACATCCTCAAAGCAAATAAGGCATCTGTGGTGCTCTTCCTCGGCATGAAACCATACTGTTGCTCACAGATGGTCACCTCTTCTCTCAGCCTGGCTTCCACTACTCTTTCCCATAACTTCATGGTGTGACTGATCAACTTAATTCCCCTGTAGTTACTGCAGGTTTGCACATCTCCCTTATGCTTAAAGATCGGTACCAGCACACTCCTTCTCCATTCCTCAGGCATCCTCTCCCCTTCCAGAATCCTGTTAAACAATCTGGTTAAAAACTCCACTGCCATCTCTCCTAAACATCTCCACGCTTCTACCGGTATGTCATCTGGTCCAACCGACTTTCCATTCTTCATCCTCTTAATCGCTGCTCTCACTTCCTCCTTACTAATCCTATCTACATCCTGCTTCACCAACTCCACATCCTCCAACCTTCTCTCTCTCTGATTTTCCTCATTCATCAGCTGCTCAAAATACTCCCTCCATCTTCTCAACACACTCTCCTCACTAGTCAACACATTTCCCTCTCCATCCTTTATTGCTCTAACTTGCAGTACATCCTTCCCAGCTCGGTCCCTCTGCTTGGCCAATCGGTATAAATCCTTTTCTCCTTCTTTAGTGTCCAACCTCTTATACAGTTCCTCATATGCCTTTTCCTTGGCTTTCGCCACATCCCTTTTAACCTGCTGCCGCATCTCCTTGTACTCCTGCCTACTTTTCTCATCACTCTGTCGATCCCACTTCTGTTTTGCCAATCTCTTTCCCCTAATGCTCTCCTGCACTTCCTCATTCCACCACCACGTCTCCTTGTCTTGCTTTCTATTTCCAGATGTCACACCAAGTACTTTTCTAGCTGCCTCCCTCATCACTCCTGCGGTAGTTGCCCAATCATCCGGCACCTCTTCACCACCACCAAGCCCCTGTCTGACCTCTTCCCTGAACCTCACACTACACTCTTCCTCCTTCAGTTTCCACCATCTTATTCTTCTTTCAAACCTTACTTTCCTCCTCTTCTTCTTCGCCTCCAAAACCATCCTACAGACCACCATTCGATGCTGTCTAGCTACACTGTCCCCCGCCAACACCTTACAGTCTCCAATCTCCTTCAGGTTGCATCTCCTACACAGAAGATAATCCACCTGTGTGCACCTTCCTCCACTCTTATATGTCACCCTATGATCCTCCTTCTTCTTAAAATACGTGTTCACCACTGCCATTTCCATCCTTTTAGCAAAATCTACCACCATCTGCCCTTCCACATTCCTCTCCTTAAAACCATACCTACCCATCACCTCCTCATCACCTCTGTTCCCTTCACCTACATGCCCATTAAAGTCTGCCCCAATCACCAATCGTTCTTTCCTAGGTACACCATCTACCACTTCATCTAATTCACTCCAGAATCTTTCCTTCTCCTCCATCTCACAGCCAACTTGTGGAGCATAGGCACTGATGACATTTATCATCATCCCTTCAACTTCCACCTTCACGATCATCACCCTATCAGAAACTCTCTTCACCTCCACTACACTCTTACTGTACTCTTCCTTCAGAATCACCCCTACACCATTTCTCTTCCCATCCACACCATGATAAAACAGTTTAAACCCACCTCCAATGTTCCTGGCCTTACTCCCTTTCCACTTGGTCTCCTGAACACACAACACATCTACCTTTCTCCTCTCCATCATATCAGCTATCTCTCTCCCTTTACCCGTCATAGTACCAACATTTAAAGTACCAACCCGAACCTCTACTCTCCTACACTGCTCCTTTTCCTGCCGTCTCTGTAGACGCCTTCCTCCTCTCCTTCTCCTCCTTCGGCCAACAGTAGCCCAATTTCCACCGGTACCCTGTCGGCTAACGATACCTGTGGCGGTCGTTGTTAACCCGGGCCTCGACCGATCCGGTATGAAATTCTCATTTGTGATCCGCATATTTGATTTGGCACATGTTTTACGCTGGATGCCCTTCCTAACGCAACCCTCCCCATTTACCCGGGCTTGGGACCGGCACTAAGAGTACACTGGCTTGTGCCCCCCTAATGGCTGGGTTTAAACTCTTTTCGGCTTCTCCCGTTAGGGGTCGCCACAGCGGATCCTCCGCACGTTTGAATTGGCACATGTTTTACGCTGGATGCCCTTCCTAACGCAACCCTCCCCAATTTATCCGGGCTTGGGACCGGCACTAAGAGTGGCTGGGGATGGTTCCCTGACCGGGAATCGAACCCGGGTCGCAGCGGTGGGAGCGCTGCATCTTAACCACTAGACCACCAGGGGACCTGCAATCCGTCCCTAAATGTGGAGTAAATAAAAAATTAAACACTTTGGGACATGTGATTTTAAAGAAAATTATGAGTGATGTGATGCAGCCCAGAATAAAGTGAAGTCACTTTTTCCATAGCAAAATGTAAGATTTTTCCCCACAATAACAGCATAATAATAAACCAAACATTTTATTCGTTATATGCCACAAATATTTACTAACAATTTCATTTATGTGTCAATGAGTTTAACTGTTTAATAGTAAAAATTTGACCTTTTTCATTATTTTTGTAATGCATCAAGTAAAGAAAACAAAATAAAAATTCCATCAATGGATTCTTTCTTCCCTAATGGCACGAGCATATTCCTATGCCAGGATTCATCAATGCTCAAAATGTAAAAGAGCGGTTCGGGGAGCAGGAGACATCATTTTCACACATTGATTGGCCACCACCAGACCTCATTGAGAATCTTTTAGATGTGCTGGAAAAGACTTTGTGCAGCAGTCCAACTCTCCCATCATCCGGACCCAGATCCTGGTAAAAAAAATTACTGCAACTCTGGAAGAGGGAATAAATGTTGGACTGGCAGTGTAAAATGATATAAGTTGTCTCAGCGACTACACAATTCAAGTTTGTCCTTTTTTACCTACTCAAAGTGACCATGTTCACTGATAATCATGTCTGCACCTTGCTATAGATTATTCGAATAATTTGTATTGCCAAGTATCATGGGTTGCATGTACAAGGAATTTGTCATGGTGTGCAACGATAAAGTAATAAATAAAGATAAAAACAATAACTATAAAAAAAGTCAATAAGGAATGTTGCCATGATGTTTATTAGCTCTTTTTTGGTGAATGAGCTCCAGGTATCAACACAGAAACTGTTTACCAACAAAACGATGCAAAACCACCAACACACAAAGGCAGCCATCTGTGACATCATTTTGGTAGTAATTTATTAACTGTATCTTACTGAATCTGAAAACTAACAAGCTTAAGGTTAATTCAGTAAAAGCCAGCAAAGTATTTCTTTAACCCAGGTCCCATTGGGCTGATCTGTCCTGCATTACTTTCCACTGCACATGCACCTTTAATTCTAGCATAGGATTTCTTCCAAACCACACACTTCAACTTTCAACATGTTGTGAACATATCCAAAACAATAATCTATTAAGTTCTTTAGCTGCAGGGCAGTGTTTTTATGGCGGTCAACACCATGAAAAAAAAAAAAAAAAAACTAATTTGCAAGTTTTAAAGATTTATTGCTGCACATATTTGGGACAGAAAATAATAATAAAAAAAAAAAAAATCAAGAAACAAAATTTATTTTGAGATTATTAAAATGTGAAACTGCTAAACAGGAAATACCATCCCTAAAATAGAACTAAGTTTATTCAATTTATACTTAGTAAATTTAGGGTAAATTTACTTGCCTTCATTTAATCCAAGATTCAGATGATTTTGTTTTTTTATCTGATTTTCAGAAATGTAGCATTACATCAGCTGCTCATCAATAGATCATCTCCAGTGAATGCATGCCATCAAAATGAGTCCAAACAGCTGATAAAACAGCACAATAATCCACAAGTAATAGATTGGTTTCTCACAAACACACAGCTTTTCTCTTCCCATGAATAATCAAACTCAACTACATGTTCACTCTTTGGAAAAAAAGGTACAAAACCTGTGTCCAGGGAAGTAAATTTTTAAAAGGTACACTTTTGTATCTTATTTACCCCTAAAGAGTCTATATTAGTAATAAAGTATGCATATTAGTGTCTTTTTAAAAAGGTACTGCCCAGTTGACAAATTTTGTTCCTTTGTTTTCATAAAAGTGTTGAGTACATTTTAAGCAAATTTTCATTTTGGGGAGAACTATTGCTTTAAAATCAACATGCTAGTATGACAAATACCCAGACTGCTTTGAGCACAGTTGGCTCTTCTAATGTAAACAGTTTATAAATAGATGCACTAAACATGACTTAAAGAAAGCAGACTCATCATCTCCGAACAGGACAGTAGGCGGGGCTGACTTTAGGAGAAAACTTCCATTAATGCCAAAACCACTCACAATTAACTAGAAATACTGTACATTTAATGTTGACAATATGAAATGCTTTTAAGTTATCTTAAGTGAGACTTATGATTACTAACCTTGTGTTGCTTTACAAAATTCATCAAGTACTTTCCAGGATCCCCCCTTTAGATTTAAAAAGATAGATGAACGGTGGACTGTGTTTATCACTGATGTCGTAGAACTCCTGCTTGAGACTCTTGCCTGTTTTTTTTCTTAAACTCTATGCAGATCTGAGGGGAGGCAAGGGGAGGTCATACAATCATATTAGACTTCACACATAAATGCCTTCCAGGCTAAGAAACAATTAGCTGTTGCTTTAACAGTTGCTTTAAAGTTGTTCCAAACCTGTATGAATTTTGCAAAGCATACAATTAACAGATGTATAAACCAAGTTTTCACATTTTACAAGTCAAATTAAGTTGATTTCTCAATCACACCTTCACAAAATTTATAGCGATCTTGGCAAAGGTTGACCAGGAAAAACTAAACTAATGTAACGTGTCTTTGGAAATATTTTAATGATGGCTGGGTTGTCCTTTAATATAGAAATGTACCATTAGGATTTAAATGAAGATATTTCACAATCAAAATCATTTATTCATTCATTCATTTTCTCCCGCTTATCCGTAATCCAGGTCGCGGGGGCAGCAATCTAAGCAGGCCCCCGCCTTCGACTGCTGCCCAATCCTCACAGCACCGTCCCTTACGGTCCCTCCTTCAGGTGGTGAGCCAACGGGACAATCAAAATCATATTTTTCAAAGTTAATACCTACATAATAATTTTACTTACTGACATTAAACTGGCAAACAACGAAAAGCTTAAATCCAGAACTTCATCAGCAACAGGCATTAAGGATCGCCTTTTGTAATTATCTTTTGTAATTATATTTTGTAATTGCCATGCAGAACTCCTTACTAAGCCAATCACATCAAAGGAAGACCAGAGTGAGCTATTTTAATGAATCAGGATTTTGAGTTCATTACACTTTAAATCTTAAGTTCAAGTATTTTGCAGGTAAGTTAAACTAACTTGTATTTTTGAGTTATAAGTAGAAAATACCAAATTTCAAGTAGTGTTTAGTGAAGATTACTTGATTGTTTAAGTAATGACAGAATAAGGGTTTACAGTGCATATACCTGATATTACTCCCGAGATCTCTGCCATATGAAGTACTAATCCCACATTAGACCTCACTAATCAAGCAGGATATAAACAGATTTCTGTGTGAATCCTTTGCATGGGCATTTACATCAAAATGTTGGTATTCATTGATAAAAGATTTACATTTATAAAAGCTTTTATATTTTATTTTTTGGCTCCTGAGTGTGTAAATTTACGGACATAAATGATCAGCCTTGATTTTTATAATCTGAAATGAGCTACAGTATCCATCAAACCTGGGCTGCCTGAATATTACATTCTGATTGGCTGGAAAGTGTGCGGTGAAACTGCTGAATGCACAGGTAGGTTCTGTCAGTTTAGCCACTGTGCCATATATAGACTTGGAACCAAAGCAACATAGAGTCAAAATAGCAAAGTGAGACAGCTGACACAGCTCAGGCGCAGGTAATTCACACACACACACACACACACACACACACACACACACACACACACACACACACACACACACACACACACACACACACACACACACACCTCTAATAACGTGTTCTTAGAGTTAATTTAAATAATTATAATCTTATCACAATATTGGTGATCTTATATATGTATATACATACTGTATATACTATCTATGTATATGTATATATACTATAAGTATCTAAGTATATAATCTATATTAGTATAGTATAGACTAAAATGATACCCCGAGGTATACAGTGTATATACAGATATACAGTATATATATATATATATATATATATATATATATATATATATATATATATATATATACATACACAGTATATATATATATATATATATATATATATATATATATATATATATATATATATATATATATATATATATATATATATATACTATATATATACTGTATATATACTGTATATACACTGTATACCTCGGGGTATCATTTCAGATCGAGCATAATTCTGGATACAACACATTGTATTCAAATTTTGCCCCGTAAACATCACTGACCAGGGTATAAGCGGAATAAAACACAGCCAGGTGTTAATTAAGCAAATTTTTGCAAAATCTGTTTGTTTTTTTTTCTTCACATCATTCATTAAGATTTAGTAATATACACCTGCATGTGGATTATCCCTTATATACTGTATTCAAATGTTTAAAATCTTATATACTGTATTCAAATGTATAAAATTGTCTCTCTTTTAACTTTAGGGGTCACTGATTGAAATGCTTTACTTTTATTTGTCATCCAAAACGACAAAGGTGTTAAAGAAAGTGTTTAGTTTTCATAGCTGGAGTTAAGAATATCATCAACGTGTGAAGGAGTTTTTCCAGGTCGCCACACAGATATCTGACTAAATCTGTGGGTAAATTAATTGGTTCTTGCTTGAAAATGCTTTCAACACGAAAATGAATGAAACTTTTAGAAGACAAAAGTTGTGAACCAATTAGTTTTTATAAAAAAATAACTATTGTAAGAATGCTGGCAAATCCTTTGCAGAACAGAGAAAAATGTGTAAAAAACAGGGAATATCAGATACACGTGTGTGTGTGTGACATCTTACAAACATATACAACTATATACATATATATGTATATACATACATACATTATATATACATATGTATGTATGTATGTATGTGTGTGTGTGTGTGTGTGTGTGTGTGTGTGTGTGTGTGTGTGTGTGTGTATATATATATATATATATATATACATATACACACACATACAGTACAGACCAAAAGTTTGAACACACCTTCTAATTCAAAGAGTTTTCTTTATTTTCATGACTATGAAAATTGTAGAGTCACACTGAAGGCATCAAGGGCTATTTGACCAAGAAGGAGAGTGATGGGGTGCTGCGCCAGATGACCTGGCCTTCACAGTCACCGGACCTGAACCCAATCGAGATGGTTTAGGGGTGAGCTGGACCGCAGAGTGAAGGCAAAAGGGCCAACAAGTGCCAAGCATCTTTTGGGGAACTCCTTCAAGACTGTTGGAAGACCATTTCAGGTGACTACCTCTTGAAGCTCATCAAGAGAATGCCAAGAGTGTGCAAAGCAGTAATCAAAGCAAAAGGTGGCTACTTTGAAGAACCTCCAATATGACATTTTTCAGTTGTTTCACACTTTTTTGTTATGTATATAATTCCATATATAATTCCACATGTGTTAATTCATAGTTTTGATGCCTTCAGTGTGAATCTACAATTTTCATAGTCATGAAAATAAAGAAAACTCTTTGAATGAGAAGGTGTGTCCAAACTTTTGGTCTGTGTATATATATATATATATATATATATATATATATATATATATATATATATATATATATATATATATATATATATATAGTCTCTCTAAATAGTCTATAGTCTTTCTAAAGTCCTGCTGATTTGTGTGCTTCTCCCAGCACAGTGAACAGTTTCACTTTGGTAGCTTCCACTCGGTCAGGGGGGAGTTTCCGGAGGGAGTCCGCTACCGCCTGGGCGAAGGTGAAAAACTCGTCGTTGCTCCGACGGGATTCGTCGACGGCGCTCAGCTGAGACACCACCGACGAGCAGCGCATCATCTTCTGGTGTATAATTGCCAGTTTGTCCGCGACTTCCACTCTCGTGTCTGTGGCGACGCGCTTCCTCTTTTTTGCAGACTGGCTGACCGACGACGCTTCCGTGCACGCGCTGTCGTCGTCGTCGTCGCTGCAGGTCGCGCGCTGCACGGCGCTCCGCCTCCACTCCCCCGCGTCGCTCTTCGTGTCTCGGTGTTTAATAAACCCGTTGAGCCACGACAACCTCATGCAGTAGTCCGGCTCTTTCTCCTCGTCCGGTCCCGAGTCCCCGCCGTTTCTGTTTTTGATTTTTTTTTTCAAACGCACGAATTTGTCTCGTATCGCTTTCCATTTCTTCATGCACACCTCCGGATCTTCACCCAGTGTCCTGCCTATTTCCTTCCACGACTTGAACATCACGTCACTGTGTTTGTAATGTTTGGAAGAAGGATCGTATAAGTGCTTATGACGTCGCACTTCTTCCGTCAACCGATCCTCGAACTGCCCCATTCGGCCTGTATGCTGGCTTTTTTTTTTTTTTTTTTTTTTTTATGATGTAGCTGCAGAGTTTCTTGGATCTCGTCTACAACATTTCCGGATACACAGACGGATGTGCTTTCACTCTCATCCAATCAGCGCGCAATGACGCGCGGCTGCGCACACCGCTCCTCTTCTACTCTACACTGTGTGTAGATCTTTTCTTCCAAAACATGCATAGGGCTATGAGAAAGAAACTAGTGTTACATGTGCTAAAACTGCACAAAATGATCAAACAGGTGACACAGTGACAATTTTAAGGGCTTTGGAATGGAGGTAGAATTAAAGTCTCAAACAAAACAGATAGATGGGGGGAAAAAACAGAAGAACAAATAGTTTGATCCAAAAAAAATTCCTCTTTTTGGTCAGGGAAACCAAATAGTCACCTGGAATGCTTTTCCAACAATCTTGAGGAGTTCCCAGAGGTGTTGAGTGCTTGTTAGCTGCTTTTCCTTTATTCTCTTGTCTTATCCCAAACCATCTCAACTGGATTTAGATTGGGTGATTGTGCAGCACTCCATCGATCTCATCCTTGGAAAAATAACTCACATAATTTAGCAATGCGTTTGGGGTCATGGCCTGTTGGAAAATAAATGATGGTCCCACTAAGTAAAAACCAGATGGAATAGTATGACATTAGAACATCCTGTGGTGGTCATGCTGGTTAAGTGTGCAAACATTCGTCATTGGCGGGTCTTCAGCATTCTCCTGCGTTCACCTCTTAATATCATTGTTATGCCGCCATGGTTATAGAAATCATTCATATTATAAACGCAATACAAAAGGCTGCATCACAGACAGGTTTCTCAGTCAGCAAGAATTAATGTCATTGCTAAAACAAGTAACTTCGTTAACACAATGCAATACGCCAAAGAGTTGATAATAACCTTATTTAATGACCCCTGGTTTTTAGTGCATTTTTGTGAATTTTTTTTTTTTTTTTTTTTTTTTGCATTACAGTATTCCTGGGGATTTGAAATCTAATGCAATTTGTGTGTTTTTTTGCAAATTCTACAGGAAATAAAAAAAAAATATATGCAAAAATCTTTCATAAAAAAGCTGAATAACAGTTTAAAAATGTTTTGGCTGACCTTTCCTTATAATGTCCAGGTTTTCTTGAAAAGTCAGTCTTGTAAATGTTCTTTTTAAGCGACTAAATAAAGTTCTTCTCCTCTGTGTGCCATTGTCTAGTAAAAAAGAAAAAAACTGTTATTAAATCCACATGAATATATTTTAGCTTGTGCAGTTTGCTACAGATGTGGTCATTTGTATAATTAGGTTTTAAAAAATTATAATAAAAAAAGTGAGAAATCACGAGCATTCTAATGTCTAATGTCCTTCCCATTGTTAGTCCTTGAATCAAGTCACTCCATATTCTCATAAAAGGTTAGTAAAGGGTTATCCAATGAAGCTGTTTTCTTGTTCTGTAAAATTTCATGAACATCTATGTATATGTTTTTACACATGTACCATATAGTCTGTGTAGGGCTGATGGTAAAGTTGACTAGTTGAGATGTATACTTTAGCTTTTCCTGGTTAGAGGTGAGGAATTCCCACATGCAGCCTTATCATTTAATCAACGCTAATAAAGTCCACAATGACATTAATAACATTATTATTTATCTTGGTTGCCAGGTTTCAGCAGTAAGGTCAATGCTGTGCATATGAATTTCTGGTGTACAGACATTATTCTTTCTATAATCGCCCTTTCCCTCTTCCAATCTGCAATATACTGTATATATTAAAAGAACTGGATCCGCACGCTGTAGATATTATGTTTTTATTCATCTAGAAATGTATTAAAACGAATTCCAAAGGCGTCAACATTGTATTGATACACTCAAAGATTTTTGCCGTATCTATGCTGTCCACTAGAGGGCAGCAAAATACCAACGCAAAAGTAACGCTAAGGCCATATCAATTAATTTAACGATCCCATAGTAGGAAATTATGATTAATTATACACTGCCAGTCCAAAAAATTAAAAAGTCACACACACTAATTCGTTCGTTGGACCGCCTTTAGTTTTGTTTACGGTGCGCATTCACCGTGGCATCGTTCCAAAAAGCTTCTGCATAGTCACAACATCTATTCCCATCCAGAGTTGCAGTAATTTTTCACCAAGATCTTGTACTGATGATGGGAGAGTCAGACCCCTGCGCAAAGTTTCCCCCAGCATATCCCAAAGATTCCCAATGGGGTTAAGTTTTTTAACTCTGTGGTCTCCATACACCGCCTGTCCTCTACATCTGCCTCTTTCAAAGCAACTACCTGCATGTCTTCCCACACCACATCCATAAACCGCCTTCTTGGTCTTTCTCTTTTTCTCCTTCCTGGCGGCTTCATCCTCAGCATTCTCCTACCGATATACCCCATGTCCCTCCTCTGCACATGTCCAAACCTCTGTGGTGGCCAATCCATGTGTGAAAATGATGTGTCATCAGAATGAGAATCAGGTTTATTGGCCAAGCGTGTTGACACACAGAAGGAATTTGGTTCCAGCTGTTAGTGACTCTCAAAAGTACAGACATAAATAACACAACACATTCAGCTTGTACTATACAAGACAAAACAGACAAGACAAAACAAAACAGGCTATACAAGACAATAAAGACAATGTGAGACAATAAAGACTGTATGAGAATTAAATAGGGATACAGAGTATATGACATATCAGTGATGTACATAAAGTGTGACAGTCCATGGTAGTGCAAATAACAGTATCGTGCGTCAGGTATGATAAAGAGTTACTTTTGAACTTTTGTACAATATACAGCAGCCATAGTGTGTGATACATATACGGATAATGTGATGATTTACAGTTCTGATAATTCAGTACTTCTAGATATGAAGCAGGGAATATAATTATGGTGAGTTATTAATGAGGGTGATTGCCTGGGGAAAGAAACTGATCCTGTGTCTGGCAGGCTGATCCTGTGTCTGGCATGCTCCCTAAACCACTCTTTTACAATTTCAGCCCGATGTATCCTGGCATTGTCATCTTGGAATATGCCCGTGCCATCAGGGAAGAAAAACTGGTTAACTTTCTTAAGTCATTTTCATGTGAGTAGCATCTACAAAACTGCATATTATCATCTGAACATTGGCCACATAAAAATAAAAAAAAAGTTGAAGAATTATACTGACTATTCAAGTTTTGCACTGCACTTAGTTCTGGTGGTCCTTGCTGAGGCAGAATAGTCTATTGTGATTGCTTTTCCTCAAAGACATGTTTGCTGTTAAGTCAAAGGATCATTGGCAGCTCAAAGGGTAAATGATATTTTTCTTACATAGCTTATTAATAGAATGAGAATCGATGTTAATAGTTCACTTGTTTTATTTGGGCTTTTTCAGTTTTTGAGTATTTTATTTGATTTCTCTTATGTATTCATATATTCACATATGTATACATACTTTTCTGTGTATACCTCCCAGATATGTCTACATATTTCTGCCTTGCATCCATTATCTTTTTCTTCACTATAAATATTCTAAATCTTCTACACTACACAAATTATATATATAATTTCAGCAAAAGAAGAAAGACAAAAAAATGTGACATGAATACCAAGATATCTTTCACTAAAAAAGAGGGTTCATTAAAGCTGCACCAAAGAAAAAATAAGAGGAAACTGTGAAATGCCCACTAAGGAGATCTATAAGATAGCCTTCCTTTCTGGAAAAATGTGTAGGCAGAGTTGATGAACCAGCACTAACGGGAGTTCACAAAGGACATTGTCAACATCCTCACTTCCCATTCCATCCCCTAAACATCTGCAGATGTGGAGTGATATATTATATGCTTATCCAAGCCCTTTTGCATAAGATACAAAATACCATAGGCCTTGCTTTCTACATCTACTGTATTATGAACAAATAATTGGGTGGGACTCTATAATTTTGCACAATCTGACACAATTCATATGAAAAAAAAATGAAGGGGAGGCAGGGATAAAACTTCAACCTTTTTCAAAATAAATTTCAACAAAATCCAGCTTCATATTTGCAATTCTTTAACATTTGTGCACTTTTTCACCTCACCAGTATACAGGAAGTTCACCATGAAATTGTTTCAGTGACTTTGCTGTGTCGTGGATGCTGGTGCCATAAAGGCTACATTTAATATTTCAGGAACAGATGATCTCATGCACACCAATCTGTGGAACATAAAAACACATTTAGCTACTGGCAGGCACATGAAGTCAGAGTTCTGGGGAGAATGGCAGTGAGGAGAATGTGCATGCTGAAAGCAAGGCAACACTAACTCAGATAATCTTTACAATTGTAGCTAGGGTTGCCAACTTCAGCAAGGAAAATAAGGGACAAACTTTATTATTTATAGAAAAATAAGCGACATTATAAGGAACACTCAAAATATTTGTACTGTACCACCTAGTGTATGTCTTTTTAGTGTTTGCAATTAAGTATGTGTATAAAAAGTCTGTTTTGTTGCTTAAATAAATCTCTGATATCAACACTTTTTTGTGTTAACCTATGTACAATTTTATTCTAAAAAGAATTCTATTGTCATAATAAAATGTCACACACCTTACAGATGAACCACCTGCATGAGCAAATTGTACCACCATTAAATTGTGACTGCAACAAAGAGAAACAGATTAAATGCAAGCTGTCATTTTTATTTTTAAGTGTTTTCATTCTTTAACAACTGTATAATACAGGGCAACGGCCTGTATGTGTAATCCCATCACCTGACTGAACAATAATGAAATAATCTTATATTTATATTTTAAATGTAAATAGGCAAAATCTCATCATAAAGCATATACTTTATGTTGACAATATGTTGATTAGACAATAATTAAATGTATTATTTTGTATGAACATATACAAAAAATACATCTTATAATCAATTCTGGCTTTTAAAACAGTAGCCTCCCATATCAGACTCTGGAGATGTTTTGGCAAGTGACAATAAAAAAAAAATAGAAATTGCACCGTGGGTTCTTTGCTGTCGGTCGTTCGGTCGATGGGTCTCCGTGGACGCTTGTTGTTTGACGTCGCAAAAACCACCATATGGCTTACAGAAAAATCTCTCCTACATCATTTACAATTTGCCATGTACATATTTTCTCCAAGCCATATGTTCTCCATCTCCCATTCTGATTTATATTTCTGTAATGTTTTTTCTTTTTTCTTTCTTGTTTCACTAGTTAAAATAGATAGCACCCAGGTAACGTAGTAACACCCAATGACAGAGAGCTCTCATGCACAGACACACACACACACACAACTCACATCACCACATTACCCGTACATTGAGTCTATATACAGTTCTGTACTCCACATGTAGATTATATGGGACAAACTGCATTCTGTATGGGTTTAATACGGAAAGCTGCTTTTATGTCTTAAATACGGGACGGTTGGCAACCCTAACTGTCAAACGTCTAATCTTAAAGACGATAGGCTACAATGACAGTAGTTCCACTCCGATCAGCCAAGAACATGCACCATGCACTTTACACAAAAGCAGCATGCATGTTATTCATGGATTTCTTTTATTTGGCCGTTCTGAGAGCAAAGCAGGTTATACCCAGCATTCATGTGATGTTCTCAAAAATGTGGCTGGTGAGTGAATAATCAAAATGCAGGCCAAGTATGCTGCATAATTAATGATAATTGCATATTGCAGAGCTTTACTCTAACTAGGTGTCTCTTACCACATAAGTTAAACTGGTCTCTTTTATTCCTTCTTATTTTTCTCAGCCTTTCTATATGTATTTCATTTAAATTTAAAGTCCCTTCTTTCTTTTTATGTACTAGATACCAGTGATGAACTGTTAAGAGAAAATGTTATACTACATCCTATTTAAATGTTTTTGACTGAGTTTTTGGCCTCTGAGTCATAAATACTCAAGGAAATAGAAGTAATGACATTTAAATGATAGATTTTTCCTGAAATTAAGCAAACAGAAGGGTTATGGCGCAACCTCAAGGTTAGTCAGAGGAACAGAAACTCATGACGTGGCTCAATTGGCAGAGTCAGTAGCATGTTTTACTGGAGATCAGATGCTTTTCAGTGACTCATGTGCTGTAATGTATCCTTGGAATGAATTGTCCAACATTCTTTCAATAAAATGTATTGAAAAACGAATTCCTGTATCTCTCCCGGACATTACAGACATTAAACACATTTTTTTTTTGCCCCTCAAATTTATGATTTTCAGTTCTCTATTTTTATTTCTCTTTTTATACTCAACCCACATCACTCTCATTTATTTTTTTCAGTGTACAACGTGCAATAAAATGGACAGAAAAGCAGCTGCTTCTGATAGAGAAAAATATTTGTAGGATTGAAAGATTCTCAGGAGTTCTTATATTCTCATTTTGTTCTACAGACAGTAAAATCAATCAAAAACTGTATGAGATTGTACAACTATTATTATTATTTTTTAATTTTTAATTTTACATATTAATACATTTATACATGGGTATTTATACATTAATATATTCAAATATAGCATTAAAAATATTACATTTAAATGTGAATCAGTCAAAATGACCCATGACTGGAGCTCTGGTGGTGAAGCAAATGAAATACAAAAATATTGGATGTATGTATTATTTTTGCACCTCGATTCCACCTCCCATTCCTAACCATGTAAATAAAACTTAGCCAGGATTGTTTATTCTAGCTTTACTATATTCCTTGTAATAAAGTTTTTTCCAAAATATATTTCTTGTTGTTTATTGTAAAAGAACACCTGCCTGTTCTGGGCCAAATGGATTTCGTTTTTCTTTCCGAACAGACTGAGATGGAGGCAGAGTGAATGAGGTGTTACTGAGTGTCTACAAAAAAACTGTGAGGATGCACATGCAAAGAAAGACAAGCAGTCTGACATGGACCACAGTTTTGCAAATTGGTTTTTATAGCCATTTAAAACATTGTTTAAACACGCATTGTTGATAACATTCTGCATATTTACTCGCTTATCTGTACTAAATCATCTATTGCACCTTTAACACGTTTTGAGTGCAGACACTTTTCTGTTTCAGTAACTATATCTCTAAAAATCATCTACATTATACTGTAGCAAGCTTAGTCTAAGTTCTTCTGAATGAAAATTTCTTTAAAGTAATATACAATGGGAACCCTTTAAACATATAATCAGACTGACCACCAGATGCGTGATAAACCCAATCCTTTAGAGTATGAATAAGGCCTATTATTGCCAAGCTGTCCTGAAAAAGGCTTTGACACTAATCCATCCACACACAATTTAATAGCCTAAAATGTGTGGGTGCCTGGTAACATTTCCTGAATTAAAAGCACTGTGATTACACGTTTGGTTAGTCCAGCATAGATCACCGTGTGCGTGTTATATAATTTTCACACTAGCTAAACAATGCTGGCAGAGACACCCAGACTAAATGAATAATGAAGAACTGTACTGAAGGCACATTTTATGTCAAGCTGATAGAGTATATATTCTTTATTGATGAAATCAAGATACAAAGATACAAAGTCAGAAATAAGGTTTGTATGCTCTGGATTAATATATACATATTTGTTTAGAAATTGTGATCTAAAGGTAAGACTGAAAAGAGAAATCAAGGAAAGCTTACATAATTTTTGTTTATGTAAGCACATGTTTGAGTAACCGTGAGTAAGGCTGTGTGTAACTGTGAGTGAATGGGAACTGATCCTGCGAATTCTTGCTGCTCATCTAGTTCTTGTGAAGATTTCAATCTCATGTAAGTACACTTTTAAATGTATGCCATGTTTCTACCTTCCTACCACAGACCCCTCTGCAGAGTCAACATTGTTGTCTAATATTACAGGGGGTCATTTTATATCACTGCATGGGTTGATGTGCGTTCTCCTCGTTACAGCATTTGTCTTGGCCTTGGCCGCTTTGTCTCCAAGGACAGTAACAAGTTCCATATGTGAGGCTTTAAGCTGATTTTCCCCCCGACACAAAAACACAGAAATGCTTTGCTTGATTCGGCGAAAGCAACCGAGCACCATGGTACACCTCGTTTAGTATGCAACAAGGTCGCCTCTGTTATGTGCTGGGCAACATGCCAGACTTTCCCACCTAATACACTAATAAAGCCGCTGGCTGAGTGTTAAAAAAGGTACTTTGGTCGTGCTAAGGTGGCATTGTTTTTTGTTTTGGTGAGACTTGCACACTACCATGTGCTTAGGGTTATTTGTGCTCGCTTCTTAAGCCAGGACTTTGACCCACACTTCAGGGAAAAAAGGCTATTGGTTTCCTTTTTCCAACAGGAAAAAGAAAATAGAGAGTAAGTCTGAGGATCTTCAGTTTCTTAATCGCGTGCACAGTGGGAGAGCCCCTCGGTCAACATGAGGGTGGACAAGAGAACATTAAGGCTTTGGTGTGTTTGTTGTTGTGTTTGTTAAAAGAGAATGAGATGTGAAGTCTGAAGCATTCCTCAGCTTCTTGGCACAAACTCCGTTTTGTTTGTTGTCCATTTGAATGGTGGCTTTAGCAGAAGAGGTCATGCAAAATGGAAGAGTGTGTTTGGCATGCACTGTTAAAATGCCAGAAACTACTTTTAACTGAACATTAAACATTCAACTGTTGGCGTAAGTATAAACTGTTAAATATCTTGAACAAGTAAAATTTTAAAGGCAGCATTACTGTCCTAAAATCTTATTCACTATGACAAGATCCTTTTCATGACTGAATTGTTGTATTTTTACATTACAAAACTGTCAAATGATGCAAATCAAATATACATGCACTCATTTGATTTTTCAATTCAAACTGAAGAAAGCTGAAGGAAGTATTTACCTTTTCTACCTTTTCTATTCTTATAAGACCATTTGAACTTATATTTAAAATAAACAACGTTTAGCGTAAAGGAGAAAGATAGACCTCATGCAGTAGAGCTATTAAAAAAGCATTATTAAATGCAATAAAGATCACAATTAGAATATAGAACACAAACATTTGTCAGGTATTGCACATATTCATACTGACTTCAGTTGGCACTTGGGGTGTCAATTTTCAAAACCACCTTCACAACAGTTACCTGTTTGTAGTGGTTAAATAAAGGAAGCCCTTCACGAAACAACTTTTTAGCTTTTGAATGTTTAGAAATACAGTATGTATACAGTAAAAAGTCTCCAAATCTAGTGTAAAACATAATGCTGATTCATTCATTTTTTTGGGCTACAAAGATATTTTAGCTGGTTGACTGTGCCAGGAGGGTAAATAAGCATTTTTAACAAAACAGTGACTGCAAAATTAAATTACCAATCAACACAAAGGTGGGGGGAAACTAATAAGGCCATCAAAAAGTGTGCTTTTTTAAAAGAACTGAATTCAGTCCTTTTATGGTGGATCTGAAAATGTACCTGAGAAAAAGAGATTTTGGTTCTCTTTGCATTCAAAATTTGCCTTGATCTTGGCCCTGCCTTGGTCTTGGCCCTGGTCTCATCTTACTTGTTGTTTCTTTTTACCTCGCATGAGCTCTCATTCCACTTCTCATTCTCACTTGTTTTCTTCGGACTGAAACCAATAACCACTTGCATTTATACATAATTTTATCTGGCGCAGGAAGGCTGCCATGAAGTTCATAATAAACTTACACAATAAGAAAGGCAGAATAACATTTTTGAATAACCATGTTGTTTCAGCTTTGTGTATCATGTTGAACCCCCTTGACCATTTGTGTTTTTTAGAAAATTGTTCTAACATTTTGAAACGAGAGCCACCGTATCCCCCTTTAACCACATAACTCCAAGTTTTACATTTCCAAGCTCAACTGTGATGTAACATGACCTGAACAATGTAGAAGAAAATATGTGGGGTTCAAATGGCTTTAAAAAGCAGCTACTTTTGAGATGTGTGCTGGGCGTGCTTTGCATTTACAATGCGTCAACATACGAAACCACAAGGCAGACTTGAAACAAACCATTCTCAGACCACCTTCCGAGATGGACCAGCCTATGGGGTTCTGAGTTCATTTGAAGCGTTCACATATGGCCTATTGACTTATAGAGGGGAAATAGCACAGAGTCTATTCAAAATTAAAACAAGCTGAGTGTGAAAATAGTTTTGGTATTTGGATTTGAACCCTGTTGGAAACCAGGGCAGCTCACAATTCTGTAAGATTACAGAAAGTTTCATGAAAACCACTGAATTCATTTGAATAATTGTTTTTTTTGTGTTGATGAATTAGCAAAGACACAGGAAATGACGGCAGGATGGCAGGAACCTGGAGTACATTGTGTCTCTGTGAGTCCTCACTTCTCCATGAACTATAGATGAATTGCAAGCTCGACATTTTCACTGTTGAACAGTGCTCTGACCGGCGGTTACTATCGTAATATTAAATATTAACACCAGTGTCAAGTCAGAGCTGCCACAACTTTTCCTTCATAGTAAAAGGAAACAAATGGTACCTTATAGTAAACATTAATACGAAAAAGCAGACAAACACACACAAACACAGGAGGAAATTATACAGACATTGCTTGCATTTTAAATCATTTTAAAAGCCTATACTGTTCAATAACCTGAGCAGTATTTCAAAAAATGGTTGACAAATCTAAATAAATGACAATATATTTACTACTATTTAATTCCCAAGTCTACATTCACATAGTGTAGCAATCCCTCAGAACCATTAGTTTTGTAAAATACTTAATTCTTGTAATGATTACAACAACCCATTAGAATGGAACAAAATGTTTCACGAGTTATGGGAAATATTTGTTTTTTTAGTTCTTTCCAAGACTACAGGGAGAGAACATCTGTGCTGGATGGATGTGAAAAACACCACCAGGAGAACTACAAAGAGACGAGTCAGCAAGCAGAGTTTCAGAAAAGGATCTGCTGGGGGAGCAACTCCCATTTACTGAGGGGGAGAGAGAAAGTGTGTGTGTGTGTGTGTGTGTGTGTGTGTGTGTGTGTGTGTGTGTGTGTGTGTGTGTGTGTGTGTGTGTGTGTGTGTGTGTGTGTGTGTGTGTATGTGTGTGGGGGGGTGTTCCTCAGACTTTCATTGTGCATTTCTAGTCAGCTCGAGTGACAACAGAATTGTGAAGAAGAGGATATGATGTAAGCAGTCGGTCTTCACAGTTTGCTGACCTTTTAATACAGTCCTCAACAGAACACAGGAAAAAGGTTATCACCCATGTGTGGTTGCTTTAGTTTCATTCTTTAAAATATAGAACAAGGACTAATAGTTAAAATATTTCTTTTTCCATCAATCATATACAGGCCTGGGTCATCTTTCACGATTAAAACATATAAATTGAGGCCATTTTGCTGAGATTTCTCAGTCTCAAGCCCACCATGTTCCACAAAGCCTGCCAGTTCTACTATCCTTTTAAAGAACAGTGACAATTTTTACAGTGTTGACACAAAAGGAGTTTCCTTTTTTTGTTACAGGAGGGCACTAAGACTCACTGTAATGCAAATGCCGTTGATATCATGCCTCCTTCGTAACCCCAAACATTTAGTCTAATGCAATTCAGCCACAAAAGCACATCAGTGCTAGACCACTGTAAGCACAAAGAACAGACTGAATATCTACATTTCGAAAATTCATCAGACTACGACCCCACAATGAATGTAGGCTTTATCAATGAAGCCCTTCCTATTAAAGAGGTTCTTGTGAGTGGAGATCGAGGGCGAAAGATGAGGTGAAATCATGTGCCCCATAACCTCTGGATGCTTCAGAAGAATGAACCACTTTTCAGGAAGCCATGAAAGTCGCTCACAGATAGAACGCCTGAAATCGTTCATAGATTTTCTATTGCTCTGATGTTTCCTCGCCTGCTCTTCCTCTTCTCTTCTTCTTTTTTATGTTAGAAATATACTTAGACAAAAAAAAATAACTTGAGATCAGTGTATGACTACTGGTCAAACAGTCAAAGTGGGAGATGAACACAAGCAATCAACCTCCAAAGCTCGACCCTGTAGTATTGTAGAGAGAGAGAGATCTCTCTCTACAATGTGTATTTCTTTGGAAAAATTTTGGTAAAACATTTTCAACAGAATAACATGTGAAAGAAAAAAACATTCACAATGATTTCAATTGATGTTCTCCAAGCTGTGTGTGTGTGTTTGTGTGTGTGTGTGTGTGTGTGTGTGTGTGTGTGTGTGTGTGTGTGTGTGTGTGTGTGTGTGTGTGTGTGTGTGTGTGTGTGTGTATGTGTAGTGATCCCACAATCAGAATAGGTTAAAAATAGGGAAATTGCTTAGGGCAAATATGATAACATTTCTTAGAATCTCAGAAAAACAGATACAGATATTCCTTATATATCATTAACCTGCAATGTAGGTGAAGGGAGAGGAAAAGCTACAAGTTGCTGTTTGACATCCCAAATAGACAAGAGTTTTATTGGTACTGTAACTGTACACAGTTACATTATAGAGTTGATAAAGATTGCAATTAGCTGAATTATTGGAAAGCATGAATATACCTTAACCTTAAAACCATTGCAAATAAAGAACTTGATGTTCTATCTCCAATAACAAGCTTTAGTAAAGCAAGATCAAGGACACATTCACATTCAAAAATGACTAATGTACTGCATGTTATGTTACTTACCATACTTACCATATACAGGAAAATAGAATATATATATATATTCTATATATATTCTATTTTCCTTATATCCATTAAATATATTTTTTACCTATTATCTATTTATATATATATATTTTTTTTTATTGTGGGATTATTGCAAATTTGTCACTCTCACAGGTTAAACAGACTCCACTTCAGTGTCAGTGAAATGTAACGACACATGAGCGGGAATGTATCATTTTAGGGTTAGTGTAACATCCATTTCCTCTTCTTTTCCTTTCTTGTCACATAAACATGTGGCTTTCCACACAATTTAATGAGTAAGATATTCCTCAGAGTAGCCATTCCTAAGATATTCAGGGTGTATCTGTGTAAGTAAGGAACGCCTTTGGGGACTATACAATAACAAAATGTTCTGTGAAATCTCATCCTTTTTGCTTTTGTTAGATAGAGTCTTTCTGCTTGGAGAAAAGTTGGAGAAATCTGTCATTGCACTGTGACTGGCCAAGAGTAACCGAGGCAAAAGTAACCAAAAACAAGTTTTATATACAATGTGCATGTTGTTTTGTTGACAGTCAGCAGTGACATCAGCATAAGGAAAACATGTCTAGCAGCTGCAGTGAGAGCCAGAGAACTACACTCTGTTAAAGCACAATGTCCCAGAGCTATAACCATAAACCAGCAATTTATTTATTTATTAATTTTATTTAAATTCAATCACAAATTAACACAGTTAATAACTGAAGTAAAATCAAGTTCGCTTTATCATCATTTCAATCATATGCAGAAAGTGCGCTGTGAAAACTAAACAACATTCCTCCAGGATCAAAGGGCTAAATAACACAACATAAATGAACACAAGATAACACAATACTAATTGACTAGAAAAAAAAACCCTACCTATATACAGGATATAAAGTGTATTACATAAGCTACGGTAGCCTGTCATTGCATACTGTTGTGCTAAGCAATATATATAGATATTTTAATTCGTTTATTCTGAAACATATGCAAAAGACTGTTAAGCAAGTTTGCATTTTCTTATAGTTGTTATAAGACCTTAATTATTTAAATCTTAATAATAACTTAATTATAATTCTCTCTTTATGCTTGTGTGTCTTCCTGACTGTCTGTCTTTCAGCCGGTCTGCCTGCCTGTCTCTTTACCTGTCTATCTTCTTGCCTACCTGTCTTCCTGCCTGCTGGCCTGTCTGTGTTCTTCCAGCCTGTCTGCCTGTGTTCCTCCTGCCTGTCTGTCTGTGTTCCTCCTGCCTGTCTGTCTGTGTTCCTCCTGCCTGTCTGTCTGTGTTCATCCTGCCTGTCTGTCTGTGTTTCTCCTGTCTGTCTGTCTTGCCTCCTGCCAGCCTGTCTGTGTTTCTCCTGCTTGTCTGTGTTCCTCCTGTTTGTCTGTCTTTCTGCCTGCCAGCCTGTCTGTGTTCCTCCCGCCTGACTGTCTGAGTTCCTACTGCCTGTTTGTCTTACTGCCTGCCAGCCTGTATTTCTCCTGTCTGTCTGTCTGTCTGTCTGTCTGTCTGTCTGTCTGTCTGTCTGTCTGTCTGTCTGTCTGTCTGTCTGTCTGTGTTCCTCCTGTCTGTCTGTCTTTCTGCCTGCCAGCCTGTCTGTCTGTCTGCTCGCCAGCCTGTCTGTGTTCCTCCTGCATGTCTTTCTGCCTGCCAGCCTGTCTGTGTTCCTTCTGCCTGTTTGTCTGTCTGTCTGTCTGTCTGTCTGTCTGTCTGTCTGTCTGTCTGTCTGTCTGTCTGTGTTCCTCCTGTCTGTCTGTCTTTCTGCCTGCCAGCCTGTCTGTCTGTCTGCTCGCCAGCCTGTCTGTGTTCCTCCTGCATGTCTTTCTGCCTGCCAGCCTGTCTGTGTTTCTTCTGTCTGTCTGTCTGTCTGTCTGTCTGTCTGTCTGTCTGTCTGTCTGTCTGTCTGTCTGTGTTCCTCCTGCCCGTCTTTCTGCCTGCCAGCCTGTCTGTGTTTCTCCTGCCTGCCAGCCTGTCTGTGGTCCTCCTGCCTGCCAGCCTGTCTGTCTTACTGCCTGCCAGCTTGTCTGTGTTCCTCCTACCTATCTGTGTTCCTCCTGTCTGTCTGTCTTTCTGCCTGCCAGCCTGTCTGTGTTCCTCCTGCATGTCTTTCTGCCTGCCAGCCTGTCTGTGTTAATCCTGCTTGTCTGTCTGTTCTCCTGAATGTCTGTCAGACTGTCTTTCTGACTTCCCATCTGTCTGTCGGCCAATCTGTCTTTTTGTATGCCTTTCTGCCTGCCCACCTGTCTTTCTGTCCTCCTGCCTACCTGTCTTGTCTGAATGACTCGCAAACTGTCTTCAAACTGTTACGGAGCTTTAGGTCGTTACCTCAGTCCAGTGTGTGTGTGTGCCCAGTGTGTGTGTGTGCGTGTACTGTATGTGCGTGCGTCTGTGTGTGTGTGTGTGTGTGTGCGCGAGTGTGTATGCGCGCGCGCGTTCCGGCCCTTACAGAGTTAACTGGAAGCCGTGCTAAAGGCGGCACTCTGTGGGGGAGTTACTGCGTCTCAAGCCGCTGCTGCAGCAACATCACAGCGCATTCCTGAGCAGAGCCGCTAACATCTGACTACCACATCTCATCTCATCTCATCTCACTTCATCTCATTTCATCAACATCTCATCAACATCTCATTTCATGTAAAAGCCCGGCTACACGGCGGACTGTAGGTTCTCCAGAACACCGCCATCCGCTCCTTGGGCGCAAACTATGCATGATTCAAACCCTGCTGATTAAAAACCCATCGGTGAGTACAATCATTTGTCTAAAATAAAAAAAAAAATCTGGACGATTTTCATGACAAAATACTAATTTTAGTCTACCTGTTATATGTATAAATTCATATCCAGTAAATAACGCCTGTAAAAAGCACCTTTAATATAAATAAATGATTCTTTGTTTCATTGTATGGTGTGTATCCAAACTGCATATTTGCAACCTGGGGTTAATATTATGCTACAAATGTAGTTACTATGCAACCTAATAGGACGAAAGCCACATTTCTGACCAATAGCACAGCCTTGAACAGTCCTCTCTATCCAGCGTGTCCGTCTGTAACGCGTTATTTAGATATGACACACCAAACCGAATCGGTCTGTTTTGCCCAGAAACTGTTTTTGCTTTCTTTCTCCACATTTTGACCTTCGTGTATTTTGCTGTTATTGCGCGTCACGACGCGCCTGCATGAGGACTGTGTTTTATTCTCTATAAGGCTTCATTAAAATGTAGCCTGAGATGTGATCAAATGTAGTCTGGGCTTAAAACCCCACTGACCATTTCTATCTTTTTCTTTCTCTCTCGATGTTCTAACGTCTTTTTGGGTTCCAAAAGACATGTAGTTCACTCATTGCAGAATAAATCACCACCAACTGTTACAGAATATGACCAATGTTTTCTTCTGCTGTTTATTTTAGGAGAACATTGTGTACAAACACCATTTCCCTGAAATGAAGAAATGATCTAAGTATTAAGGAATGTGTGTGTGTGTGTGTGTGTGGACCTTTATAGCAGTTCAGGATGTGGAAAAGTAGAACGAAAAAGAAACGAGAGATGACAGGAAGAGCGGATAGGAAGGGTGAAAAAAAAATGTCAGGGAGGCCTTGAAATAACCGTAATTATGACATGACTCTCTTTCTCTCCTTTTTTGCCCACTACCTCAGGCTTCCATCTAATGAAGGAAATACCACTGTAGACTCACTGTATGTTTTATTTGGAGCCTACCGTATGTGTAAATGTTGTAAAGATTTTCAAACATGACTAGAAATGTCAAGGATCATTGATCATTTTCTTTGAGATCAAGATTGAATCTTACAGAAAGTGTGTTAAACTGTGTTGTAAGAAGTGAAATAGCATTTTGGTGGAGAGGGTTAGCAATGTTTAAGTATGAGTCAGAGCAAGATTTTTTTTCTCTTTTGGTACAATGCGTGCAGTTTTATTGGAAGCAGATGTTGGCGCTCAAGTTAAGGTCCCTCCTTGAGTCATTCCTTCAGTTTGCCGTTCTCTGAAGCATTTCTTCTTCAAGGCTATCCACCTCTCAGTAGAAGGAAAATAAATTTCGGCAGAGAAAGTTCAGGGAGGACAAAGAAAGTAATGTGAGGTCCCATTAAGAGCAATAAACTTTGGAAGCTTTTCTCATTTGGAATTTGCTTATTTGCCGTTCTCTTTGTTAATGGGTAAAAAAAACAACAGCATTGTTGTATTTCATGGGCAACATGTACAAGTCACTAGAGAAGTCACAGTATCTCTTTTACGTGAAGAGCAGTTTTTCAGTGGGGTGGCCACATGCTGAGGCAAATGACCTTTGCACTGCCTATTTGTTTGTGTCCCACTTTCCCCCTCTTGTAAAGAAAGACTAGAAATCTGGACAATCACTTAAAACTCTGCATTGCTCTATGGTAGGAAAAAAAAAAGAGAAAAGAAGTTCAGACCAGATGTGGAAGCATTTGTTTTCTTTATTTGAAATCTGTAGTAGACGATGATGTTTGACTTTCATTTCAATTGAACTTGATAGTTAGATGTATACAAGGTCTGCTCAATTTGAATAATATTTTGAGTAAGTTCAGTAACATTTCTTGACGATAATGTAATTTTGGTGTTAAGTTAACTAAACGTTCCAGAGCATGCAAATTTGTAATGATTCAATTTCTATGAAAAGCCATGGTATAAAGGTCTGGGCTGCTTAGTTTACTCCTTAATCATCTCAAAGCCATTTGATGAGGCTGGGATAGTCAAGGAAGTTTGGATCCCACTCAGATCAGATGTGTCAGGAGTTTCCACAAACAGTTTCATTCCAGAGTTAATTATAACACTGTAGATTATATACAGCCTATATACTATAATTGAAAAGGATCGCTGATTTTCTCACTACAAGTTAACAAGGACATTTTGCAGATGTCCTTGAGGAAAACTGACATTGCCTATTGTTTGGTGTTTTTTTTTTTTTACTCAAAACACCACTGACTTTTAAGACCACACAATGTGACAGCTTATAACTGTTATGGTATACCTGTTCACTGCTCACCCTTACTTAACTTAAAGTCTCTACTTACTCTGGGAAAATACACTGTCCCTCTCCCATGGATTGGGACTGAGATCATTTTTATTGTGTCTAAAAACCATATAAGTTCAGGATATTTATTTTAACCACTGCTTTAGGTTGATTGTAATTACAGTGCTTATTTTCAGTTGTTTGGGAAATTATTCTAAGCACCATTAGACGTCACTGTAATTAGAAGGTATGTTTATCTTGTTTCTATTGAATGAGCATATAAAATTGCAGCTATTATATGCACCTCTCATATATGTGCACAGCTATACATTTGCTGTATGACTGTAGGTTATCTGTTGAAATGGACAATTTGCCAGTCTGTCTCTACTCTATTTATTAGTGGAAGGTGTTCACCATAGGACCACCACCAAGTAAGATAAGATAAGATAAGATAAGATAAGATAAGATAAGATAAGATAAGATAAGAGTGCTATTTTTAGCCAGACTTGAAATTGTGTTGTGTGTTGCACTGGTATGAGCACTCTTGTGGTGGTCTTTTCCACAAATGGACTGGATAGAGTGGAATGAACAAGTTCTACAAAACCAGCACTTTGGTGTATTTGGCCATTATTACATTGCGTTCCATGAAATATGAGAACATTTCACTATAGTCATTTAGTAGAGGTGTTGCTCTGTGTATGTTTACAGTGTGTGAGTCTTGTAAATTATATCATCATCATCATCATCATCATCATCATCTTCTCCCACTTATCCGTAATTCGGGTCGCAGGGGGCAGCAGTCTAAGCAGATTCCCCAGACACATCTCCGTGTCCAGGAATCGGGCTGTCAAGGCCCCCGCTTTCGACTGCTGCCCAATCCTCTCAGCACCGGTCCCTTACGGTCCCTCCTGCAGGTGGTAAGCCCACGGGAATTGTAAATTATATATAATCTGCAATTCTTATCAGAAACCATTTCTTGTTATACAATTGATCAACAATTTCTTTTACGTTGGACTGGATCGTGATGATGCACGTTGCTTCCGGCTTAATTCTTTTCGTGAATATTTACATGCCTGACAGTTTGTGTGCGCTCAAAAGACCAACCTGTTTTATGCAAACTTGTGACTGGTAATCTGAACAGAAATATCCATTTAAACCTATTTGTATGTGTATGCATTCTCTCCATTTTGTTTAATTATGTGTCTCTGGTAATGGATTGTGTGTACTAATAGAACTAACAGAACTAACAGAACAAAGTAGAACAGCAATGTCTGTACCTGTCTAAGGAGATTGTGGGAGTCATGGCAACTCTCCAGAAAATGCACTGTGGAAATCATGAATCTTTATTTCCTTATTTTCTCATTTAACTGCCTGTAGACACTCAGTTAGATATGACTAATTGCTGACTGGAAACAGTTAGTAAGTTTTGGGTTTTCACAGCATTAGAAAGTGCTCCTTTTAACCTGGAGCAGTTTTTTACTGAGCTGCTACATAGTGATCTATTCAGTTCGAATTCTAAAATATTAACATATTCACAAGCACATTTTATAGTTTACGTATTTGCATTGGTAAAAGTATATTCTTGTTGCCTTTAGTAAAAACCAGGATAATAGATTTATTGGTCAAAACTATGGATCATGAATTACATTTACTCTAGTTCCACAAATGACATGCTGTTTTCCCGTTTACACTAGAAATTATCAGCTGGTCAGCTGGTTTTTTCACTCTGAATCTTGCAGTATTCTCAGCATGTTTTTTACCGTTATACATTTTCCAAATGTCCTAAAAAAACCAGTGACTCGTGCTAACAAGCCTCTTTCATTTTGGTGTTAGTTTAATTGCCACCCAGTTGCAGTTTGTACTTTCTTTAACAGTTTAATTTGAAGGTACAGTCTTTGGCAAATCAAATAAATGCAGTATCAGAACTTTCTGTAACCTTTGCAGTCTTGTTTGGGGTAACTGCTAAATCTACACCCATGGAGATAGTTTTTGTTTGGAGACTTGTCCTCTGTGAAACATTCCTGGCACAGTGCTGAGGTGGATGCGTCTCAGCTTCCAGCTTTTTTTTTCCTTGATGTGTGTATTTAGGGATCTGCGCAGCCTGTGTGAAGAGAAAGGCATGGAGCCAGGGAAGAGAAAAGCTGCTGTTTACTGTACACTCATTGTTCTCCCTGATTGGAAGGATCCTTGGAGTCATAGCTTCAAATCTGGTCCTCTTGTTCACTTTCTTTTCTGGCACTAGATTCTGGAGGCCGGAGGTCATATCAGGCCAGAATCTAGGTGTAAATATAGATGTTGGACTTGGGGCTTAGTTATGATCAGGAAGTCCTGGAATCATCTGTTTTGGTGGGGGAAGAGGCTTTAAAGGAAAGCCAAATCAACAAGTGACTTCTAAAGAGTTCCTTTAGGCATGGTGACCTCCAAAAGGAAAGAACATACTTTGAGCAAACGCTAGAAGTGATGTTTTTTAGCCAGTGTACTAAGATGTTCCCTGGAAATCCCTGGTGTTTCAGAGCTTTTATGTACCTGTCCCTCAGTGACACCAGCACAGTAATAGATCTAATAGTATAGTACATTTTGTAGTTTGTCACTTCTAGGAACACTATCGGATGTTTTTGAAGAATCCTATCTGGTCTAGAATTTTATGATTCTTGCTTTATAGCAGTAGTTTGTCAGCAGTAAACATGGATTGTTGCCATTCTTTTTGGCTGTCCAGCTTCCCAAACTAATTTATTTTCTTGCAGTAGATTATTCATGTTGAAGAGGGTGGAATTTGTATAATGTTCATTTTTATATACATTTTTGATTTTATACATATGATGATATACATTTTTTAACATTTTAATATGTTCTTTAACCTGAGTGAGAACATGGCACCATTTTCTACACTGTTTTGGAAGTCTTCATTGGTTAAAGCGCTGCATCCATTTTTCGATACAGCAGTTATAACAAATATACTTGTGAATAGTCATGAAATACTAGATTGTAGAGGAAATACTAGATTGAAACGTGGTGTAAGTCTGCAGTCGGGTTGCATATAGGCCTTTAGCACGTTTTCGACATACTCTGTGCAATCTGGTAGGAGATATCAGATAAACTAAAATTGAAGCTTTTGTAGAGACACATTTAATTCTTGATAACCAGGAACAGCACAATATTTATCTGTTTTGCTGTGATATTTTTTTTACCACAACCCTAGGCTTTAAAGTAAACTGGCAGGGCTAACCTGCTAAAAAGTGAAAGGGTCTGGCTATTCTGCTTTAAAATGAATGTGATTCACACTTATTAGTATTAACAACAGTATCAGTAACAGTAACAGTACAGATCTATTATGCAAATGTGGGTTTTCATCCCCCTTTTAATGATTATAAGGTTTAATATGGCAAAAATATAAGGTAAAAACATTGTGTAGCGGTTATTTAAGTAATTGCATGCTATCTATTCAAAAGCATAGATGCTTGCAATTAAAACCTCGTTTATTTTTTGGATTATGTGCATACGCTAAGTGTGCAGGTCTGCTTCAAGATCCAGTGTTTCTGAAATTCGGTCACAGCCGGGTACCAGCTCTTAACTGTGATTTAGGTGTGCACCCATCCAGCAAGAGTTCAATAAGAAACATCTTTGCCAACAGCTTTAGAGGATTAGTTGTATCAGACTGAGAATTCCCATAAATGTTCTGCCAGTGCTTTTCCTGCCTGCTAGCATGCCATATTCTTTTGATCACCTTCACATTTCTTTTATATTTTGGCATTTTATTCACCAACAGGCGTGTCCTATTTCTAAGTAATAATGATTCTCTTAAAGGTTAGTAACTATTGGCCACATAATGACTGAAGTATTTTGTTTTTGAACTGCATGAAGCAGCTGTGGTTGTGTCTAATGCAGCTGCTCTGTTTATAATATAATCTGATCTCCATTAATAGTCTCACAGCTCAATTTACATACATTACCTGCTAAAAAAAGCTGGGGTTGTGGGTCGGCTGCTGCTCAGTGAAGTGCAGCTGATTATAGCGTGCACAAGGAAGTGTTAATGTCAGGTGGCAGAGAAAAGTGCTTATGTTCACTCAGTCTGAAAAAAGAACAGGAAAGGAAAAAGGCTGTAAGATAATAAAAGAGGACCTTTTACATTTTGGAAAATTTTTCAGGAACGTTTGTTGGTAACCGGATGTCTTCCGGGATTTGCTCATCCGTAAACAGCTTGTGTGTTTAGATTGTAAATCCTGCTTCTTAAACCTTTTTGGAACATTTCATTCTCATTACTCACAAACTCATACCACAGTCACAAACTCCAAGTATTTTAATAATTGGGGATTAATGAGAATTGTAGCATTGCTTTTCAAATTTCGTGCTTTTAAATAATTCGACACGGGCACAGAAGAAATACACCTTCAAATATTTGTGCAAAGGTCTTGCTCTGATTTCATAGATTGAAAACAAGTGCAAGAAAACAATCAGCCTATGTTCTAAATAAGGTGGAGGCTCTATGGATGCCAGATGCAAGGGAAGCTCCCATTTCCTTTAGCCACATATTTGGCTGCATTTGTAATAGCTTGAATACAGAGGCAAAGATATTGACAGCATATGTTCTTTTATCTGTTCTAAAACCAACTTTCTTTATCCATTTTTTTATTTATACAAATACGACGATGTACACCTTTTTTTATTTATTTTAGAGATTATAGTAAGAAAAGCTATTACAATTTCCATGCAGAAAAAAAGCGAGTGCACAACAGGTATTCAAGTTGAGAGAATATATAACCACCGCAGTGCTCGCTTGTTAAACAATGGCTTTGTTAGGACTAAGGAAACACGAAAAAGTGTTTGGAGAGATAAGCTAGCGCAGTGTAAGGTGTGGTGTGATAAACAGTGAAAAGTATGTTCTTATTGTACCACAGTGCTGCCATTTCAGGATGCAGCAGGATCTTTGTTCAGCTTTCACTCCAGGGCCACTTTGGTTTATTCCGTTAACTTTATGCTCAATGCCAATTATTTATATTATGTGACCAATGTAATCTATCTATCTATCTGTCTGTCTGTCTGTCTGTCTGTCTGTCTGTCTGTCTGTCTGTCTGCCTGCCTGCCTGCCTGCCTGCCTGCCTGTCTGTCTGTCTGTCTGTCTGTCTGTCTGTCTGTCTGTCTATCTATCTATCTATCTATCTATCTATCTATCTATCTATCTATCTATCTATCTATCTATCTATCTATCTATCTATCTATCTACACTATATGACTATATTACAAAAAGCTATGTTTTAAATATTGAAGATATTTTATTTGATAAGGTGCACTAAATGCACAAAGGTTTGTGGACACCATCCCATAAGATTCATAATGTGATGTTTGAACATCCCATTCCAAATTTAGTCCCAATTTGCTGTTATAATAACCTCCACTCTTCTGGGAAGATGTTCTACTATTTTGGATATGGTTGTGAAGATTTGGGCTCCAATTTAACCCAGTTCAGTAGGGTTGATGTTAGAGTTCTATAGCAGGCCACTCAAGATCTTCCACTCCAACCCATGTAAAGCACATCTTCATGGAGCTTGTTTTGTGCTCAAGGGCATTGTCATGCTGAAACAGGTTTGCAACTTGGCAATATAAGCTAGAATGACTTAATATAAACAGCAAGATTCTACATTTTTGCAACACCACCCTACATACATACAAGTACAATGTTACCATTTCTAAAGGAAAGGGGTTTTGAAAACTATCATTATGGTCAAAGCTACTGTCTTTATATGGCCTAAATTTGTATACAGTATGTATATGCTACAATTTCATGATTTCATGAACTATTTATTTATTTTTTTTAAATAATTGATAATGCAGGACATCATAGTGAACGTGATATTTTTTCAATGCGCTTTTACTCATTTCCTGTCAGGGTCTGATTTTAAGTTTTTAAATGTTTATGCACTTTTAAAAATGGTTGGAGATGATGCAAATTAGACCTGTCTCTTCCTGTCATGTGTTTGGTTTTACTGTAAAAGAGATACAGTCAGTTTATCAACATTGATTTTTATCGTTTTTAACCCTAGATTTTACTTGTCTGTGACATAGCAGTGAAATTTTAATTTCAGTTTTCCCCAAACAGTTTACTCTTTTATCTTGTGTTTAGCTTGATTTTATTTCCCACTTGAATTCTTTCACTCACTCTTTTGCCCTTGCATATCTCCCCAGCTCCTGCTTTGCTGAACATGACCCACTGCTGAGTAAGGCTGTAGTGAGCACATTACACAGTGGGGAGAAGGACAGAAAGCTGCTTTCCATCACCCCCGTCACGTGAGGCTGGCCTCAAAAAATGTCTGCAGAGGTGGAGTCCGGCATGCCTCCAGCCGAGCAGGCACCCGTGAAGACGCCATCTAAGAAAGAGAAGAAGAAGGGTATGTATGTGAGCATGCTTGGTGTTCAGAGGTTACAACAGGGTATATGGTTACGGAACAGGTTGTTTTCTTCTAACTGCATGTTCGGTGGTCATGAAGGCTGGAGGCCATGTGAAGGCATTTGGTTTATTTGAGGTTTCTTCAGTTTGATGTATGGAGAGTCTCACTAGGATTGTAGTTTAGTGTTGCATTATGCATCCTCTTTTGTTTCTAATCTCTCTTTTTTTTTCCCCAAACAAGGAAGCTGGCAGTTCTTTGTTATTATGTCTGCTGTTGTTTTCCAGTAATGCAAACAACTTCAGGGATAGCAAAAAAAACTTACATAGTTAGGTAGTCACATAAATCTTTTTTTTTTTTAAATATGTTAAATGTCCTTACATAGTGGAACATTAGAATGGACAGACCGGTAATGTTTAACAGAAACCCCATTCAACCTGACAAATAAAGGACTTCTCTTTTTCCTGAAACGCTTAACCATCCACCCCTCACCCCCCATTTGTGGAAAAAGCAGAAGGTCTGACTGGGTGTATATCCAAATATACCACAGCCGTACAATAATGCTCCAAGTATTCACAGTATTTTAAGGCAAGTGTGTTTATTATAGATCATTACGTACTTATATTCTGGAGAACTTCCTGCTCCTGATATAGCTTTCATGCTTTGAGCTATGATGCATTTTATACACAAATACTTGAACTCCCAAACTCAAATGATCTGAATAATATACTTCGCACTGCTGTATAGAGTAGAGTGTTAAACTGTTGATTTTGATTGGTTTATATTATAGGTTTATGTAAATATGCAGGTTCTAATATGTCTACTTCATATATTGCTTATGTACTTAGTGTCTTATATAATGAATGCTCCACAGAAATGGTTTTTAAAACATGTCATTATTTGACACGGTGGAGTTTTTTGTGAGGAAATTAGGGGTGTCCCGGCAAATCTAATTAAACTGGCTAAATTGCCTGTGTGAGCACACTCTAAGTACAGCACAACATTGAAGCAACAAAAACAATCAATAGTTTATTTACAAAAATTAAATCAGAATCTTAGAATCTTAGAATCAGAATAAAGAACAGAATATCCCAGACTTTGTTAAATATTAAAAACCCTGCTGCCAAGATGTTCCTGTGTCGGTCACGGGTAATAGAAATTGAAACTTAAATCTGGCACGGGGGGGATTTAATGGATTTATTCACGCATATTGAAAATATTTATTAAAAGCTCCTTTCTTTTCACATTTTTATTCATAGCATTATCATAATAGGCTGTATATTCTTATTTGGGGGGGAAATGGTAGTTCTTTATTATCTCAGACTTGAAGCACCCCCATATAAACAAAATGGTTTAATTCTCATTTCATAGCACCTCTATGAAGATTCAACTGTGAGGTTGGTATTTGCATCAGGCTCCTCCTATCGGAACATTGAATCTTCGAATATTTGACATTTTTTTGAGTCTCCAGTGTCATTGGACACAAAGTTTTGAGGACTGAGAGCTCTACAAATTCTTATGATCATGATGGGCTGCATTTGTTGTCCTATTGACTTGAGAAATGAGAGCGTGATGAAGGAACAGCTGCTTTCATATAACTTACAGGTATTAGCTAGTTTCTGTTGGCATTACATTATAATAAATATAATTACAAATTAGTAAAAAATGTGACATGGTGCTGTTCAGTTAAGAAAAAATAAATAAAATTCAAATCACTGTTATATGAAAGCAGGAGATTAAAACAGGACATTACACATCATAACAGAAATATCTCACGGTATTTTCTATAACACCATACCCACGTGCTTTTTCTTTACTTAAAACCAGATAATAATTAAGAAGAAGACTTATGGATAATTGAATGCTGTTAAAAATAAAGGGTCGGTTGGTCCATTCACATATTCCCTGACCACCACCATGTTACTGTTTCTTTAGACTGCTTCTATTCAAAGCAGGCCAAAACAGTCTACAGAATATGAAAAGCCTCTGTGTAGGATTCTGTCAGCCTCCTTAACCCAATATTTCTTCAGATTTATTTTTGCTAAGCTGGACCTATTGCACATTGATATTGTTTGTCTTTGCCTTACTTGCTCATAGCACAAGAGTGCACCGATGATGGATTCCATTAAGGCTGTCTCCACAATATCTTCCAGCTGCAAGTTCAAATCTCTTTCCACCCTGTCTGTTTATGATTCCTTTTCACACGCATGAAAACAAGCAGAGTGTTTCTCACAGTTCGTGCTAAAGATCTTAACAGTGATTTGTGTTTCAAAGTGCACCAGGACGGTTCACGCAATAATGTGTTTCCTTTTAAAAAACAAGTGCAACTAGCTCACGTCAGTTGATGAGGTGTCGTTTAGGTTTGCTAGTTTATTCTGGTTTTCAGAGGACCAGATGACAAATCTGATATACGGCAGCTGTGATGTGACTGTTTCAGGTTTCGCTTGTATCACTCGCTTTTATCAGCAGGCTGATTTGTAAATGGTTGGGTTTCTAAGTAGTTGTCACTTGCTAACGTCAGAACACCTCATATCAGGACCACAGTGGGAAATGTTTAGACTGAAAATAATGCTGCCTTGCACACAATGAACTCAAGAGGTCAGGGGGTTACGTCGTAAAAACAGCATGTTCAACAAGGTTGTGTTTGCAGACAAGAAGCAGTAATGTTGCACAATTGAAAAACAATGATGCAGGTTTATTCAGTCTTTCTTTTTTCGTTAAGTACCTTGTATTGGTAAATATTTTAGTGAAACTGTAGAAGTGAGGTTTAATTATTGGAGTCACACTTTACCAAGCCTTTAGCTTACTACCCTGGCCAAAGTCATCAAAGGCACTTGTGTCTAATCTGTTTAAAAGGGGAGGAAACAACTGAAAGAGGCCTGCACATTCATTGGTATGGGGGTTGTCCTGTGTGTCCCGGTAATAATAAAGGGGAGCCTCCAGCCTGTTGACTCCCTGCAATGTTTTAAAAGTCAATAGCTTCCCTTAGTTTGTTCTCAAACTGTCTGGCTGTACCCATTCTTTCACTCCCTCTCTCCGCCCCTGCCATCTAAACAGGGGCCGAGTGGAGAACCTGAACACAATTAGCTGAGCTCTGAAGAAAGAGTCAGTGCAAAGGGAGATGAGGAAAAGCCAATAGACCTGCATCAAAACAAACAAGTCAAATAAGATGAAAGAAAAATAAGGCTGTTAAGCAATGGCAGATAGTGAGAGAGAAAATAACACTAGTTCTATGAAAAATGGTAAACAGAGGCCAGCAATAGACTTGAAGTAGATAAGTCAGATACAAGGAATTCAAACTGTTTAAGTGATCTCAGGAAGCTGGATAAGTCTGATAGAAGAAGAAAACATCTAGTGATATTTCTAATTCTAGATTTCTGACCATTCTGTCAGACTCTGTCAGTGTTTTCATTGTGAAAGTTATACATATTCAGAGACGGGTTACGCACGGAGTCAAAAGAGGATGTTCCTCAGAGTTTCTGCTTATAATTGTATGTCGCTAATGGTTTTCTTTGCTACGCTGGCTTTCAAATTGCTCATTAGCGATTCGTAACATCTTGAGACAACTAAATTGATTTTTATCTCAAAACTTTGCCCTGAACTGCCAATCATCATAAAGGCTTAGCGGATTACGAACGTTAGCAAGTAAAGAATTTGCCATTATGAGATTATATAAGACTATTATACTAGACATGGGCTTTATTATTCTTTTTTTTAAACTGCTACATTTAATAAAGTTAGAGTCAAAGACCCGGACAAAAGTTTGTGGACACCTGACCATGAGATTTTTTTCAAGCATTTAGGACACATTTAGTCCTCATTTGCTGTTTTAACAACATCCACACTCAAGATTTGTCTACTCCAACCCATGTTAACCATATCTTCATGAAGGGCATTGCCATGCTAAAACAGGTTTGGGTCTCTGAGTTTAAGTAAAGGGAGAATTTAATGCTACCACTAGACCTATAAGACTGTTGACTGTATAAGACTGTAGAAAGGACATTACTCATACTTACACACTCCGGTACTCATGGTGGTTCTCACTCTCCAGAGTTTTGTAATGTTTTAAGATTTATAACCACACCCTTGATTTCACCCAAATGAGGATGGGTTCCTCTTTTAAATCTGGTTCCTCTCAAGGTTTCTTCCTCATAACATCGAAGGGATAAATACACATAATTCACTTTAATTCTTAAGTTCTGTAAAGCTGCTTTAAGACAGTGACCATTGTAAAAAGCGCTATAGAAATAAACTTGACCTTTACCATCCTATATACACTTGTGTGCTAATTTGAAGGTAACAATTTGGGGAAGAACCACATATGGCTGGAAAAATCAAGCGTCCCATATAGTGTATATATGTTTGTGCATATAGTATTTCTTGTTTTTGCAGGCGTATAAATGGAATTTAGGTACCTCCGATTTTTTTTGACAGTAGATAAACAACCAGGAATACATCTAACTACAGCTTGATTTATGTTACGTGGAACTGAATTGATTTATGTCACAAAACTTTTTCCCCTGATCTGCCAATCATCATAAAGGCATTTTTTTGTTTTGTTTTATTTTGTATTTGTATTTTTTTGACACTTCATTAATCTTGACCACAAGAAGCAGTTAAATCAAAGTCACTAACATAAGAAGACCTTTAAGCAAACTACAAAGGCTGCCTAATAAGCACCTAACCTGTTCAAAAGACCTGTTCTTCCCTGTTGAGTTATCAAACAGACCAACTCGATGTAGAAACACTCAGTATCGTGTTTCAGTATAAACACAGTACTCTAGACAGTTTGTATTTTCGAAATAGTATTGGTTTGGTACTGGTATAAAAAGAAAACTATGAAATGTAAGGAGTGAAATGTGTGTTTACAGCTTGGTGATTTGGTTAAATTTGCACAAAGCACATATTGCCCTAAAATGATTTATTTAAGGAAGTACTTATGTATTCTCAAGTAATGCTCATCTCTGTTGTAGTTTAAAAGCTTCCAAAAGTTTAGATCTCATTGTAACATTTAACACAAAACCAGCTTTTGGATGACATATTTAACATCATTTCTATTATAGGCTTCTCATTAAAGTCTTTCAGTTGTTTGACAGTACTTCTGCATATCTCTATTTCAGCTTTAGCCACTCCTGAGAAAACAGATGAGTTCCTGCTGGCCAGGTTCAAAGGTGATGGTGTTCGGTACAAGGCCAAGCTGATAGGAGTGGATGATGTGCCTGAGGCCAGAGGGGACAAAATGAGCCAAGACTCTATGATGAAACTGAAGGTAGACAGTAAAACTAGACTAATGATTAATATTAAAGAAATAGTAAAAAAAAAAAAAATTTTTTTGCATTTAACACATTACAAATTTGAAACTTTCTGATTGTGTATGTTTTTATAATCAAATGAGATAAAAGGGAAATGAATTGTTCAGTCAAATGTGAAAGGTTTTTTTAATACTTGTGAAATGATGAAAGATTATCTGGTCTCTATGCCTCAAATAGCTAGCAGTACTGCAAACAAGGTCTTAGCAAGTAAAGAATTTGTCATTATGAGATTTTATAAGACCATTAGACTAGACATGGGCTTTATTTATAGAATAATTAATATTATTAATATTTATAAACTACTAAATCTAATTAAAAATCTAAAATCTAATCTAATTAAATCTAAATCTAATTCTGTTCTAACAACATCCACACTTCTGAGAAGATGTTTAACTCGATTTTGGAGTGTAGTTGAGGGGATTTGTGCTCATTCAGCCAAAGGCTTTTAGTAAAGTCAGGTACTGATGGTACACAAGGTGTTCCAATTTATCCCAAATGTGTACAATAGGGTTAAGGTCAAAGCTCTATAGCAGGCCACTCAAGATTATTCTACTCCAACCCATGTTAACATCTTCATGGAGCTTGTTTTGTGCATATTTGCCACGCTAAAACCGGTGTTAAAGTGAAGGGAAAATGTATTGCTGCCACTAGACATCCTATACACTTGTGTGCCTCCAATTTTATGGGAACAATTTGGGGAAGAACCACAAATGGCTGGAAAAGTGAGGTGTTCCAATACTTTAGTGCATATCGTGTTTCTTGTTTTTGCAGGTGTATTAAGGGGATTTAGGTACCTCAGATTGACTTTCTTTGACAGTAGCTAAACAACCAGGATTTTTATTGCTGAATATTTAAGCAAATGTATAAAAAAGGTTGTTTTGTTGCAATTCTTTGTTTTATCACGTCATCTATAATAATTTGCATTTCGGAGAGTTTCGGATAGGACAGGTTCCAGGCATTGAATAATTTTTTTTCAATGTTACAATACATTTTCTGTACATTTTGCATTTTTTTATTATTTCAGTGACATAAAAATGTATTTGCACTTTGTAAGCTTGTGGCCGTTTCTCAGGGCAAAGCGGCAACCGCACGCTCTCAGGGCAAACACAAACAGAGAGTTTGGGTGAACATCTCTCTCTCAGGAATCACTATTACAGAAGAGAAGTCAGGGGTGAGTTGCCTTTGACATTTGCTTACATATGTCATCATGTTAAATAGAAAAGTGTTCCGTTTTTTTTTACACTAATTCTAAATGATGGTGTCTCTGTAGGCGATACTGATGGAACATGCAGTGAACAAGATCTCTTTCATAGCTCGCGACGTCACGGACAATCGAGCATTCGGCTACGTGTGTGGTGCAGAGGGCCAGCACCAGTTCTTCGCTATTAAAACTGCTCAGCAGGTCCAATGACGTTCCTTTGTAGCATATAGAATGAATTTTCTTGAAATTCCACTCAAATTTGCAAGCAGAGTAACAGTCGCATATCCGTGCAGGCGGAGCCTCTCGTTATTGACCTGAAGGACCTTTTTCAGCTCATCTTTAATATGAGGAAAAAAGAAGCAGAAGGTTCAAAGAAGGTACAGGATGTATTTATATTGGATTACTGCATAGACACAACCAGAAAACTTCTGTTAAGACTTTCTAATTACATCTTTCACCTCAGAAAGGAGCTATTTTTTACAGCGGCATAAAAGTTATTATGGGAATTATATGCTGTATATAGTAACAAAAATGGTCAGTCCAGACATCCAAAAAAAAAAAACCTAGGTCGCATCATTTTAAGGCTAAAAGCTTGATTTGCACCAGATATGAGAGTAATGCAAAGTTGATTATGTTTTGGAATAAGCATGAAATACATTTCAAACCTGTTTCTTATTGTAGCACCCACTCAAAATTTAGTCCAGACAGGGTGGGTTTACTTTTTTGTTTTTAGAGTCCACAGACATTTATTTTTTTATTTCCACATATGCTGACTAAGAAAATAATAGCTTTTATGTTGTCTCGTCATGAATTAACTCCTAATCACAGTTGTACATGGCATGTGCTGTATTTGCCATGTTTATTGTGTTTTGTGTTATTTCTGGGATATTACTAATCTGATTTTATCTCTTCTTCAGGAAGAAACAAGCAAAATGGTAGAGGTAAATATTGAACATAACAGGGATGTTAAATGAGTAATAAATAATATACTGATGAAACCTTTAGATATATATAAAATAATGCTGAAATAAATGTCCTTTTTTTTTTTTTCTACTCCAGAATGGAAGCGATGCCTCACTAGGCAATAGAAAAGTAAGTATTTGTTATGTTGTGTTTTTGGGTTTTAGGGTTAGCACCCATGGTATTGCATTATTCATATCTTATAACAGAAGTTTATTGTGTGACAACTGTAAACATGATGTTCTTCAATTCAAGAAAAACAGAAAACAGGAAGTGACACAAACAAACTAACAATCTCCATGTAGACTCCCGGTAGACTTATTTTTTTGGACTGCATGAGAACAAAAATATTTTTGACAGTTAAAGCACATTTCAACTTTTCTTAGTTTTGTGGCCATTTAAACTTTGTATGACTTGCAGTCACTGACCACCAATTTAATCACTTGTTTTCGGCTGTTTTTTTCACCCACGTCTCATTGCCTCTAGGGTGTGGAACAGCTGGACCTGTTTGGAGACATGTCAACCCCGCCAGACATGAACTCTCCTTCGGTAAGAAATCCAGTAAAACACTCTTGTTAGAGTCAAAATTAATTAATAATTCTTGCAACATTTGTCTTACAAGTAAATAATCCAGTATTCTGAGCTATGTGAATTTTACTGAGATCAACATCAAATATTTAGCAGGATCCTTGTTTCTCCACATAAACTTGTTCTTTAGCAGAACCATGGTATGTCAAATAAATTAGACATGTCTGGTTCCAGCTTGCCTCTCCAGCTGTGTTTTTGGACCTTGTTTTCTAGACTTTGGTTTTCTTGCAAAGTGTCAGACTGGCCTCCGCTTTAAGGAAATGAGGTTTTTGGGAGTAATGGAGTTTGACTGAAGCCAAGAATAATATCTGACGTTGTTACTTACACAAGACTCACTTGTTAGCTGTTAGTTCTTGCAAATGAAACCGATTTTTCTTCCTCTTTGACTGTAAGAACAATAAGCAAAAGTGTTGATTAGTCAAAAACCCAGGATATTTAAAGGGTTTAAAGAAAGAGGCTGTGAAAATGAATGAGTCCATTGATCTGGAAAGCAGCATAGAAAAAGCATTTGGAAAGGATGTAGTAAAATAATAACCCCCGATGAAATGGTATTTGCATGGATTTTATGCTTATTCCTAATGAAGTGTCTGTTTTTTTATTCAATTGCAATAACCATGAGAGTTAAAGTTCAGGTAATTATCAAATTAAATAGATGTCTGTAAATTCCGTTGAACCATTACAGTGTTTTAGCAAAACACTTTCTTTTCCAGTCATGATTGTGCATGAGAATCATTGAGGTCAATCATCATAGCATGCCAGTGTTGGTGGTTGCATATCATAAAATGAACGCATTTTTCATTCTCTCTCAGGGTTGCATGTTTTGTTTTGAAAAACTTAATAGAATTTTATTCCTTACTGATGCGTTATCTTTCCTCAGGAACCTGAGGACATCCTCTTGTTAGATTTGTCCACCGAAATAGACAGCAACCAGAACTGTGTGAAAGGCAACCCATTTATCAATTCATCTTCAACCCTCAGAGCCCAGTCCAGCCTCTCGCCTGAGAACCCCTTTTCCTCTCAGCTCAACTTCTTCCCCACCCCTAGCCACGATCCCTTCCGGGATGATCCCTTCTCCAAAAGTAACAACCAAACAGCCAATCACAACTCTAACTCCCAGTCATTTTTCAATGGCGACCCCAAGAACGGTGACTCAGATTACTTGGGCCAGCAATTCGACCAGATCTCCACTAGGACAATGGTCCAGACACTCAGTAATGGCCAGTGGCCACTAGATGGCAGACCAGCAGAGACAACTGCCTGGACTCAAAATACAATACCAGAGAGGGAACAGAACGGCCATAGCGGAAAAGTGACACCAGATCTGTTTGTGGAAAAGGCTCAGAATGGAGTCAAGCATGAGAACGGAAGCAAGCCTGAAGCTCCTGTCAACCAAGCCAAGGATTCTATTATCATAAGCCCTCCGCCTCTTAACACAAAAGCTGGCAGAGGAAGGAGGAGTGTGAAGGTGAGGATGGAAACATGTTCAGTTTGACAGGTCATTTTGACAGGTTTTATATATTTTACAAACTAGAGGCTGTTTTTTCAGCCTGTGATTTCAGCATGTGCCTGGTCTTTAGGAACCTTTATTTACTCTTTATTTTCAGACAGTTTCTGTAACATACTGTGGTTAAATATAATGTTTTTAGCTCTGCATTTACACAGGGGTATGGCTAGACATGAGATTAGGTAGGTTGTGTATATTATCTCGAACAATAAAAGAAGCGAACCAATTTAACTTTAACCACCCTGTCACCTAAAGTAATATTTAGCCCATAAACACTGTTTTACAATTTTGTGGCTGAAATAGCATATAAGTATTTTCAACCTTTCATTACAACAAGTCAAAACCTATATCAGGTTAATGGCACATGCTTAAGTGTTGTGGTTCTAATGAATGGTTGCACTTTTTCTAAATACCCAATAAGGAAGCTGAACATTTGGTTATACATCAGGACCGTGAACTCATTTAGTTTTATATATATATTTTTTTTTTTTTTTTTTTTTTTTTTTATAAATATGAGATATATTCACATGCTGTTGAATATGTGTGATAAATGAGAAGTTTTACACCAACATATATATAGAATTTTGTTTTGGAAAAAATATAGATTTTGTATTTTTTTTTTTTACATTTTACTAAATATCATTATCATCATAGTTTTATAGTTCTAAGCTCTCAACCTGGTTCTCTTGCATGGTGTTCTAATGATTTGATCTGATCTCTTAATGCTTCAGTGAATTAGAGAACATTAGGTAAGAACTGACCATGTGCAATTTTCTTCTGCCTTTGTGATTTTAAGGACGTCAACATTTCAGGATTTGATAGACAGTACCACAAATCATTCATAATAAAAACTTCTTAATGTTTTTGTATGCACTCCTCAGTCTCCAACAAATGAAAACGTTGCTGTAGATCCATTCACTTCACCCACCCAGTCGGAATCTCCATCTCCTCCTCGACCCGACTGTACTCCATTGAGCTCTGTTGATTTTTTCAGCAAGAGCTCCAACGGTGCTTCAGACACCCTCGCTGGCCTTGGTACAATCTTCAAAAACTAAGTTAGATTTTTATATGCCTCAATTGACCTTTTGCTTCTTTCTTAAAAAATGTGAAAAGCTGCCATTTCAGATGCAATGTATCTAGCGCCATCTTTCAGTTTTGAATGAAATGTTTTATTTCAGCTTAACAATACTGAGTTTCTTTTTTTAAGGAGGGCTGTCACTTGGACACTTATCTTCCTCCTCAAATCCTGGTACAGCCACATGGAATGAGTCCCTCTCTCCCATGTTCCCCGCAACTACCAATGTCCCTAATACTTTCACACAGCCCTCAGCCTATTCCAACACTCCAGTCCAAAATTGGCCAGGCAACCATGGAGTTTTCGGGACTACATCCACTCAGCAGCTTCCTTCCTGGGGACCGAACAACACTCCTGTCTCTAATGGAGCCTGGAGTCAGCATTCAACTTTGGGGAACCCTTTCCAATCCAACATCTTTCCACCAACATCAAGCATAATGTCCGGGGGACAGCAGAGCTCCAGCCCTCCTCCACTGATCCCACCACGGTCAGGACCCGTCAAAGAACCTCCTAAGCTGGACACCGATGCCTTTGTAGACCTGGATCCTTTGGGGGAAAAAGAGAAGAGGGACATCAAGGAAATGTTTAAGGATTTCCAAATGGCTAAGCCGCCCAATGCCTTGGCTAAGAATGGTACGAAGGCAGAATTTGCTCTTTTCTCTGTTTTTAGGTTGCTTTAAATAGCAATGTGATCAGACTTCGCTGTGAGTCTGTTTTTACGTTTGTGAGCAAGTGTTTTTAATGGATGCCTTGTTTTTCACAGAACCACTAAAAGTTGGTGGCCAGAACTTGTTTGATAGCCCTTTTGGATCAGGTGGTTTTGAAGCACCAGCAACTATTCAGGCAAGCATTTCTTTACCTCAGGTAGTGAAACAATTCTCGCTAGGTTTTAGTTTCATTATTATTAATGTTTTCACGTTGCAGGCATGCCGCAAGCTAGACATAAGACCTGTGTTACTTTTAGCTTTACCAGACTTTCGTAGTGTATTGTTAGCTGAATGTAATACTAGCTAACTGAAGTAGAAGTAGAATAACTGATTGAGTACATATTTATTTATTATCAAGTGTATGCAGTGTAATCCATTCACTTACCAGGTTCATACCATTCAGTTCTCTGATTTCCTTTTCAAATGTGCGACTGCATTTTACACATTAGTAGTGTTTTTGTTATAATCAAGACTGCTTTTTTTTGGCAGTTTTGCTTGTCTTACATAAACAAACTGCTATTTTACAGAGTGCTCCTGCTATCAAGGCTGTTGGATCAGATCCCTTTAGAGCCCCATTTGGAAACCCCTTTGCATGATGACCCTTCAAATTCATGGATCTCCAAAGTGAGTCAAGCTAAATTTGACAGTAAATGTATTAGGCTAGTCCAGTTCATATCATTTGCATAATATTTTCCATTCTGTACTAGCTCAGTAAACATGGCTTGTACACTTCTACCCATAATGTTTGCACTGCAAATTTTATGGTTGTTTTTTTTTTTTCACAGCAACTCCGGTTAAAGCACAAGGTTTTCCTGTGAAGCGTTGCGTTGTCCAATCTACATGGCCTAACAAAGATGGCACCCAAAAGCTCCATTAAAGCCCTCCTACTTCAGAAACATAGTAAAAGATGACCTTTCATGCAGTTCCCGATGCCATGACGGCGGCGTGCAAATTAACACTGATATTGCTTCACGTTATATGGCACTAAACTAGTGGTTAATGCCGCCAGTGGCGCGAAAGCACAAACTGAACCAGAGGAGAATGCTGAGTGTTCATTGCACAGATAAAAATTACAGAAGAACAGTAAAGTGGAGTAGGTCAGCTTTGTGTTCTGTACTGCAGTATTATCGCTTGTGTTTTTATTTCATTTACTTGGCGGACACTTATTAATTTGCAGATGATTTATCAGAAAATAGCCTTTAATGCGAGACTATTTAGTGACATGAGTGCTATTTTTTCATGATCATTAATCCACATTGAAGTTTGTGGCCAAATGGATACATATATTTCTGCATACCAGCTGGATTAATGTGCGTCATTTTATACTTTTGATGATGATGATGGCCAGAGTACAGTCACTCCTATGGAGATGATAGAAAAATTGACAGGCTACAGCTGGCAATCTGCTTTATATTGTTCTAGTATTGATCTGATAATGTCTTGGGCTGAGTGTTTTACTCCACTCTGTATTGTACTATTGAAATATTATCAAGCTTAATGTTCAGTTTTATATAATGTGTTCAGGTGTCATATGTGGACACTGATCATCCCAAAACGTTCATGTACTTGACATAAGAACGTCTATGTACGTATATGTATGTATGTATTGCGAAGATGATGGTCAGACACTCACTTTTCTTACCATGTTACGCCGAGTGACAACGAAGAAAACAAGTAAGCATGGAGTGTGCTGTACACTGTGAGATCTAAGTCGTGATCTAAGACTTGGATTATCAGCGTGCCTTCACCTCAGTGACTTTAAGGCAAGAAAAGGAAGACTGAAAGACGATCTGCCTGTACTGTACTGGAAGTCTTGTCATAATGACTTATGAGTTATGTGTGTATGGAACTGTGTGTATTATGTGTGTGTCTGTGTATAAATATATATAAAAATTTATATATACTCAATTGTGCACTATGGCATTTATCTTGCAACTGTAGTTGTTACAATAAACTGGAATGGCAGTTAAAAGAATGGGATCGAAATATGTCCTATTTATCTGTATCAATTTATATTTCAACTTTTATTGGAGTATGTGTTTAAATAAAGCAAATTCTGGCTCTTTAATAATGTTTCAAATGTCAGTTGTGTGTATGTGTATATGTTTGACTGTCTAAATGTATATCAATGTTCATAAAAACTGCATTTTAATCTTTTTATTTAGTACTGATTTGACTAAGGTGAGAATCGTTTTTATTTTGTTTTATTTAATTCGGCTAAATAGAGTATTAACTTAAAGTATTTAACTTTTTGTAAATCTCTCTTTATATCTAGCAAAATAGGCCATACTGTAATTTCAAGAATACGTTATTACGGAGATTTGCTAGATGCATTGAAGAAATAAGAAAAAAGACAAATATGAGTTTTAGTGTTGCTATAAAAAATACAGTTTTACTAAAAGCATGTGAAACTAATTAATAGCAATACAATGGCAAGAGCTTTGTTAAATTACTTTGCAAAATAGAACGTAATGTCTAATAAAATAAAATGAAGTGCATGATTATATTAATAAAAAAATAGATAGATCGATAGATCGATCGATAGATAGATAGATAGATAGATAGATAGATAGATAGATAGATAGATAGATAGATAGATAGATAGATAGATGTCTAATAAAAATTAAATAAATGTTTTGAATTAATTAAAAATAAATAAAATTAAGTGCATAAATTAATGCTAGCTAGATAGATAGATGCATATAATGTCTAATAAAATAGAATTATTAATTAAAATGAATTAAATTAAATTAAGTGCATGAATAAATATTAAAAATAGATAGATAGATAGATAGATAGATAGATAGATAGATAGATAGATAGATAGATAGATAGATAGATAGATAGATAGATAGATAGATAGATAGATAGATAGATAGATGTGCAATGTCTAATCAAATGGAATTGATTAGAATTAATTTAAAATAAATAAAATTAAGTGCATAAATTAATATGATGATAGATAGATAGATAGATAGATAGATAGATAGATAGATAGATAGATAGATAGATAGATAGATAGATAGATAGATAGATAGATAGATAGATGCATATAATGTCTAATAAAATAGAATTTTTAATTAAAATGAATTATCAAAATAAATACAATTAAGTGCATAAATAAATAATAAAAATATATTATAGAACATTAGGAAATAAATGTTTATCCTACACCATTCTGAACATTTGGTATAATATTAATTATTTTTAGTTACTGATCAGGTCCAACACCAACACGATTCAATGGTCACGTCAGAGCTCAGCTTAACACGTGCTCCCAATCAATCACCGTTGATTTAGGTGAACTCGTCGCAATGGTTTACGGGAAATGAAGGGTTTGTTCAGCCTTACGGAATGTAAACTGGATCAAGATAAACTACAATTCCCATAATCTCCTGAAACAACGCTACAGCTGAGTGCAGCAGCGTGAGAGAGTAGCCTGAACCGGCCAGTGTGGTGCTGAGAGAGAGGGACAGAGACACTGAAACACAGGGAGACACAGAGACACAGATATATTGAGTTGTGTTTGAGCTCTTCAGCGCTTCAAAAGCGGCTTGCTGCTAAAGTGAGTCATAATGTCCTCTGTTTGTCAGTTAACTGACACTTCCCACGTGTTGTGGTAAGGTTTGGAGGTTGTAAAGCGTGCGTGCGTGTGTGTGTGTGTGTGTGTGTGTGTGTGTGTGTGTGTGTGTGTGTGTGTGTGTGTGTGTGTGTGTGTGCGCGCGTGTGCGCGTGCTGTCTCAGCACAGCCAAGCCCAGTTGAACCACAGTTTGGATAAATTTGAATAAAGCAGCAAATAACAGTTATTTGTTGCGTTATTTGTTACTTGATATATATTTTCACTACTACTTTAGTCCTATATTAATAATATTAAATTGAAATTCTTACATAAAGAACTTATCTATAGATATATTTTTTTCTCCATATATTAATTTATTAGGTGAAGGCCCTTGGGATTAGTCATGGGCACCTTATATGTAATTGGTCCTCTGTGATTAGGTCTGTTGTGTATTTCTGTGGTGTGATGTTTGTGCTGGAATTGTACTTTACTTGTAAATTCTCTCTCCTCTCTGTTTATCTGTTATTTAAGAATGATGAGAAGATCGAGAATTAGCGTTAAACCCAACGTCAGGTCTGGAAATCGGACTGGTACGATTGGCGAGCAGGTCTGCGAGGCGGAGAGAGGAGCAGGTGACCCCTTGCCAGTCGACGAAGCTGTAGAAGTGGTCAGACCAGCGCCATTTCATCAGCAAACTGTAGCACTTAACAATACTTCTGAGAATTTGGCTATTGTAGATGTTCCCGGAACACCTTCAGGGTTGAATCTGTAAGTATGTCCTGTCTTGCAGAGACTGTTTAATGTATAATTTTTCAGATTTTAAGCTACTAATCCTTGAATCCTTAAATATGGTTTGACATTAAGTTTATAATCGAACATATAGAGGAATGCGTGCTGACTCACTGGATGGTATACAGTATGGAGAACTTTCTCACTCTTTAATGTAGAAACGATGGAGCACCCTCTAGTGGAGCTGCCACTTCATCTGCTCCAAGTAGAAGAATGAGGATATTAGCGACTCCAAAACTCGGACCGAAACATACTTCCACACCTCGAACGCAAACAAAATGTCAAGCCAGGATGCCTATTTTGGCCCCAGCACCCATTCCAAATGAGGAACATGTTCAGATTAAGTCAGGGTCACCTAGAAGGTCCACATCTACTACAAATCTGCCTGCAAAATGTTTGGAAATGACCAACACGTCATCTCTGTGTGCTCCTTCTACCTCTGGTCTTCAAAAGTCTACAGTTCATGGGAAAAATTCAATGGAGGATTCTCCACCATCTCCACAGCCTGGTCAAGTTCCTCTAAAACCATCACAAGAACCGGAACCTCCTGGTTGTCTATCTTCCTCTGATCTGTCTTTAACTTGCAATACACCTTCCCAGTTTGATAAGACAGGTTCTTCTGAGATGACTGAGAAATCATCAGACAAAGACAGGATTTTAAGGGCTCTTAAACTGAAGGAACTGATGAAGATTGAACGGAGAAAGGATCTTCAGGTAAATTAAATAGATTTTTTTATATATATGAATGAACGAATGACTTTACAATTAGTCATAATGAGTAATAGTTAACAAGTTAATTTTCCTTTTTATCCAATAGATGAAAAAAAGATGGGTTGGTCATAAAGAGTATACAGCGTTGGACCGCAGTAAAATGACCATGAGGGACCTCATCTACTTCTTACCCAATACCAGTCCCATGAGGTAGGCATCTTCTAGTTTTTTGTTCTTTTCTAGAAAAATCTAGAACTATCCAAGATATTCTGCACCTAATGAATTCATTTTACACAATCTAAAAGGTCTTCCGAAGAGCGTGAGGAGAACCAAGCAGAGACCATTATTCCACCTTCGCCCAGGTAATGAACATCACAACAAGGCATATTCTACAGGAAATCTTCTGTTTAAAATTTTTTTATGGGTAGTCAGTTATTTTGTTTGTATTTTTGTAAAGTTGGTTAGCCATCAGTATCACATTGTACTTTTATTTATATTTTGCGTCTCTATCAAAGCATCTTAATCGGAATGCTGCTTAAAAGTCTTCCTTATTTTTTTCTTTTTTTATACCAGTATACCCTTATGTTAGATATTTCCCTGCTATCTGTGGCCACGTCAGTGATGAAGCAGTCCTGGTTTGATCTCAAGCTTTAGTTTGACAGCTTTCAGGACCCTACCCAACCCCCCACTCATGTCTTTATGCTCATTCTGAGTCAGGTTTCCTCTCTACTGCCATAAAACATTTCAGTAAATGGACACCGCTAAGAAAAGTCCTCATTACAGTCTAGTGAAAGACTGATACAAGAAGTCCCTATGTTGCAATGGTTCGCCTTACGATTTTTCCAATCTTAGGCTGCTGATTGCGATACAAAAATTTTTTACAATTATTTATTTTTGTTCAATACGTTGGGGTGCTGCCAGGATGTGCGCACCTCCCACCTTGTGAGATGCCTCACTCTCGCCAGTGGTCCACAGAGTTCAGTTGTCTCAGAGTTACAGTGTTTGTTTTTCTGTGTTTTTGGTGTTTCAAAGCCCAATTTCAGCTGGACACTGAAACAGAGAGTGTGGACGCGCCCGTTGCCACATACATATATACTGTAAAGTTTATACCTTACGGTAGTGTAAATTGCTCTGTTTTGCTAAATTATGTACATTATTAACACATTACTGTATACTACTTCATACTGATCACTATTCTTTAAGACTCCTGGGTAGGCTAGGCCATGTCTCAATTTATGATCTTTTCAATTTACAATGGTGTCGTTGTAATGCATCTCCATCGTAAGTCGGGGAACTACCTCTATTCCATTACACCTCAAATGTGTTACCTGCAGATGTTATTACTAGTGTATAAAGGCTAATATTAAACCGAGAGCTATTGTTTGCAGTTTTGTAATTACATTACTAAAGTAGTACATTTGAAAAATGATTTAGGCAGCAAATAAAAACAGCAGAACGGGATGATGAAGATGAAGAGGAGTCCGACAATGAAGAAATGCTGGTGCCGAAGGTCAGAGTGGCGGAGGACGGATCAATCATTCTGGATGAAGAAAGGTACCGTTACTTCAGCTGTTGTTACAAATGTTTTTGGATTTAATACACTGCCTTTAGGATCATATCGAATATCAACTGATTTTGTGTTCTAGTTTGAGCGTGCGAGTACAAAGGACCTCGAATACCAAGGTGCTGGAGGGCTCGATGGCCCTGTTTGAGCGCGGCTCTACTACAACTTACACCAGTTTCAGAACAACAAACCATGTGAAGAGCTGGTCAGTCAGAGGTGACGCAGCCGATATACTTTTCTTTTTTTCTTTTTTTTTCTTTACCTCTTTATAATGCATATAAAATATTTTGTTTAGGTTTCACAGTTCCAGCTTTCACATTTCTAGTTGCACTTCTAAAATGTTCTTTTCTGTGTGTGTTTCAGAGACAGACTTGTTCTTCTTGGCCATTAGCATGGTGGGGACGGATTTCACTTTGGTTGGCCAGCTGTTAAACCATCGCAGCCGCATAGCAATTAAGGCATTTTTTTTTTTCATTTTTCACGGTGTCATTCGTATAAATATCCTCAAATAATGTTTTGTGACTTTCTGTGTACTATTATTTGACGTTGTTTATAGAACAAATTTAAGAAGGAGGAGAGACTCAACCCATGGAGAGTAGACAAAGCTTTGAGTGAGTTCCTTCTTTCTCAGCCTCACAAATATAAGCCTTGATTAGTGCAGTTACTTTATAATGAATTTGTTGTCTGTGTGTCCTATATTTAACCCTTCCAAGGAAACAAGCGACCCTATGACAAGGAGTTCTTCAGCTATTTGCTAGAGAAGATTTTGGCAAAAGATAAAGACAAAAGAAAATCTGTCAAATTGATTCTGCCAAAAACCAAGAAACAGAGGAAATCAAAAGGTACCATTATATATACTGTACACTGACCAGGCATGACATTATATTATTATGACCATTGAGTAAATAACACTGATTAAGAGATAATCAGGGCACCTATTAGTGGGTTGGGTATATTAGGCAGCAAGTGAACATTTTGTCCACAAAGTTGATGTGTTAGAAGCAGGAATAATGGGTGAGCGTAAGGATTTGAGTGAGTTTGATGAGGGCCAAGTAGTGATTTCTAGATGACTGGGGCAGAGAATCTCCAAAAACTGCAGCTCTTGTGGGATGTTCCTGGTCTGCAGCACTCGGTATCTATCAAAAGTGCTCCAAGGAAGGAACAGTGGTGAACCAGTGACAGGGTCATGGGCGACCAAGGCTCACTAATGCAGGTGTGGAGCAAAGGCTGGCCCATGTGGTCTGATCCTGTAGCTCTAATTGCTGAAGTAGTTAATGCTGTTGATGCTCAATGGGTCAGGACTGTTTTGACAGCAAAACGGGACCATCACAATATCAGGCAGGTGGTCATATTGGTATGCTTGATCAGTGGCCAAAAAGTTATGGATGGTCGGTGTACTAAAGAGCAGTACAAAACAATATCAATCTCTGCAGCATCTGTTAAGCAGCAGCGCCAATTAGCTTCTTAATCCAGTCAAGTTTCTTCAATGCTACAGTAAGTCAAGTTTTTTGTTTATTTTGATAGGAAAAACATCTCATGGAATTTGTATTAGTGATGACAATGCTGGCGACGATGATGTCTTCAGTGTGGATGATTATGGAGACTTGGCGGATGATGCAGACCTCCTTGTGGAAAAAGAAAATGAAGATGTGTCTAATGTAAATGAAGAGAATCCCTCTGTCCCTGCTAAAAAGAGATGCAAACGAACAAGAGACGTCTACAAGGATAAAGACCAAAGCAATTCCGTGGAGAAACAAGTCAAAAGGAAAAGGCAAAGGAAATGTAGCAAGAACACAAGTGGTATGTATATAAAAGTGTCAAAGTCAGGTAACAATGTGCATTATTATTGGCACCTCTTATTGAAACAGGAAGTAATTGTATTTGGGGCAGTTTAGTTTAATTTTGTTTTTAATTTTTGTTTAATTTTAGAGGTGCATTCCAAGGAGGATACTGAAGGTCTAAGCAGCCTTAGTGTTGAAGGTGACACTATGAACCTAGATAAGGAGGATGAACTTGCAAGAAGCACTTCAGCTTCGAAAAGAAGGCGTAAAAGCTCAAAAAGCAGTGAGGAGAAACAAACTGAAAAGCCTGCTAAAGTAAAAAAGGCCAAGCAACGCAAGAAATCGCGCAAAGGTTGTCGTTATGATCAGACTTTATTCAACATAATTGTCTTGCTTGTTCGGTTTGGTGAGTATTCAGTGTTTAGGTTTTTAACTTTGTCTGTTCATCATTAAATTGACAGTGGTCAGTGACCATGAAGAGTCTGTCGGTGAACACGAGGAGGGCAGCATCGTGGATGAGAATGGCTCTGCTATTAAAAAGAAGAGAAAACAAGCTAAAAACAGTGATTTGAATGGAGATGAGGCAGGCAAGGGGAAAAACAGAAAGAGAAAGAAGGCACAGAAAAGTAAGCTTTTTATTCTTTACTCAGAGACCTTTTAAAGCTCTACTTAATGCTGTGCAAGATTTTTCAGTTTACTGTTTTTTCTTTTTTTTTTAGGTACAGTACAAGAGGAGGGAACTGCAGAAGGAGAATCATCGTTAGATTTCCAGGAGGCTAAAGAGTAACACATTTCTGTTCTGAATGATAAAATTCATGCCTGTAGATGTTCCAATTCATACAAATCCCTCACTTTATTTGTATTTTCCATTTGGCTAGAAGTAATGCTCCAGACACAGCTGAAGTTCCACCAAAAACTACCAGGCGAAGTAAGAAGCTTTTGCCTAATTTGGCTGCAACACGAAAGAAGAAATGCAACAAACCAGAAGCTGCTGCTGACATTAAAACAGAAAGTCAATATGAGAATAACCATGAATCCATTTTGACGGTGTGAATTTACTCCCCATTGATGTCTTGTGTACAAAACTTGGGTGATTTTTTAGCAATGTCACTGCCAATTCTGGCTTCTACCCTTTTTTTTTTGATGATGTAGGCAGCAGGCAGTCCTGTCCAGGATGAAAGACTTCAGATGCAAGCAGCTGTTGTGCTGGAAAAGACCCCCCCAAGGTACATCACTCCGAGGTGTTCACCTTATCATTTCAATTATTTTATTAATTACTTTCTCTTTCCTGTTTGTTTATTACAGGCAGCTAAATTCTCTCAGCCCTTCAAAAGTCCAGTGCAAAAATCAGGACTTGGAGCCCTCAATGAGCTCTAATGCTTCTTCATCTAGCATTGAGTGTTCTACTCAGCAGGCAAGAAAGCAAAGAGCAGGAAGGGTGAAGCGCGATCTGTCCACTAGTGGGAAGTTGGGAAGTAGAGAAAAAATGATAGATCAGGATGTGGCTGAACCTGTGAGCACAATGGGTCTATTAGAGCAAATCATCCAGGAATCGGAAAATCCGGAAGAAGACAACTCTATGAATGAGGTGCACATTTCAGAATTCTTGGCACAAGTACCATAAACGGTCTTAGTGTAAAATTGACTGAATCTTTTCTCAATTCTTTTCAGAACCTGATAGATTTATCATGCCTGCCTGATTTAGATAGTAAGTCTAAAACGAAAACAACATGCATATCTTTTTTGGTTATTCATGTCAAGTTCCTAAAAATAAAAATAAAAAATCCTATCCCAGGTCAGATGTTCCAAAGAAGGCCAATGGTAGTGTTATCTCGTGAAGAGGTGGATATGGTCTTCCATGCTCCCGACCACAGTGATGATGAGGATCCATCTGTGAGTCCTCTGGATCTATCATTAAACACCGAGCTCTCTTTTCCACTTCAGTGCAGCAAGCTCTTGATGGATAATGAAGAAGCTGAGGTTGAGGATTGTGTGTTTGAAGAAAATACAAACGAGAGAGCTTCTTGTGAAGAAAGAACATATGAGGATCTGGAGCTAACGGAGTCTGCACTGGTAAGAGAAGCCTCAAAGCAGTACTGACATGAAGGGTTACTTATTGTAGCCTTTCTCATTGCTTATGTTTGTGTTGAAGGCACAACCTGATATCTCAAACATCAGAGACATTCCTTCCTGCTTAAAACCAGAGGGTAAGATTGTTAAGGGATGTGATTTTGTGTTTACAGTTTGGTTACCCATATCGTTAAGTTTCTTTTTGTAAGTTTCAAAATGTCTATTTAGTGTGCAGTCAGCCAGAAGTAGGTCCAAGCAAAGTAACAACCTCATGCTCAATGGAGGAGACTAAACCTCATTTCCAACCGATGGCTGGTAAGGGTAAGATGATTAGCATGATGTAGACTTGGACAGAATATGGGTTTTAGACATTGAATTAAAAAAATAATTGATTTTCACAGATGGGACAACAGCATTTGAAGGTTCTCCACCACTGGTTGTTGATAACGTGGATACTTTCTGCATGAATCCAGATACACCCATGGCCCAAGAAACAACCACCAGTGAAACTACTACACATGGCACTTCATTGGTGATTTTAAATGTCATGGAGCAATCTGAGAAATATATGCCTCCAATCTTACCTAAAGAGTCTGCACCAACTTCCTCTGAAATCACGCCCTATTCAAAGGCGACCCCAATAGAAAGTGAACTGGGATCACAGAGGTCTCTACAGGCAACTCAAGAACCGGAGGAGGAATTGCAAACATCTCTGGAGGGACAAACTTTGGATACGTTGCATGACTTATCAGAAAATATAAAGGGTACACAGGAATCTCTGATTGCAAGTCCAGAAGTAAAAGTGAGAATGCAAGGTTGTGCACTTGCACCAGAGCTCAAGGAAGACTTCCAGGAAAACGTGTCTGTTCAAGCCAGGTTTGTAATAACAATCTAATAATGTAAAAATAAACGTAGGGAAAATGTTATGTCTTTTCATGACACTATACTTTGTTTGATTAGTAGTGCCTCTGGTTCTTCTGAGCTTTGCATCAAACCAACAAGGAGGAGCAGAATTCTGAAGCCTAAACCTAACCTGAGTCAGAAATCTAGAGGCCCAGCTCTCCTAAGCCAAAGACGAAACCTCAAGACTCACAGTACTTTTGAACCAAAGAGCAGCCAGCCTTGTAAGATCGGTGTTAAAAACAATGCACACTGACTTAAATGTTTTATTGCGAGTTATAATTTTTGATTGTTTTTTTTTTATTTTTTTATTTTTAAATGTTGTAGCTGTCTCCACTGAGAGGCTGCCTCATAGTCCTGCTACAGACCAACATGATGCATTTGAAGACATCAGTATGCAGAAGCTCAACAAAGATGTGGAGACATTTCAGTCACATGCAATGGATCAAATGGAATCTGAATCAGTTCTAGGTTCCTTCAGATCAGTTTCCTTGTCTTGTTCTATTGTCCGAGTTCTATTTTTTTGCCCTGTGTTTATCAAATACAAGCTGACTGAGCGGTTTTATTTGTTTCTTTGACCACATGTGCAAACCTCATCAAAGTAACCACTTGCTTTGTCTAAAATAACTGCATTCCTGTGCTGTCTGGAATAAGCAGATGTATTGAGAAATTAAAGAACCAGCTGTTGGCCAATGAGAATGGCACAGAGCCCTGGAGATTGTTTCTCAGTTTTCTTGTTTGCAAAGTGGCCATGGGAGGAGAAAAAAGAAATGTTTTGACTGAAGTCTGTGCAATATGTTAAATGTGTATCCTTCTTCTCATACTGCCAGATCTCAGTGATTCATCTACAGCAGTACCAGATCTGCAGAGCGTTGCTGCAGTAACTCAGAATCCAGCCAGCACTGATGAGCCTCAGGTGGCTTCAGATTGTAGTAGTAGCAAATTTGTTGGATATGTTGGAAAGTATGTACCCCATACACCGTGCAAACCCATCTATGACAAATAAAACACGACTGAACTTTGAACCCAAGAGATTTTCAACAAGCCCTTTTTCCTTTCTTTACAGAATACCACCTTGTACATCATTGCCTTTCCCTTCACCTTCACAGACTAGAGAAGATACTGGCATTGGGCAGATGATCGTTCCATCTGAGGTAGGACCCTGCGGTGTCCTGTTTAGATCAAATGCGTTTGTTCACTCGATATCATGCAAACCGATTCCCTGTTATATATTTTGACAGGATGTCTGTGCCCCAGCAGAAATTCTCCAACTAACTGAAGGTGAGCTTTTTTTTCTTTTTTTTTTTTACAAAATGTTAACTGATCTCAGTGAAGTAGGAACCTTTTCTTCTTCTCTTTAACTGCCACTGTGTTTACGTAGATGGTCACAATGGCGAGGAACCCACCTTTATCTTGACCCTATATGAGATTCCTGTTAAGCAGACCTACCTGCCTTCATCCAGTAATGATTGTGTGATGGCCCTAGACCTTCCCACAGTTGAAAAGCAGGCTTCTTTGGAATTTTCTGACCAGACACATACTTTATCTACATCAGAGTCGTTTAGGTTAGTCTAATCAGACTTGAATGTACATTGTATATACAGTATTTATTATGTGTAATTTTTTGTGTGTACTAAGTGAATTTTTTTCACCTTGCAGAATAGATTCAATTCCCATGGAAGGAAGTGGGACTAAGAAAGTGTATTTGCAGAATGATTTGGGTGTCATTACTAAGGATCTGGCAGAGAATAGCAAGGAGCAAATCTCAGCACACACGTCTCCCGAAATACTTTCACCACAAACAAAGGATGAAGGCACTTCTGCAAATCTGCATTTCGGATCAGAATGGTAAGAGGCTAGATAGCTTCAGTTCAGAATGACTGTCTAAGTTTTAGATTATCATTACAATTTTCTCTAACTTTCCTATTGTTATGTAGCACTGAAACATTACCTCAAGACCCCATAGACACACAGCAGTGTGAGACGGTTTCTCATATGGTGCCGGGTGATCTCGTCGTTCCTGTCTCAGAGAAGGCTGTAAAAAGCAAGCTTCACAGCAAAGAAGACTCTACAGTTAGTCTTCCAGAAAGACAAGACACTCCATGTGAAGAGCTAGCAAAGGTTTCTTTTGTTACCTGGAAATTGGACAAACTGTCTCATTTTAAAGCAATTCAGGGTGATGTCTCTGCAGTTAAATCACATTTTACTTTTCCAAAAGGTAGGAGATTCGTCAGCTGTGTCCAACCCATTATGTCTGGATTCTACAGAGAAGTCAAAAGACGTACCACTTTTGTCAGAGAAGAAAAAAGCACCTGTTAGAAGGAGGGAGAGACAAAGTAAATGCATGTCTATTTCATTATTTTACTGTCACTGATTAATGTTAATTACAGATGGAATATTGTTTTGATTATTCTTATAATTTTTTTGTGATCACCATTTGATTATTTCTGATTTCACAAGTCAAGCCACAGCCTAAACTGGTTAAAAGGGCACATGCTAAAGTCGAGTCCTCAAAAACTGCACATGTAAAGGAGTCGAGTCCGCAAACTACTTCACAGATCGTCTTGCCATCATCTCATGTAAAGAAAGTGCATATACTTTTTTTATTTTATTTTTATTTTTTTTTATATAAAGGATTTGTATAATTATATTCTGTTCCGGTTATCGGTTTTATTGCAAATTAAAGCAAAAAAATTTTACAGCAGGGAAACCTGGCAAGTATTTCAAATACCACTGATGAAAAGTCAGTCGAGAGTATATCCTCTATCGAAGGAAACATGACCTCTGTTAGTAAAGGTAGGCAAATATTGTCTTTTATTTGTCTTAAATCTAACCAGTCCACTGATGATTTATCGTTGTTATTACCTTCTTCCTAAAGGTAAAGAACTAAAGCCCAAATCCACTGCCAAGGAATCTCCAAAAATGTCTCAGGGTGACTTGGATCTCGAGTCAAAACACATCTCTAGTGCTCTTCAGCTATGCAGGAATCCTAAGCTTGAAGAGGAAAGCAGAGGAAATATAACAGGACATACTATAATTAAAGATATGAAGTCATCTGCAGAGGACAAAGAATTATCAATGGCGATGCCCAACGAAGGAGCAATAGTGCAGCCATGCTGTGAGGACAGGAGTTATAGTCTGATGAAGGCGTCAGGGTAAAAAAAAAAAACGCAAATATCAAGTATTATCAAACTGGTTAAAAGAACATTTTTGCAATAACTTCTATATCCCTAATTACTTTTGTTCCTTAGTTCTTCGACTGTGGACAGTGAGAAAACTGAGGCAGAAAGTGACTGGTCTCTAGAAAACAGTCTTCCAAGAGCTGGTGAGCACTTTCAAAAGGTTGGTGTTTTATTTATTTATTTATTTATTTTTAATGATTCCTACCTTTTAAATCTTTGTATTGGTATCTGTATTTATTGATGTAATATAAATATTCTGAGCAGGAACTCAAAATTGAAAATGTGTCCCAGACATTAATTGAAGACTCACCACAGTCGCCATTGATGGACAATAACTCACCTGTCAAAAAGAGTGGTATGAAAATATTGCTTGGAATAAATATTTTCTGAAATATTCATTTCAGATGTAAATCTTTTAATTTTTTTATTCGTGTCATTTCGATCTGAACTCTGCCACCAGGCAAGCAGGAGGTGAAGAGAGCGTGCAGTAAGAACGACCCGACAGAGACAATGCGGAGTTCACAAACATCTCCAGATGCAGCATCACCACAACTAACTAATCTACCTCTGAATAAGAACATGGTGCTACTTGAAGAACAGTTACAGAGAAAGCACCACATCATGCCATGCACTGTTCATCTCTCAAGGTAAAAAAAAAAAAAAAAACAAACAAACGAATCCATCCATTATTTGTATATTTCAATTTGTTGATTTTTGCTTATGTATGTTAGTCTTGACACTGCAGCCTGGAGTCACAAACCCCCTAAGTGTGGAGATTTGCACAGACACAATGCGTCAACAGTGATGAGCTCACAGAGTGTAACAAATATCTCCGAGGCATCATGCATACCATTGCTATCTGAGGAAATGAAATTGGAAGAACCAGAATTAGAAAAGAAATCCCCTACGAGAAGTAAAGGTAGAGATTTATAGAGGTTTTCATTTGTTTTTTTTTTTTTTTTTGTTTACATTATTTCTTCATAATTGGCGGCAATTGTTTTAAGTCAAACTAATTCTCAACGTTTCATTGACAAAACAGGCACGAAAAATGAATCTTCGACAGCTAGAAAATGTGGACATTCAAACCCAGTTCAAACTATTTCACAAACTCGTCAGCTAACCCTAACCAAATGGGTAAAGAGAAAGTTGCATCAGACTGCAGCAAACCAAGAAGAAAAAGAATCTGAGAAGTCTCTTCAAATGCATACAAGATTAAAAGCCAAAGATGTGCACCAACTCCTGCCTGAGAAGACACTGTGAGGGATTTTAATTCATATTTATTGTGGATGAATTTTTCATTTATTTTAATTTTTTATTTATTTTTTTTTTTTTTTTGAAGGTGAGAAGAAAAATGTAATTGTTAATCTGGCTCTTTTGTATTTAAGTTTAAAATCGGAGCATGCGGAAGAACTTGAGGGTTCTCACTTAGCCCCTACTTTGGATGAAAATAAAGAAGTAAACAGCTTCTCTAATAGCATAACAAAATTATATAATGAATACAAAGACACATTCCCAAAATTAAATAAATAAATGATTCTACCAATTTTACTATAGGTGAAAAAATCATCAGAAATGGTCAAGGAATCAGCTGAAATCCCATTTGTATCACAGGTAAAGAAATCACCTGCTAGACGGAGAGGTAAGGCAATCTAACATCTTAATGGTTAAAGCCTATTCACTTACTCTTCACCTTCTACACTTTAGTGACTCCTCTGATCTCTCAAAAGCCAAACTGCAGGTGAAACCAATACTGAGCAAAAGAGCACGTATTAGAAGTGAGGGTGAAACTTCAACAGCTGATCAGCCACAGCCATCACGGTTCGCCTCATCAACATGCCAGAGTGCCCAAACAGCCAGAGAGAAGCAAGAGTCTGACCATGAAGCTATTCCACCTGTAAAAGAGGATTTGAATATATCCAGTATGAAAGCAGACTCAAAAAATGCAGAAGCTTCTTTGATAACAAGTGGATCTCCCATATCTCAAGATACATGGCCAAGGGTTGTTCTGCCACGTGTAAAGTTATGCACTACAGAAGCAGGCGTCTGTTTACCATCAACCTCATCAACATTCTCTCCAGCCAGGGATTCACAAAGTGCACCTCAATCAGTGACTCCTCCACAGGTAAAAATTTACAGTTGCAGTAGACAAAAGGTTTTCAGCATTGGCACTGTGCTACCTCCTGTCATGTCCTTTCAAATGTTTTCTCTGCTCTAATGGAGACACTAAGAGAAAATACTAAGGGAGATTAGTCCAGGACCAGGGATAGACACGTGTTCACTATCTGAAAGCCCTATGGATATGGATTATATACATTTCTGTGTTGTTAGCATGAGGTTCAACACATTTTATCATCACAGTAATATTATCACTTTATTTTTTTGTTTGGTCAAATCTAGCTGAAGAAATCCCCTACGCAAAGGAGCTCTCCCACAGCCAATGAGAATCCTGATAATGACCCATCCAGAGTATCGCAGTTCTTCCTCTGTGATATCTTCACTGAAGTAGACGAGTAATTTCCTCAGAGACTTTATGATCCTGCCATTGCTGCTCAATAAACCGATACCTCATCTAAAGTATTCAGTATAAGCTTTTAAATCAGACACTCTACTTATTGTAGATTTCGTTTTGTCTTGTTGAAGCAAATTTACTTTTACTTAAAAAAAAAAAAAAATGCATAATTTAATTTATATTTAATTTATATTGCTTAAATTGTTTCCTTCACATAGAGTTCTTCTCAGTAATAAATGATAGCTTTCTGACGGTGCAATGGATTATGTGATATAATTCATGATAAATGTACGTTGTATTGTTGTTGCTTTATTTATTATTTAAGATTAAACACAGTGATGTCTGTGTATGTCATTCTTGATTCCTTGCATTTTATTGCAGTCAATGGTCTTTTTTACAGCATGAATAAAAAAAACCTTAACATGTTTGCATAATAGATTTACAGAGTGCCTATTTTTTTAAATGGACATTTACAGGTTAATGTGCTGTGATCATTGAAGATTGTGCGTTTTGATGCATCACAAATATCTATCTAATATAGAATCTCTTATATCTCATATTATCTATCTGTAACTAATGTTTAAATACCACTTTTGAAAGTGGCCCACAAGGTAATTGAAATGGTTATTTTTGCGGTTGATGTCGAGTTAAAGATCAGTTTTGAGTCCCTATTGGTTACAGGTTGGAGATAAATGTACAGGTTTGAGTAAATTTAACATCTGCTTCTTTTGAGCTCTGATATAACCAGATGTGTGCCAATTATTTTGTAATTTTCATAAAATGTCCATCATTACAACTCCTCAATCCTGAGGTTAATGTACTGTTGACTATGTTGACTTTTTGTGTATGCTCTTGCTTTGTTTCTGTGGGTTTCCACTGTTGTTGTTTTTTTTGTATCCTCTCGCCTCCTAGAAAGATGGAAGTAGGTGGACTGGCTTAGATTAATGACCTTTAGGTGTAAAATATATGAATGTGTGTGCGCACATGGTGCACTAGGGTCTTGTCCAGGGTCTATTCCAAGCTTGATATGCAGTCACTACCCAGATCAAGGTAAAGCTGTGAAAATCTTCTTCTTCTTCTTCTTCTTCTTCTTCTTTCGGCTGCTCCCATTAGGGGTCGCCACAGCGGATCATCCGTCTCCATACCACCCTGTCCTCTACATCTGCCTCTTTCACACCAACTACCTGCATGTCTTCCCTCACCACATCCATGAACCTCCTCCTTGGCCTTCCTCTTTTCCTCCTACCTGGTGGCTCCATCTTCAGCATTTTTCTACCAATATAATTCATGTCCCTTCTCTGCACATGTCCAGACCATCTCAATCTCGCCTCCCTCACCTTGTCACCAAAACATCCTACATGTGCTGTCCTCTAATAAACTCATTTCTAATCTTGTCCATCCTCGTCACTCCCAACGAAAACCTTAACATCTTCAGCTCTGCCACCTCCAGCTCCACCTCCTGTCTTTTACTCAATGCCACTGTCTCTAATCCATACAACATCGCAGGTCTCACCACAGTCCTATAAACTTTCCCTTTCATTCTTGCAGATACCCTACTATCACAAATCACTCCTGTCACTCTTCTCCACCCACTCCACCCTGCCTGCACTCTTTTCTTTACGTCTCTAACACACTCTCCATTACTTTGCACTGTTGACCCCAGGTACCTGAACTCCTCCACCTTCTCCACCTCTTCTACCTGCAACCGCATCACTCCACTGCCCTCCCTCTCATTCACACACATGTACTCTGTCTTACTCCTACTGACTTTCATTCCCCTTCTCTCCAGCGCATATCTCCACCTCTCCAGGCTCTTCTCAACCTGCTCTCTACTCTCACCACAAATCACAATATCATCTGCAAACATCATAGTCCAGGGAGACTCCTGTCTGACCTCGTCCGTCAACCTGTCCATCACCACTGCAAACAGGAAAGGGCTCAGGGCCGATCCTTGATGCAGTCCAACCTTCACCCTGAACCAATCTGTCGTACCCACTGCACACTTCACTGCCATCACACTGTCCTCATACATGTCCTGCACCACCCTCACATACTTCTCTGACACACCTGACTTCCTCATACAATACCACAACTCCTCTCTCGGCACCCTGTCGTACGCTTTCGCTAAATCCACAAAAACACAATGTAGCTCCTTCTGTCCTTCTCTATACTTCTCCATCAACATCCTCAAAGCAAATAAGGCATCTGTGGTGCTCTTCCTCGGCATGAAACCATACTGCTGCTCACAGATGGTCACCTCTTCTCTCAGCCTGGCTTCCACTACTCTTTCCCATAACTTCATGGTGTGACTGATCAACTTAATTCCCCTGTAGTTACTGCAGGTCTGCACATCTCCCTTATGTTTAAAGATCGGTACCAGCACACTCCTTCTCCATTCCTCAGGCATCCTCTCCCCTTCCAGAATCCTGTTAAACAATCTGGTTAAAAACTCCACTGCCATCTCTCCTAAACATCTCCATGCTTCTACCGGTATGTCATCTGGTCCAACCGACTTTCCATTCTTCATCCTCTTAATCGCTGCTCTCACTTCCTCCTTACTAATCCTATCTACATCCTGCTTCACCAACTCCACATCCTCCAACCTTCTCTTTTTCTGATTTTCCTCATTCATCAGCTGGTCAAAATACTCCCTCCATCTTCTCAACACACTCTCCTCATTAGTCAACACATTTCCCTCTCCATCCTTTATTGCTCTAACTTGCAGTACATCCTTCCTAGCTCGGTCCCTCTGCCTGGCCAATCGGTATAAATCCTTTTCTCCTTCCTTAGTGTCCAACCTCTTATACAGTTCCTCATATGCCTTTTCCTTGGCTTTCGCCACATCCCTTTTTACCTGCTGCCGCATCTCCTTGTACTCCTGCCTACTTTTCTCATCACTCTGTCGATCCCACTTCTGTTTTGCCAACCTCTTTCCCCTAATGCTCTCCTGCACTTCCTCATTCCACCACCACGTCTCCTTGTCTTGCTTTCTATTTCCAGATGTCACACCAAGTACTTTTCTAGCTGCCTCCCTCATCACTCCTGCAGTAGTTGCCCAATCATCCGGCACCTCTTCACCACCACCAAGCCCCTGTCTGACCTCTTCCCTGAACCTTACACTACACTCTTCCTCCTTCAGTTTCCACCATCTTATTCTTATTTCAATCCTTACTTTCCTCCTCTTCTTCTTCGCCTCCAAATCTGCCCTTCCACATTCCTCTCCTTAAAACCATACCTACCCATCACCTCCTCATCACCTCTGTTCCCTTCACCTACATGCCCATTAAAGTCTGCCCCAATCACCAATCGTTCTTTCCTAGGTACACCATCTACCACTTCATCTAATTCACTCCAGAATCTTTCCTTCTCCTCCATCTCACAGCCAACTTGTGGAGCATAGGCACTGATGACATTTATCATCATCCCTTCAACCTCCACCTTCATGATCATCACCCTATCAGAAACTCTCTTCACCTCCACTACACTCTTACTGTACTCTTCCTTCAGAATCACCCCTACACCATTTCTCTTTCCATCCACACCATGATTAAACAGTTTAAACCCACCTCCAATATTCCTGGCCTTACTCCCTTTCCACTTGGTCTCCTGAACACACAGCATATCTACCTTTCTCCTCTCCATCAAATCAGCTACCTCTCTCCCTTTACCCTTCATAGTACCAACATTTAAAGTACCAACCCGAACCTCTACTCTCCTACACTGCTCCTTTTCCTGCCGTCTCTGTAGACGCCTTCCTCCTCTCCTTCTCCTCCTTCGGCCAACAGTAGCCCAATTTCCACCGGTACCCTGTCGGCTAACGATACCTGTGGCGGTCGTTGTTAACCCGGGCCTCGACCGATCCGGTATGAAATTCTCATTTGTGATCCGCATATTTGATTTGGCACATGTTTTACACTGGATGCCCTTCCTAACGCAACCCTCCCCATTTACCCGGGCTTGGGACCGGCACTAAGAGTGCACTGGCTTGTGCCCCCCTAATGGCTGGGTTAAGGTAAAGCTGTGAAAATACTGTGTGTAAAATTGGTAGACTATGGCTTGTTATTTAATTAGTAAATAACAAATTTGCTATACTTCTGGCCATCATCTGTAGTGGATAAGACTTTCCCGTCCAACCATAAATAAAATTTTTGGCCACTTGAGAAGTCAGTCATAGTAATAATAATTACATTAAAAACTTTATATTTCATACAGCGACTAACAAACATGCTGTCAATCAAAGGCTTTATAATGTAGGCGGATCCTTTTTTTAAGAGTTTCCATTGGCTGGACGTTAAGGGGGCGTGGCTTTATCGCTGACACTGTACTGGATAACTAGAATGCTGTGACACTAACACACTTTATCGGTAGTTTTGTTTTTTATTTCTACATTAGAATATGTTAATGCACACCTTCAGACCGGTTGTGGCTTTTCTTCGTAGCAGGAGCGCTATATCGAGACTTTACCATGCAGAGAAAGTGGCGACACTGGGCTCCCAGCCAGACTCGCAGTCTCCCGATTATCAGGTAGGCCAAACAAGAAGCCGCGGCCTGGAGTTACTTGGTGATACCGTAAACAGTGAGCCTTTGCCGGTGAAAGCAACGTCCTTGGCTTGATAGGTTTCAATGTGGCTTGATATCAAATGGCTTGTTATTGAACTTTTAGTGCACTAGCTAGGGCGGATAAAGGCACACATTCATGCCCTATATAGCTGACATATCGAAGGGTGGGGGAAGTCATTTGGGGCTTAACCGCTATTCTTTATATTTTTCAAGCTAATCGCGTGAACAAGAATGAATGGCAAAAGCTAATATTAGGTAGCATTTTCCAACAAGGTATAAGACACTGAGTTAAACAACGTAGTGATAAAAGTCTAATGAAGTGCATACATTAAAGGTTATCTATGATGTTAGTTATTAAATATTAGAATATAAAATATGAAATTTAATAACTTTTTCTTATAGGAAAACTATGAACGTATGCAAGCTCTTGTTAAGCAGCTGAAAGACAGAGCAGAAAAGATAAAGCTGGGTAAGCGAGTGTCTTATGTGCATAATTAAAAAACAAAAACATATATATATATATATATATATATATATATATATATATATATATATATAAATAAATAAATAAATAAGGTGTGTGTAATATTTATTTTTATTTTTCTAATAAATTTCTGACAGGTTGACCTTGGCCCACACTGAACAATGTGTTTACACAATATTTCATTTGTACAGGTGGAGGAGAGAAAGCTAGAAATCTGCACACATCCCGAGGAAAGCTTTTGCCTCGAGAGCGCATAGACAAGCTGCTGGACCCGGGGTATAAAGCCACCACATATTAATGTATACTACTAGTCACAGTTTGGACACAATTTTCCATGATCAATCATTTTTATTGTTTTTATCATTGTACATTAATACCAAAGACACTCAAATTATGACAATATATATGGAATGTTTGATAATTCTGATAACTTTCCACACTTTTGGCATTCTCTCAGTCAGGTAGTTATGAGGTTGTCACCTGGAATGGTTTTTCAACAAACTTAAGGAGTTCCCAGAGGTGTTAAGTGCTTGTAGGCTGCTTTTCATTCACTCTCTGGTCCAACTCATCCCAAACCATCTCAACCAGGTATAGATCGGGTAATTGTGGGGGCCAGGCCATCTGATGCAGCACTCCACCATACTCCTTAAACAAATAGCTCTTACATATCTTACATATCCTAGAGTTGTGTTTGAAATCATTGTCCTGTTGGAAAACAAATGATGGTCCCGTAATTGCAAAACAGATGGATGGCATGTGACTGCAAAATGCTGTGGTAGCCATGCTGGTTTAAGTGTACTCTCAAGTTACCAGCAAAGCACCCCTACACCATCGCACACCATCTCCTCCATGCTTCACAGTGGGAACTACACATTCAGGATTAGTCTGTTTACTGCCGGTACTACTAACAAGGACTTGGCAGTTAGAACCATAAGTCCTAAATTTGGTCAAGTCAGACCAATGGCCAGTTCCTTCACTGATCTAATACCCATTCCATGTGTTTCTTGGCCCCTGTAAGTCTCTTCTGCTTGTTGTTATTTCGAAGTAATGGTTTCTTTGCCGCAGTTTGACTATTAAGGCCTGACTCGACTCTTGCATTCTCCTCTGATGTTGAAATATGTCTGCCACTTGAACTCCAAGAAGCATTTATGTTAATCAGCAGTTTCTGAGGCTGCTAATTCTAATAAACTTATCTTCTGCAGCAGAGGTAGCTCTTTGTCTTCCTTTTCTGGCACAGGCCTCCTGAGAGCCTGTTTTATTATAGTGTTTGATGGTTTTAGTGACTGCACTTTGGGATCCTATTAAGGTTCTTAAGATACATGGGACAACTGATGGACTAAAGCACATTGAGGCAAGTAATGCCACAAATGAAATCTCCAATTCTCAACCTGCGAATTAAAAACCATTCCAGGTGACTACCTCGTGAATCTGATGTGCCATGTTGATATGTTTGCCAATCTGCCATCAAATGTAGCTAAATGGTAGTTACTTTGAAAAATCAAACACACATTCTGGGTTGTTTAACACTTTCTTGTTTACAGCATAATTCCATACATGTTCTTTCATAGTTTTCATGCCTTCAATGTTAATGTACAATGTCAAAAAGAATAAAACTAAAAGAAACCACTGAAAGAGAAGGCTTGTCCAAACTTTTGACTGGTGCTGTATTAATATTTAACTTTTTTTGCTTCAACACTTTTGTTCAGCTCTCCATTTCTGGAGTTGTCGCAGTTTGCTGCGTATGAGCTCTACAGTAATGAGGAAGTGCCTGCTGGAGGAATCATCACTGGCATTGGCAGAGTGTCTGGGTGAGAACTTCTGCCCTTATTTCAGAGAAAAGTTAGAGAAAACAAATCCAGCTGGAAAAAACAATTAATTTGCATTTATTTTTTTTTGCAGGGTGGAGTGTGTTATAGTTGCAAATGATGCCACTGTCAAAGGAGGCACCTATTATCCAGTTACTGTGAAGAAGCACCTTCGTGCTCAGGAAATTGCACACCAGAACCACTTGCCATGTATATATTTGGGTGAGTTGGAACATTTTTCAGTCGTTCATCAGTCATATGTTTATCCTAGTCAGGCTCTGAAGCTTTAGAGAACACAGAGTGCTTCTTAAACTGAAATGAATGGCAGCTATTTTTCTTAAGAGATTGTGGATATGGATATGGCAAAACCAAATATGAACCAGTATGTTTGGTGGGTAGTTAAAATAACATCCTAAAAAAGAAGGAGGTTTCTTTGACTGTTTTTATGAAGACGTTATCTGTGGTTTATGAGCGTGAAATTATAACGTCCAAAGAGCTTTTCAAGTATTTTCATGCATATTTTTCCTTTCTCAGTATGCTTTCTTTGTGTTGGGCAAGTTTGGAAACATTAATAATCTTGTTTGTAGTGGATTCTGGAGGTGCGAACCTACCCCGACAGGCTGATGTGTTTCCTGATAGAGATCATTTTGGACGCATCTTCTACAACCAGGCACGCATGTCCTCAGACGGCATTGCACAGGTAAGGACCCGATGGAGCTCTCTGGATAGTCATGATTTGTATTTCTGATAATGGAATGTTTTATGAAGGCTGGACTGATTCTAATCTTGAAGCTTCATTAGTGCTCATCTTTTAATCTTATTTTTGTTTCTGGTCAGTCGATTGAGTTTTGCAGCACTTGCAATATTTCTTGCTCTTTTATTTAACTCTTTAATTTAAAAAATATATATTATGTTGTCAAATTGTGCTAAACAAGTTAATGTCAAATATCAGATTATTCAGTTATTCAGCCACTTGAAAAAGGACATTCCGAAACCTTGTTGAAAATGAACCATTATGGACTTTTTATGTGTATGTGTGTGTCAGCCTGTGAAAACCCTTAATCGAGTGCAAATTTCTGCTAGATCTAGTTCTGAAAAATACACATTTCACACTTTGCATGTACCTGAACCAGAAGTAAAACATTCGAAAGCTTGGTTACACGCAAAAAGTGAAATGTAATGTAATGGGAAATGAGTGATCACTTACGACATCTTACTGACGACATACATTATATTATTATTTTGATTGGATGGAAGGTAGTTGTTTGCTGTTTATTAAAAATAAAATAAATTCAAATAAATCTTATTGCACTACTTTATCTCCGTGTATGGCGTTTTGAGCTGGTGTAATTCTAGATCTTTGTATAAAACGAAAATAATTTTGATCTATTCAGTCAGTTTTCACTGCTAACATCAATGGCAACTTTTACTTGTCTATGCAGGGAAATAAGCATGGTATATGCAGGAGAATCCATGGCTGAAAAACACATTTAGCTTTAAATGATCCATTATATAATTATCTTTATGTATATGCTTGCAATGTAATAATCTTGATGCGGAATAGTATCTGAGTGTTTGCTCTTGATGCAGATTGCTGTAGTGATGGGCTCTTGTACAGCAGGGGGCGCCTATGTCCCCGCCATGGCAGACGAAAGCATCATTGTGCGCAAACAGGGGACCATTTTTCTTGGAGGACCTCCACTTGTATGTTCAATTTTACAAAATGATGTAGTTTAGCCTGCCTCTTGTGTTGGTTTTATAGTTGTAGAGTTAATAATGCATCCTGTGTGTGAAAAGGTAAAAGCTGCTACTGGTGAGGAAGTCTCTGCTGAAGAACTTGGAGGTGCTGACCTTCACTGCAGGTTGACTTCATTATTATTTTTTTTTTGTGACATACTTAAAAAAAAATATATATAAATATTGATTTTCTGTAAATAATTCCGTGTCCATTTTTTTCCAGTAAATCTGGTGTAACTGATCACTATGCCTTAGATGATGATCATGCTCTTCACCTAGCCAGGAAAGCAGTGCGCAACCTGAACTACCAGAAAAAACTCTCTGTTAGTGTGCTATCAGAGGATATTCAGTTTTCTGCTGTTATTTTTTTTTATAATAATACATTTGTTGCACCCACACACAAGTTAGATCTTTACTTCCATGTTTTCAGGTCACTGTGGAACCTCCTGAGGCACCGTTGTTCCCAGCAGATGAACTTTATGGCATTGTGGGAGAGAACTTGAAACGAAACTTTGACGTGAAAGAGGTTTCTTTTTATCCGTCTTTTTAAACACAACACAATCTGGATAATTACAAATTAGTTTTGATTAAAGATTGAAGATACGAGCAAACTCGCTCGCAAAATTTTACCCCGTTTCACGAGCAAATTTCGAAGGCACGAGCAAACCCACGCTGCCGGTTCCCCGGTTTCGGCGGAGGGTTGCATCAGTCGCTTAGTTGATGACGTATCACTCGGCCGCTCTCGTTGTTCAATGCAGCAAAAACGTAACTTTTTTTAGTTTTATATTTTCATTTCACTAGAAATCTTGAAAAAATGTCTCCCAAGAAAATCAGTGATGGTGCTGTGAAAACGAAAGTAAATAGAATTACCATGGAAACTGAGGAGGTTAAGAGCGTGGTGCGCGTCTCACACTCGCAATCAACCACTACCACATGAGTAAGTGTTAAATTATATTTACATTACGGTAATTTGCAGTGTATTTGTTTGTTAAAATAGGCTACAAATACTTTAAGTGCAGAAATAAGCGATCGAATGAGATCTCGGAGCGGATGAAATCACTTTTACATTCATTCCTATGGGGAAAATCAGTTCTAACGTACGAGCAAATGGACCTACGAGCAATTTTCAAGAACGGATTATGCTCGTACAACGGGGTTCCACTGTATACATTTCGGCCAAAGGGTACATCAGTTAAATTTCCTTTAGAGTAGCTCTTATAAAGCTATGTGATGTTTGTCCATTTTGGCAGCAGCAGCAGGTTACAGTAATCTACCACACCAAAATATTCTCCCACACAGAGTGGCTGGGAATCAGATGCACACCCCTGCCATTTTCCAAAGCGAACAGTTTTTTTCTTCCTATTTTTTTATTTATTTATTTTTTGTTCTTGTTAAACAGTCACCCTTGCATTACAGAATTACAAAATGTTCTGTAGGGGGGGGGGGGGGGGGGTTTAATTAAAAACCAAAGTCGATTATTAATACTGCTTTTGTATTTGTATTATTAATATTATTTGAAAAAAGTTATTTAATTCCATTCATACAGACTTTTGACAGCCATGTTTAATTACAGGTGATCGCTCGGGTAGCTGACGGCAGTAAATTTGACGAATTTAAGGCGTTTTACGGGGACACACTAGTAACTGGTGCGTCTGTTCTATATATTGAGCCTTTTATGAATGAATCAATACAGTTCAGCATATTGTTAATATCACTTTATTTTATACTCATTTATGGTGCTGTTGTTTGGATCTAGGCTTTGCACGGATATTCGGTTATCCAGTCGGGATCATTGGCAATAATGGAGTGCTGTTCTCAGAATCTGCTAAGAAAGTAATTGATTCTTTTATGTCATTTACTCTTTAGGTGCATTAAGAGTGATCTATAAATCTGCATCTGCTTGCTCCGGTTTGCACTGTTTTATTTAACACTGTATAACATTTTTCTAAATAACAATTTAAATGAGCAGAATTGTAAAAGTACAGAACCAGTTTTATTGCAAAGTCTGAGCAAATATTACCACATGATACATATTGGGTAACTGCATCATAATATTTGGTGTTTTGGCTTTAGGTATGTATATACAGGTCATTGAACACTTATTTAGTGAGTAAATATGGATTTATTATAAAGGATAAAGCTGTTTATTTCCTTCAGGGACTGTAGATGCTGTAGAACATATGCATTTCTGTCACTGAAATATATATAATTAGTTCATATATCTGTGTTTGACAGGGGACTCATTTTATTGAGCTGTGCTGTCAAAGGAACATTCCCCTGATCTTCCTCCAGAACATCACAGGCAAGGCAGAGCTACACCTTGTAGCTTTTTGTATCCTTGTAACTAATTATTATGTACACCAACCAGGCATAACTTGAATGGCAAGTGATCAGGCATAACATTATGACCATCTGCCTTATATTGTGTTGGTCTCACTTTTGCTGCCAAAACAGTCCCGACCCATTGAGCATCAACAGCATTCACTTCTTCAGCAATTTGAGCTACATAAGCTCCTCTGTCGGATCGGACCACACGGACCAGCCTTCGCTCCCCATGTGCATCAGTGAGCCTCGGCGACCCACGACCCTGTCACCGGTGTACCACTGTTCCTTCCTTAAATCACTTTTGATAGATTCTGACTACTGCAGACCAGGAACAGCCCACAAGAGCTGCAGTTTTTGAGATTCTCTGACCCAGTGGTCTAGACATCACAATCTGGCTCATCAAACTCAATCAAATCCTTACACTCGCCCATTATTCCTGCTTCTAACACGTCAAACTTTAAGGACAAAATTTTCACTTTCTGCCTAATTGATCCCACACTCTAACAGGTGCTATGATAAAGAGAAAATCAGTGTTATTCACTTCACCATTTATAATGTTATAATGTCATAATGTTATGCCTGGTTGGTGTGTACAGTGTATATATTTGTCAAGTTCTTCCACAACTGAGTGCATACATGCTAATGTAAAGCACATGCTGTATGCGTTGCAGGTTTTATGGTTGGGAGAGAGTACGAGGCCGGTGGCATCGCTAAGGACGGGGCTAAGATGGTGACTGCCGTGGCCTGTGCTAATGTGCCCAAATTCACTGTAATCATCGGAGGATCCTATGGGGCGGGAAACTATGGCATGTGTGGAAGAGCATACAGGTGATTTATTGTACATGCTCATAGATGACCGTTATTTGGATGAAAGACTTGTGCCACACCCCACATATAAACTTATTAAACGAAAAAAGCATTATTTGTATAAATATACAGAAGTTTTCTGCATGAAGACATGAATATTGAATATTTTGAAAACTTCACTTTGAGCACTTTGTAACAGACAACGGCAAGTTTTCTGACCCAGGTCAGGGAATAAATAATTATAGACACTGAAATGTAAATGGTGACACAAAATTTTTTTTATTGTTATTGGTAAAAAAAAAAAAAAAAAAAAAACGTTAACAATAAATGGATAAAAATGAAAGAACTGCTACAAGACACCACCCGGTCAATCGTTATTTTCCGATGTTGGCACATCCTACCTCCTATTTTATTCTTTGCTTAACTGTAAACGTTTTCTATAGTCCCCGATTCCTGTACACGTGGCCGAATGCACGCATCTCAGTGATGGGAGGAGAGCAAGCAGCCAATGTTCTGGCCACCATCACAAAAGATCAGAAAGCCAGAGAAGGGAAACAGGTAAGGATAAACTCATCTCGAATTGTGTCAGTTGTTAGTTTTAGCATGTCTGCTTGTATTCTGTTATATATTGCAAAGGCAGAATGGTTCTGTAGAGTCTCATATCTGTTATAAAGTTCAGATTTGGCACCTGTATTTCTAGCTCACAGCAGAACAGGAGGCGGCTTTGAAGGAGCCTATTATCAAACGATTTGAGGAGGAGGGAAATCCATATTATTCCAGTGCCAGGTAACATACAGAACGTACCAAACAAACATGTTCGTTTTGCAGGTAAACATCCACCCATCTGTCAAACAAGTGATTTTACCACAATTACTGTAGTACAAGTAACAATAATAGTCACTATACATTCAGCTTCTCTGTACAGACCTTGTACAGACAAATGCCCAGTGATTGAACACATTCTATATAGAAAAGCTCCTTCACTCTATTATACACCAACCAGGCATAACATTTTGACCGGTGAAGTGAATAACAGGGTCGTGGGCGACTGAGGCTCATTAATGCGTGTGAGGAGCGAAGGTTGGCCCGTGTGGTCGGATCCAACAGATGAGCTCCTGTAGCTCTAAATGCTAAAGACGTTAATGCTGTTAATGCTCGAAGGGTCAGAACTGTTTTGGCAGCAAAAGGGGGACCAACCCAATATTAGGCAGACAGTCATAATGTTATGCCTGATCAGTATTTATATTTGTGCTTTATATCATGCTGTAAGATTTGAGGTGTCTCTAATCCAGCATTCCTTAATTTGCTGCTTTAAGACAATGTCTGTTGTGAAAAGCGCTATATAAATAAACTTGACTTGACTTAATTCATCAGACTATGGGATGATGGAATCATCGACCCCGCTGACACACGCCTCGTCCTAGGACTCAGTCTGAGCGCCGCTCTCAATGCCCCCGCACAGAAGACTCGCTTCGGTATCTTCAGGATGTGAAGCTGCACATTTGTTCGGTTCTTTGTCAATTCTGAGGAGACCATAATATTTTTGTTCGTCGATGTTACGGTTTTGTTTGTTGTTTTTTTTAACTGCTTGGTCCGAGCAGTAAAAGGATTGAAACTATAAATTGAGTAGTCTCTCTTTAATTTCTGAAATAATTGTATGCATTCTATAATAATAAGCTAATTATTATAAATCACGTATGACATTAACGCGCTGCTTTTTACCACCGAGCAAGTTTTAACAGGCACAGTTGGATTATTTGACATCTTATTACAAGTTCATTACAAAATACAATAATTGCTGTACATGGTATAAAATAATAAGGCTACTTTACAAGTCCTAATGGTGCATTAAAGTCAGTCTTATGCCTGTATTCCCACTTTGTGCACTGAGACGAAGTGATCATATCCAGAGAGGATCAGAAACCGCAGATGTGTTGCATTTGAGCAGTCAAGCTGGAGGAAAAAAACAACATATGGATGCAGTGTAACCTTTTATAGGCATGACAGAACAGCAATTAGGGGGGGAAAAAATAAACTCACTGAAATTTCATTTGTTTGCAGACTTCCCTCTGTTTGTTCAAACTCTGAAAGAAAAAAGGTCATGTGACTCAGTATTTTATTAAAAATACTTTCATTCAGAGCTCATTCAGTTGTGTGTTTTTGTAGACAGACTGTGTTTGATAAGTATTTTTGTGTATACTGTTGTATAGCACCAGTAGTTGGGTTTTTGTTTAAAATAAAAGTAAAAATGTTTAAATAGGAACAGGTACATACCCTTTTCTGCCATGACCTTAAAATCCTCAGCCTCTTCATTTGTGCTTTGCTCGATTCTTAAACGTTTTACTGTAACAAAAATGTAAGACTTGTATCTTTAGTGAATATGAAAAGCACACCGAACCATGTGTTCTGTATGCAACAAATGAATGTCAGATCATCATCTTCTTTCGGGTGCTCCATTATGGGTCGCCACAGCGGATCATCCGTCTGCATACCCCCCCTGTCCTTTACATCTGCCTCTTTCAAACCAACTACATGCATGTCTTCCCTCAACACATCCTCCTCCACATGTCTAAACCATCTCAATCGGGCCTCTCTCACTTAGTCTCCAAAACGTTCTACATGTGCTGTCCCTCTAATAAACTCATTTCTAATCCTGTCCATCCTCGTCATTCCCAACGAAAACCTCAACATCTTCAGCTCTGCTACCTCCAGCTTCACCTCCTGTCTTTTACGCAATGCCACTGTCTCTAAACCATACAACATCTCAGGTCTTACCACAGTCCTAAACCTTCCCTTTCACTCTCACAGATACTCTTCTATCACAAATCACTCCTGCTATCACTCTTCTCCACCCACTCCACCCTGCCTGCACTCTTTTCTTCACTTCTCTAACACACTGCTGTCACACTGTCCTCATACATGTCCTGCACCACCCTCACATACTCCTCTGACACACCTGACTTCATCATACAGTACCAAAATGATTGTCAGATCCATTATGCAAATTGACACATTCATAACTTTGTATTTTGCTTAATAATAGAGACTGTAAGGCCAAAGGTATACAGACAAACTACCATCACACATTAATATGGTTCTTCTCTTAACTTGTTTTGCATGGTCTAGAAATGTAAAAAGAAGTTTGTATTAGGGGAGGTGGTAGCTTAGTGGTTAAGGCATTGGCTTTGGGTTCTCAGGGTCATGAGTTCAAATCCCAGACACACCAAGTGAACCTTAACCCCATAACTCTCAGGTTGTCTGTCAAATGTCATAAATGTAAATGTTAGCAACCAATTACTTTGTCAGAAAGGTCACAATACAGTATTGATTCAGTCTGATAAATACTATAGGAACGACTGTAATGTATATCTGGAGCTGCTTTGATTACTGACTATTAAAACTGTGGATGGATATCACCGATATCTTCATGTTATCTGGAAATCGGATGATGAACTCTTGAGGGAAAATCCCCGTCGACAGCCAGAACGTCTCCATGTTTCTGTAACAGAAACGAGATCTAGTCCTGACATCAATTTGCTATGGTTACGTGTTTTGGTAACTCAGAACTCACCCATCTATCATGCTTTCCGGTGGATAATTCTCATCGCTGGACGTCGCGAACAGCACCTGAGCTCCAAACGAGTTTAAAGCCGTGTTTAACATTATTAATCTCTAATCAACATTCAGACCTGATCAACAATGAGACTAACGTTGCTAAGCAGCCATTCAAGCTAATATCGTCGCATGTCTTAAACGTCATCAACATCCGACACACCAGGGCGCATGCTGGCGTGTTATAGGGATTTGCAGTTGTGTTGTTTTTGTATGCACGTCTTTTAATGGCAAATGGAACAGTGTTCTGTCGCGGAACTGGTCAGGTAAGAGATGTTTTCATGTATGTACACCGCTTTGATGGAGTTAGCATGAGCGCATCAAGCTTGGGATGCTAGTTTTGCTAACTTGTAGCATGGTTATTGGAGTGTCAGTGAAAACACGATGATATACTTTTGTAAAGAAAGTGCGACTTATATCTCTTTATTTCTCATTTTATTACCACAATAATTATTAACAAAATCATTATAACTGTGTGATTCTATTCCTGTGTTGTATGAACAGAGTGACGACTCGGATATATGGGACGACACGGCCTTGATTAAAGCCTATGATAAAGCCGTGGCATCTTTCAAGGTAATCATTCGGGTTCAATGTGAACAGATTTAACGCCACTTTACAAACTGAATCCAGTTTCATCTGCGAGCTCTGAATCTTCTCACCTTCTCAACATCAGCTCTCTTAAAGTGCCTCTGTCTTGGCCTGTTATTATCAATAGTAGCGCATTCAGTAACATAGTTAAAATAACAAGTAAAAGAAACAATGTAAGTTCAGGACTCAGGGTTGGAGTGTTACAGAAAAAGACTTCATTCAGCAGAAATAAAGCCATGCAGTTTCATGGAAGGACCCAAATACACTCAACACAGTCTTGGTGATGGTGGTGGTCCGTGTATTTCACACCGACTTTCACTGGTGTCCTGCCGGAATCAATCCACCGCTTAACACTATCACTGACACCAAGACTATAGAAATTTAATATTATACAGAAACGCAGATTAACAGAGTGCTGCACCGCAGACAGGCATCTCTTTCTGCGAGAATGAATGCTATTACTAAAGCAAGAAACCCAATGAACACAATTCAACAAGTCTTCTTGAACTGCAGCCACACCTGCACCACCCGCACGCATCATCTTTAGCAAACACATCAATATTTACCCCGAAATGACTCTGGTTTTCTGCACATTTTTACAGTCAATGCAAAGGTATAAATGGTTAATGAAGAAAGCTTAACTGTTTTGGCTGACTTTACTCACAATGCTCAAAAAGTCTGTCTTGTAAATGTCCTTGTAAAAAAAAGTGTATCTGCGACCAAATCGATTGCTTTTCTTCTGTTGGTCATTGTTGAAGGAAAAAAAAAAACAGCTAGTGAATCCACACACACATTTAAGCTTGTGCAGTTTGCAGCACATATGTTTTGATGGCACTACGTGACGGCTGCAATCTAATTGGATAAAGTCAAACCGAAACACTATTAAAGGAAGAGAATAGACTATTGGAAATAAATGAATATAAATGTATAAACAAGTGTATTAGAACATAGGGACTCTGAAGGCCTTGCTGCCCCCGCCACCAGAGTTTAAATTCCCACTTCAGCTATCTGTTTAACACCCATCTTTTTTTTTATTATTGATATCCAAACATTCCTTTATCCACCGTCATTATCCTGAAATGCCCAAGTTCTTTCCAGTAATGGTGGCTGATCCCATTCATCAATATTTTTGAATGCTACTTTTTCTAAAAAGTAGCATGTTATTCACATATGGCTGCTTTACGACCCTCTATCATGGTCACCATTTCATATCTGATCTTTTGACACTTTAATTACTTCAGACAAATCAACCCTCAACAACAACAACAACAACAACAACATATGTTGTGTTCACTGCTGCTTCAATTGTGCTGATTCTAATCGCACATTAATCACCTCTTGGAATATAGAGAAATGCTGTGTCCCACAAAAATATATTTCATGCATGACCGAAACACACAATCTTGAAACACTTAATCACCATACCTCTTCCTTTCTTTCCTTTTACAGAATGCTCTGAAAGGAGAAGACACCATGGCTCCCCTCACCAAAGAGAAACCTGGCAATAAACGAAAAAACACCAAAAAGAGCAAAAGCAAGAAGAAGTGTAACACATCTCCTGATGGAGAGGTAAATCACACTGGCACAGACATTTGAACACTGATGTGGATTATTGTTTCTCTTTGATGGGTTTTTTCCCCAAATTATAAATAAACTATATCCCGTTTTCTGACCATCTGAAGCATTGGGGTCAAAATCGATTATATCAGGGGCCAAAATTAACTTCATGGTCCAAGTAGAGGACAACCATGTTCAACATATTTAATGAACAAGTCTGTACTGTGGCAATTCAGGATAGAGTGAAGGTGTGCATCAGTCAGACGAATCCTGTGCCTGCATTCGTTTTATCTTCATAACACAGAAAAGTCATTTAGACGATACATACGTTCACCAAATATGCCTAGCGTTCGAGCAGCCTGTAGACAGAAACGCGCTTTCGGATATAATGGATCTGGATCTATAAGGGACTGAGATTTGTGTACATACACCAATCAGTCATTCCATTAAAACCGCTAACAGGTTAAATATCTCTCTATAAAAATCGAGTGTACAGATCTGAGTGTTTTGGGAAGGTCTAGATGGCAGGCTCATGAAAACTCCAAAACAGCATTATTTTGGGATTTTCCTGTTCTGTAGTGGTTAGTGCCCTTTTAAGTAGTCCATAAAACATAGCTTGTATCCTGATAAATGGGTCATGAGTGCTAAAGGCTCATTGATGTGTGTGGGGATGGTAAATTAGCACACCTGCTCCGATCTCATGTAAGAGTAGCACAAAATGCTGGAAAGGTTAATGTTGGCTCTGATAGAAAGTTGTCTGAATACACAGTGCATCCGAGTCTGCTGTGTTCTAAAGCAGAGTCACTGCAGAGTGGTCAGAATGCCCATGTTGACCCCTGTTCTGGGCCGGTAGAGTATGAAGCAAATGTTCTGCTGGTAAACATGAGGGAAACCATGATTTCTTTAGGCTGTGAACAAATTTCAGATCCATTATGCACATTTTTTTTTATTTTTTATTACTAGATGCGATGGGGCCAGAAGTTTGTAAACACCTGATTGTCAATCCCAAATGTGCTTCTTTTCAGAACATGCTTTGGTTTGTCTAGAAGCTTAAAAGTTTGCATTAGCAACCAATTTCTTTGTTTACAATTTCCCTGAAAGGTCACATTCATTCATTCATTCATTCATTCATTCATTCATTCATTCATTCATTCACAAGAGGATTCTCTTAGAGACCACTTGTTTAATGAGATCCAAACTGATCAAATGGAAATTGTAATTGTCTTTTACAGTGGAATGTCGGTGATACCTGTTACGCATATTGGTCCCAAGATGGAAACCTGTACGCTGCAACCATTTCCTCAGTCAACCTGGAAAAGGGGACCTGCGTCGTATATTACAATGACTACGGGAACGAGGAGGAACAGAATCTGAGCGACCTTCTCACAGACGCTGCAGAGGCGGATGGAGAGTCGCAAAAGATAGCTGATGTACATGACGTTTATTCTGTTTTTATGCACATTGTTTTTAGCGCTCAAGTACGTACGTTCTAATGCTGACTAAATCTTAGGGGCAAGAGGTGGCTTCTTCTACAGAGGAGAGCGACAGGTCTTCTACTCCACATCAGTCTAATCAGCCGAAACACAAGGCTAAAGGCAAATCTCCAGTGCTACCTCCTATGTGGGGCCCTGGGTTTCCTCCTGTTCCTCCTCCTGGCTCTCACTTAAGAATGGTGAGTATTGTGTGTAATTCAGTAGTGAGACCCTTTGGGATGAATGGTTCAAACACTGATTGCAATGAGTGTTTTAATCATCACTAACATAGACCACGCTAATGCTCATGTCTTCTTCAGTCTGACAATAGAAGAGGTGGAGGCCCTGGACCGGCCTTTCCTGGATGGTCTCCAATGATGCCTCCAGGGCCACCGGTGAACCACTTTTTTTTTTTTTTTTTACTAGTGATAGGGTAGATTGATCAAAAACGTCTAACTAGTGATTACTGAAGTCTTGAAGTGGAAGATTGGAAAGAGTGTATTGTGGGTAGTATGAGAGAGATGCTGTGAGGAAGAAATATGCTGCTCCAGACAATATATATATACATACGTATACTGAAAGTCCCATTTCTGAAATTTTAATTTAAACCTATCGACCAAGTTGGCAGGTTAAAGCCAGTGGTGGACAGTAATGAAGTAAATGTTACTGCATTAAGTAGCTTTTTCATTTACCTGTATTTTACTGAAGTATTTCCATTTGGGGAGACTTTAAATTTACTGCATTTCAAAGTCAAATATCGAACATTTTACTCCACTACGTTTTGCAAAATCAGTCGTACATTTTTATTTGATTGGAGAAAAACTGGTTGGCATTTATTTAGCACAGACATATACCGTATTTTCCGGACTATAAGCCGATACTTTTTTCCCACGCTTTGAACCCCGCGGCTAATTCCTGGATTTCTCTTGGGTTTTTTCCCGGTTTCACAAGCTTAAAAAAACTGAGATCCATAACATTACACCAATGAAATTGGCGTACGTGTTCAGGTGAACCAATGAAACTCTTTATATTAAATCAGATGCGCTCCCACTGAATCAGGCCGCACCACATCATAAATATGGATGAGGTTCCTCTGACGTTTGACCTGCTGCTCACTCGGACTGTCTACAGGAAAAGCGAATCATCAACCGGGCATGAAAAAAGCACTTCACATGTGTTCTGAGCTGCGCGGCATCGGGAGAAAAGCTTCACCGATGGTGATTTTTAAACACACGACGATGCCAAAAGAAAAACTCCCCAAAGGGAAATAGTTGTGAAAGGAAGGAGGAAGACAGTGAACAGTGAACCGGTGAACTGGAACCAGTAAACTTGGTAGGCTACTGTTTAGATACAAGCCGTGTAACAGACACTGTCTTTCATTAAAGCCTGTGTAAAGTTCATTAGTTTCAGTGTAGACACCTGCGGCTTATAGACAGGTGCAGCTTATTTATGTTCAAATTCAGTGGGTGTGGCTTATATTTGGGTGCGTTTAATAGTCTGGAAATTGCGGTAGCAGCAAGCAGAACATTTATTTGAGGTAGTTTTTGAAGAAGGTTCTGGGTTCATGATATTTTTTTATTTTTTTATTTTTTTATAGATATCAGTGTGTCAGTGACTCATTCTATTAATAGGTGTTGCTAGGAGTAACATTAGTCTTTTCACCTAAACTGTTGATTAAAGCAAAGAGTCTTGTGATAAAAATTATAATAATAGGACTTATAAATTAGTAATAATAGGAACATTATACCCATAATTTAATAGAATCTTTGATTCTTAAGCACATTTGAAGACAAATACTTTCGCACTTTTATTTAAGTAATATTTGTGTTTAACTGAACCAAATAGTTTGTTTACTTCGTCTACCGCTGTTCAAATTTAAGCTTTGAAACACTAATAATACAGTATTGTAGTAATATTATAGTATCATGTTATGGATTGAACTAATTAGAAAGTTCTCACCTCTGGCACAGATGATCCCACCGCCACCACCAATTAGTCCTGACATGCTGGAGGATGATGAGGCTTTAGGCAGCATGCTGATCTCATGGTACATGAGTGGCTACCACACAGGATACTACTTAGTGAGTAATTACTACATTCAATACTTTTATGCCACTGAGAAAAAAAACATTTGTGTGGTAAATATATCTCTTGGCACCTTACAGGGTTTAAAACAAGGTCGCAGAGAAGCTACCGGAAAGAAGTCCCATCACAAATGAAGCAATGAAAAGTTCATACTGGTACGTCATTGATTCTTTATTTTATTTTTGTATTCTAGTGTAAGAGTTTATTGATAAATGGTTACAGTGGTATGTGTGCATGTATATATTCAAAACTACTTCCTTTCCATGGTTGATAAAAAGGAAAGTCAGTTTGATTGATCTTATTGATTTCTTTCCTACTTGTTGCATTGTGGATTCATAATTATTGGTACCCATACCAACAGTTAGCCTAAATTAATAAATAGTTTGAACACTTAGTTTTGATCTTAAAATGCAGAGATCTTGTATAAATTTGTAATGTGTTGATCTTGAAACTGATCTACCTTTATTATAATTATTATATGGGGGGGTATCCCACAGTTAGCTTTTAACATCTAGCCAGGATTGACAAATTCCTAAAATGCTTATTAGACTATTTCTCCCTGAGATTGCTGCTTTCTTCCAGGGTGCTCATGTGAGCTCTCTCCTTTGTGTAATATCGACTTGATAAGACTATGCAATTAAGCCAAAACAGACTCCATTTGAGTGAAACCTTTGGTTTGTATCAGTTATTTTGTACAGATGAAGGGTGCCAATAATTTGAGTCAGCTGGATTTAATTTGTCATGCATACCCTTGGTCTTGTTTCTCTACCACAGGTTAAACTGACTTCAGTCTCTGATGATGTTGCTGAAGTTCTGCACTTGTTCATCTTCAAAATAATGTTTTGTATTCTTTGTACATAAATGAATTAAATGTTTTCTTTTTTCCAAACTTGTCTGAACTTTCTTTTTTAAACAATGATGACTTGTGATTTAAAGTGGAAACGGTTTAAATTCTTTGTCAGAACACAGTATTTAATTACAGTGGCATTTTTGTGACATTTTCATATCTTTGTTCTGATGTCTTGCATTCTTGGCACTACCACCCCCCCCCCCACCCCCCTGGAAGATTTACATTCTAGCTCACCCTTGTAACAAAAGCATCTGTTGTAGTTGTTGATAAATCTGCTTTCTCGTGGTATCACATTCTTATAAACTGCTCTTTAAGGCTGCTGCTATATCGATCTATAATCGAGTATTCTAACGATTATTCCATTAAATAATCATATAAGAAGTAAAATAAACAAGTAATTTGTTTTTCTTTTTGAATTTTTTTTTTTTATTGCTGAAATTGCATATAAGAATATCGGTGAAAACTGAACCCTTGCATTCCCAGTGCACTTATTAGCCATATTACATCAAAAATGTGGATGGTGCGTCGGTAATAATGGTCCGTGGGGAAACGCAGTGCTCTGTGTTTAGTTAAATGGACTAAACAAACTTTTGTAATCAAGTTACTCGAGTTACAGCCCTACTGCTCTCTATTTCAAATCTAGTGACATTAAAAACTTGCATTAACAGGCATTACAATAGGAAAACAGGTTCATTTCTCCCTTTGTTTCCGGAAGTTTGATTATTGCCACCGTCATCACTAGATTACTCTTTAGGGATCATTTTACACTTTTATTTTTATTTGGATTTATTTTGTAATTTAAATGTTCTAATCTTTACATATTTTTGTACAGCTGGTTTGTAACAGTCTATTGGTAAACGCTTTATTCAAATTGAATTGAAAACAAGATCCGAACTGTAAGTGAGCTGAAATGAGAAGGCTTGATTCATGGGTGTAGTGAAATCGTAAGGTTACCCAGGTGAAAATTCAGGATCTTATTTATTCTAAATGTAATAATAAATAAATAAAATGCAAAGTATAAACCTGGCTTATACACTCAAATTTGCAACAAGCCACATACAGTGAATATGTAGGACTCGTGACAAGGTGTTTAGATGTAGGGTGAATTTTTTTAATGCTGGTTAAGCTGCTTTCACTATTAAGTAATTATCAGCGTGTCACGGTGGCACAGGGTTCCCCCCCCCCCTCACAGTTTGAGCACTAATCTATTTAAGTTAAGAAATTCTTTTTACAGCAGGAGTCGTTGAAGTGCTACCACACACTGGGTTGACGGACAAGCGGATCTAATAAAAGAGGCATTCTGGTATTTGGGGCCAACTGAAGGATAATGTTGAAGCTTGTGGTCTCTGGCCTCGTCTGTAACCCCTGCTGGAGCTCTTCTGATGAACTGTTCTTAACCTTAGACCTGTGCAACCTCTATATAGGAAGAGGAAGTGGTTGTATGGATATTACTGAAATAGTTCCCCACGTCCTCTTTCAAGCATATAAATATATTTGATATAATTAAATAATGACCCTTAAACAATATGCATGTTTAAGGAAAAGAACAAAGTGTGTTTGGGTCACATTACTGCCCGTCTCGGATCGCAAGACCTTACAGAGGATAGTGAGGACAGCTGAGGAGATCATCTGAGTCTCTCACCTCTATCAAGGACATTTCCACTAAACGCTGCATCCGCAAAGCCAAGCATTGTGGACGACCCCACAAACCCCTCACACACACTTTTCACTCTCCTACCAAAAGGGAAGAGGTTCCGAAGCATTTGGGCCTCACCTCCGGACTGTGCAACAGTTTTTTCCCTCAAGCCATCAGGCTCCACAACACAACTGAACTTGAATTCACACACACACACACACACACACACACACACACACACACACACACACTCAACTGTGTGCTACTGAGCTGCTACAAATCTGAACTCAAACACACACTCATACTCATTTCACACATCCATGTCTTCAGTACCACACATTATAATATTTTATTATTACAACATGCTGTTTTTTGCACATATATTTGATTGCTGTTTTGCACAACATTTTATGTTTACATTTTGTGTTTATTTACAAGCACATTCATGTATCCAGTTCTTTCTTGTACACAGCCCTGTATAATACACAGTAGGTTTACTGTGTGTTTGGTGTATTTGTCCTACACTTGTCTTGTGTTGACTTTTTGCACTGTTTTCACCAGGTTGCACACGATGCACAGTATGTGGCGTTGGACAACTTACAACACAAGTTAAATGTTCTTAACTTATTTCTGTTGTGTAGCTTTATGCTGTTTATACTGTATAGAGTTAAAATGACAATAAAAGCGTCTTGACTTGACTTGATTGATCTATTTTTTTTTAGGTGTCCACCAGGGGGCGCACTTGAGTAGGCGCTGAATATAGGGCGCAGGCTGCAGCCCGTATCCGCGCTCACTTCACTAAAGTAGGGATTTGTCACCTTCACATCGTGTCTGCTCGCAGGCGGTGTTGTATCAGAGGAATTTACTGTTCTGAAAGGGAAAGTGTTTCTGAGGTGAAGGGGAAACCCGCCGCGTTCACCGGAGACCCCGTGAAAGGGGTTTGTTTCTGTTTTTCACAATGTTTTGCCGAAACCAGTCCTCCAGAGTCACCATCGCCCGCGGCTCGGCTCTGGAGATGGAGCTGCGCAGGGGGAAGTTCAGACAGAGCATTCTGCTGGACACACCACAGGTGAGCTTCCTTACACACTCTCCATCATGTTCTCCTTCACTCCTGGTCCTCAAAGAACTGATTGAGCAGGGAGACACTCATTCAGTTATAGGATGAAAAATAAACACTATTTATCGGTGTATTTATTCGGAGTTACTCTTTAGTGTCCTGTTCACATCTACAAGATCTAACTCAGTAGAAAAGTTATTATATAATATTATTATTATATTATTAATATTATATATTCCATTCGAGCTGAATAACAAAATAAACAGCGTAAACTAGCTTTAAAATTAGCTTGTCTTAGTTACAGCTGAAGCGCAAACTTGCATACTGGATAGTATGCACCCGAGTATGTATATTTGCAGTAAGGGGAAGCCATGTTGTTTGAATATGGACTACTATCAAGAACGCTAGTATGCTAGTATTAATCAACTGCTGTGAAGTCTTAAAATTCCTTTAAAACTAACTTTTAACATATAAATATAAACTCGTACATGTATATACCTTAAAATGTGTAGATTTATATTTGGTATATATTAGGAAAAAGTGAATATTGGTAAACGTTAATTGCCCTAATGGCATTCTATCTATCTATCTATCTATCTATCTATCTATCTATCTATCTATCTATCTATCTATCTATCTATCTATCTATCTATCTATCTATCTATCTATCTATCTATCTATCTATCTATCTATCTATCTATCTATCTATCTAATCATTACAGCTTACACAAGGTTTGCATTCAGGTTTATATACAGTGTGTGTGTATATATATAAAATATATATATATATATATATAATATATTTGAAGGCGAACCTTGCATAACCTGTAATTATTTTTAACTCGCCTCCTCAAAAAAAGTTGGAAAGTTTCCTTGACAATAGTAGGTTTCTCTTTCCAGCATGTTATGGTGTGGCTTTCAGACCAGTTTTACCATAATATCCTACACTCGAGCGTGTTTTTATGTCTAAATGTGACATATATGCAGTAAATCCTCTTCCTCTATCATGCGTAATTATGTTGAGGTCTGTTTTGCAGATTAAAGGTGCTCGGTCTTGCTCAGATTGCAAACAAAAATCTGATATGTTTCGTTTATCTCACAGCTGTGACACTGAAGCCGTTCCCATTTACTGTCTCGCCTTTCTTTCAAGTTCTCATTCAATATTCATGTGTGTTCTTTCACACCATTTACTTGGCCAACAATATGCCGCTGATATCTGATTGAGATTACACCCTATCAGCATTTCGTGACGTCATGGCGTATTTCCATACTCTTTGGATATCTCTGATCTCTGAAAGTTTGCTCGACATTTGAAAAACGATCTTTTTACCAGAGCAAAGCACAGACTTTATACACAAGCTGACCTAATTGAGCTTTACAATGCCAGGGTTTGGGTACTGGGCTCAGATTGCCATTAGAAAGCTACAGTAGGTATGAGCTGAGTGATAAAACCCTGCATCCTGGAAGAAGATCTGTTGGATAATCATCAATGCTTTAGTGATGGTGAAAGTGTCTACCTTCAAGCTTTATATCTGCATGAAATGTGGAAAGGTAACATCTACCAGTATAATATAACTAATAATACCTTTAGCTTTAATCCCTGCTTAGTGATAAGATAAATACACTTCCATGCATAGATGCAGGCAGGAGTTCTGCAGACTGGGAACACATTTCAGTAGTCTGATGATTTATACGTATAAAGAAATGTGTCTATCAGGAAGATGTTTAGTGCTATTTTCTTTTTAAATATTCAAAGATACACCACACCACACACATATGTATTAAATTGAAACTTTTGAGCCGCACAGAACATAATTACACACAAAGATCTGAATTCCAGGTAAAAACTACACAATAAATATTTCACTACTGTGTTGGGACCAAGCAGGAGATTTGTAGGACATATTTTCACCACTTCTGAAGTGATTTGGACAGTGTGATCATGTAGGACACCATTTGCTGAAAATGAGCATCACCTCAACTTACTCATTCATAAATCAGTACTAATCCACATCCTGCCCACCAAGTCTGATTCACCCGCAGTTTCAGAATCAGACGCTCCACCTACGCAGTATTGAGTGTTGGATGTCGCGATCTGATTGGCTGTACACGTTTGTGAGAGAGGGTTTCCTTTTGATTCTGTGCACCATTTTTTCGCCATTCGGGTTGGGATGAATCCTATTTTTTAACTACATGTTAGATTGTTTGAAGTATTTGTGTTTGGTCTGCCGTGTCAGTCAGATCAGTGTTTTTTTGGCCACATTTATTGACTAAATACACCGATAATTACATAAATGATGCGATATGCTCCGCAGAATTCTCAACTATGATTGGTCAGAAAATGCCGACTCGGAAAAGACCATTATTGTACTTGCAGGGCGAATCACAGGTTTATATTGGTGCACTTGTTCTTATAATTACAATAAGAACGTACACAGGGACATTCCAGAAGGTACTATGTAACCATAAATGGAAAAATTTGTTGGCAAACCACTGCAGCGTAATAGAAATAAAACTTCAGAACGTGCTGTTATTAAAAGTTATCATATTTTATCTCATCATGGATGATTTTCAATTGAAACCCCAGTGACCATGTGTATTTCTAACTTGCTTCAGAGTTACTCTCATAACCAGGTGCAGTTTTTAGGGCCCTTTGTCAAACTATATTAATAGCTCTGATGCCCTGCTTCTGATCTTTGTTAAATCAGCACGACAAAATTCCTTCCTGTTTTCCCATATGTGTGTGTGTGTGTGTGTGTGTGTGTGTGTGTGTGTGTGTGTGTGTGTGTGTGTGTTGTTGTGTTTCAGCTGTTACTCTGCATACACAAATAATTGATAAAAAGCCAAATCTTTCAGTTTGTCCACGTTTATAACGCTGTGTTGGGCCGCAGGTCGTAACATTCCACATTGAGTTATTTTTATTTTCTAAATGTTAGAGGGTTTATTTTCTCTCGAGTAAACGGTCCACCAAACTTTGCTGGCTGCCGGCTAAAGGAGTTTTTTTTTTTCTTTTTTTTTTTTCTTTTTTTTTTTTCTTTTTTTTTTTTCTCCATCGAGAGGAAGTGGTTGGAGGTGACTGCGGCTTCCAAGCATCAGACACACCCATGTTGGCCACACACTCCTACATCTTCTGCTTCTTTTTTCTCTCGATACAGTCCAATATGTACACACACGCTGTACATCGACGTAAAGCGAGCATCGTGTACTCAAGCGGTATTGATGACTGCCAGTAAATTGTCCTATGAAACGTTATACGCTAGGAGACACGCATACACGTTTCCCTGCGAGCCTTTATGTAAGTCTGTGGATTTGCATTGTTTGCACGGTCTCGGTGGATTGTTTACTGAGGCAGTGAATTTCCTTTAAGCACTTTCCCACATTTCCTGCACCTTCTTCTTGGATATTTTGTGTTGATCTGCTGCGAAGGCGTGTGTCCTCGGTGGGTTTTATATATAAGGGTTAAGCCATGTGGAAATATTTAAGAAACTGTTATTCGTACGCAGCCTTAATGACTCGCATGAACCAAGTACTGATTCCAGACGGTGCATTGTCTCAAATATCGAGGACACAAGCCCTTTCTGACACCGACTGCCCATATCCGCAGGGAAGCTACAGGTAACACGAGTCCTGAATGAGCTTTTTGATGGTGAAGAATGTAAAAATACCCATTCCGGCTTCTCGGAAGAACCCCGAGGCACCGCACAACAATGAGGAATCGCTCAACACCGGGGCCCAAGCAGGAGGGCATGTTTTGTGATTTGTGCATACTTTGGGATTCCAACAGAATGAACCGCGAGTCCCTGGCAGAGATGTCCCTGCATGTGAAAACCACACTGGAGGCTAATCGTCTGCATGCTGAGGCCACAGGAGCCTTGTTCTTTTTTCGAGCCGTCTTTAGTATGCAGGGCACTGCTGTACCGTGGAGCAGCTGTTCAGGACGAGGTGCATCGGGTTTTGTTCGCAGAAGATGTTGACGTCTCAGCGAAAGCGAAGGGTCCAAGACGAATCTTGGGAAGCTAATAATAAGAACGGCATCGTGCCATTGTACGCTCAATGTGGTTTTATATTAAAAAACAACAACAGAAAAGTCCCAGAAGCTGCACATTAACCCTCATTAACCCCTGGAACGCCGGATTGTATGTGAAATATGCGCTGAAATTAATGAGAAAGGAAAAGCGTAACAGGTTCACGAACATGGCCCTGATTTGGTGCTTACAGAATAAATTTATGACCAAGTTTACAGATATCAGAATATATCGCAAACAAGTACAAATAAACATAGAAAAAAAAAGGTTTAGGATTGGTCATCATTTCCTCAGGAGTGTGTGAGAGTGAGATTTTTTTTTTTTCTGTACAAACCCGAGATATTCATGCAGGAGGGAAATTGGAAACATCCCAATCCAATCTTCTGTCTCCTTGGAGACCAGTGCTTTATGCAATCAGTGCTTATTTGCGTTTGCCACACATTTTGTGTTTGATACGATCGCGCCAACGAGTTTTACATGCAAAACACACTGTATGATAAAGAATTGTGTGTTGTTACATGCACTGTTACAGAACTGCAATTAAACCCATTGTGAGTTAGCCGTTCATCATGACGGCACAAATGCTGTTTGACTTGACCTCGCATTTTCCTGGAGCACAAGGACACCAGGATGTGAAGCACGATCTTATCTTATCTGAACACTGCACGTCTGATATGTTGCTGCCTTGTTGAGATAATTGCAGCTGCTCCTTAAGCCTCACTGTGACCGTCTCCGAATTTTTGTATTTGAATTCTTTTTTTCATGGGAAGCCATCAGAGACGTCTCTGTGTCTTCGTTTCAAAGACCACATGTAATTTGTTCTTTTTTGTTTTTTTACAAGAGGAAGCACATTCTTCTCAACAGTGCAACAGTGCAAAGTAATGGAGAGTGTGTTAGAGAAGTGAAGAAAAGAGTGCAGGCAGGGTGGAGTGGGTGGAGAAGAGTGATAGCAGGAGTGATTTGTGATAGAAGGGTATCTGCAAGACTAAAAGGGAAAGTTTATAGGACTGTGGTGAGACCTGCGATGTTGTATAGTTTAGAGACAGTGGTATTGAGTAAAAGACAGGAGGTGGAGCTGGAGGTAGCACAGCTAAAGATGTTGAGGTTGTTGGGAGTGATGAGGATGGACAGGATTAGAAATGAGTTTATTAGAGGACAGCGCATGTAGGACGTTTTGGAGACAAGGTGAGGGAGGAGAGATTGAGATGGTTTGGACATGTGCAGAGGAGGGACATGGGGTATATCGGTAGCAGAATGCTGAGGATGGAGCCACCAGGAAGGAGGAAAAGGGGAAGGGCAAGGAGGAGGTTTATGGATGTGGTGAGGGAAGACATGCAGGTAGTTGGTTTGAAAGAGGCAGATGTAGAGGACAGGGGGGTATGGAAATAGATAATCTGTTGTGGCGACCCCTAATGGGAGAAGCCGAAAGAAGAAGAAGGAAGCACATTCTTCTGTTATAATGACTGGTTTTCTTTATGGCTAGCTTCCCACAGCCACAAATAGACAGCACGAAAACACAAGTTAGTCGAATAAATGCGATCAGGTGCCACAACTTCCTACTTCCCCTTTTTCTAGAACAAAGACAAACGTTAACATACGTGCAAACGGCATTTAAAGAGTCTCATCAAACTAACGCAAATATAGCGGCTGGTTCAGTTCTGCAGCCGATATGTTACAGTGCAACCCGTAAAAACACGCCTGCTCCAAAATATACTCAAAAATAACAGAGTAACAGCTGATTCACTCGAAGTCATGACTTCATCTGCTTCATTCATGTGACACTCATGAAACATTTGGTCTGCAACTGTTCAGTTTTGTCCAGAGCCTGTGCTCACTTCAGTGTTGGATTCCTGATCTGAGCGAAACTTAACATGCTCTTTTTCTTTAGTAGCCCATCTCCCTTATTCTGTAATGCTTTTCCGCAAACCACAGGTGTAGCAACTCGAACCAATCTACAAGCTTTTTTATTGTAAAGAACTACCTCTACCTTATTTATTTATTTATTTATTATTTTTTAAAACATCATTGGGGAGGTGGAAGCTTAGTGTTTAGGACTCTAGGATACTGATCGGAAGGTTGAGGTTTTAAGCCCCGGTAATGCCAAGGCCCTTAATCCTCTGTGCTCCAGAGGTGCTGTAACATGGCTGATCCTGTGCTCTGACTCTTAGCCTCCTACGTGGGCTATGTGAAGAAATATTTTCCCTGTTAGATTACCGTATTTTTTGGACTATAAGACGCTACTTTTTTCCCACGTTTTGAACCCCGCGGATTAAACAACTAAATTTTTCCTGGGTTTTTCCCTGTTTTACAAACTTCAAGCCAAAAAAACTGAGCTCCATAACATTAGACCAATGACATTTCCGAACGGAAACGAAAAACGCACCTCACCTGTGTTCTGAGCTGCACGGCATCGGGAGAAAAAACTACAATGCCAAAAGATAAACTCCCGAGAGAAATAGTTGTGAAAGGAAGGAGGAAGACAGCTAACAATGACTTTCTTGGTAGGCTACTGTTTAGATACAAGCCGTTGTAACGCGTTGAGTCTGGGTGAAGGGAGAGCTCGCTAACTCCAGTTGCAACAGAAATCATATAAGCACAGACAGGTTTCCAAAACTCGTGCTTTTTTATTTTTCTTGGCAACAGCGTTACTGGTTTGTCAAAGAAACTTAGAAATGAGCTTTAGAAAATAATAAGGACATATTCCTCGGTCTTGCACACATGCAGTAATAGCGGAAAAATGCGGTGGCAGGCTATTCACAAAATGCCGCTCTGCTCTTAAAGGAGCCGGAACATATTTCACCCGTTACACTGTGTAACAGACACTGTCTTTCATTAAAGCCTGTGTAAAGATCATTAGTTTCAATGTAGACTTATTAATGTTTAAAATAAAAATATTTGTAAAATTCAGTTGGTGCGGCTTATACAAGTGTGCGCTTTATAGTCCGGAAATTACGGTATTTGAAATAAATTAAATTCTGTAAAAGATCAGATCATTTTTCAGAAATAATTAAACCAGGCCATTTGGCTTCAGCTTCCATGCCTCTGTCAAATCCATGACGGCGTGTGCGATGTGTAGCCATAACTAAAGCTCTCTCTGCCGTGCTGTTTTGCCACATGGTCGGCTTTTTTTCTATATTCGCATGAACAAGCAGGGGATAAGAGTGTTCCCATTTATCCCATGTAATAGGAAAAATGATCATAAAAGGATGGCGAATGCCAGATTATTCTTTTATATGAATAATTTAAGAAGCAGCATTAAAATCTAATAAGCTCCATTAAACAGGGTTCTTTGTTTTATCGCCGCTCTGTCATCATTAGTCATGTTAATCTTTGTGGGGTAAAGAATTATTTAAGATACTCTGGAAACCGCCACTGCTTGCATGCCTTCGCCTGAAGCAGGAAGTGATTCATGTGCTCTGTGTTCCTTTCATAAAGGGACATGCGTAATCTTGTGTGCTGGTCTGACATGAGGGCTTTTCTCTTCGCTTCACCGTGCTGGACTTGTGGGTGTTGTGAGCCCCGGCTGTTTAGTGAAGTGATAATTAAGTAAGGAATAATAACGAATAATTTAAGAATGAATAGTTAGGGGCCCTGGTGGTCTAGTGGTTAGGATGTGGCACGCTCAACGCTGCGGCCCGGGTTTGATCCCCGGTCAGGGAACCAACCCCAGCCACTCTTAGTGCCGGTCTCAAGCCCGGATAAATGGGGAGGGTTGCGTTAGGAAGGGCATCCAGCTGTTCCAGGATGATCCGCTGTGGCGACCCCTAATGGGAGAAGCTGAAAGGTTTATTGAAAAATTTCAGAAGGTAATATGATGAACCATAAAAGTCTCTTTTTTGTTCCTATTTTACAAGCTGGAAACTTTCCATGGAAATTAACAGGAATGACTGGGAATTTACAAAATTAAAGGTTAACCTACAACAGAGAACTTAAACGTAGTTTTAAAAAGGTTCTTGCAGGATCATTTTGGTTAAAAGAATCAGATTTCATGCAATTTCAGCTGAATTTCTACCCTGCACATTCACCAATCACATGCACACAGTGCACTTACTGAGGCCACACCCCCTACTTGCACTGCACAACATGTCCTCCGTAACACATCATCATTTTTTTAATCCTGCACACAAAATAACGTCACAAAAATGTCCGGGTACTCGCATAAATAAAATAAATATCACATGTTTATGTTTTAAAACGTCCTCGTGTTGTGTGTAAGCTATCAAAAAAGCATGCGAACAGTAAAAAAATTGACATTTATTTAAATCAACATTATTTTGCATGTCGGCTTACGACCGAGCAAAATGTTTGTTTGCGTATGATTTTAGTTTATATAAAATTTCTCCGAATTTCTAATTCATTCTTATCAATTCCTGTAAAATCCTTTAAATTCCTAAGTTTTCAGATTTTCCAAAATTCCCCAGATGAGGTTCCTATTTAAAGTTTCCAGAAATGGATTGGAGAAAGTTTCACTCTGTAGTGTGTTCATCTAGACTTTACGAAAGCTGTTGTTGTTGGCGCTCTAACATATTTGACACCGGCGAATGCTCACTGCTGCCATGCACTGCTACACTACATCATCACTGGATGTTGTCCAAACTGTTACTGACTCTTAGTCACTACTTAAAAATATCAGAGGTTCCATTTGTCATTGTCCAAACCTGTCTAGAAACAAATTGTGACCTTTGTCCTTTGGAGGTCCTTCGTAGCAATGCGTTATAAAAAATGCCCATGACTCAAATACTCACGTGTCGCGTGTTTGTGGATGTTTCTAAACCTCTGTATTTTTCCAAGACAGAAAATGTAACACCACTTTTATGACTGTTTGTTTTTGCTTGGTTTGATGTGGATCAATATTTGGTTGACTGCATAGCGAGGAAGTGAGAGCTGTGCTGAGCTTCAGTGTTTCTGCCTCCAGGGTTGTCAGTAGAGTTTAATCTACAGGGGGTTGTGTCCCAGTCTGAAGACTATTTGTTATTTGCTAATGTTTATTTTCTTCACCCCCTACAGTGTTCCATTATAATTACTGATTAAACAGCGTGGTTAATGTGTCACAAACAATTAGTGTGTGTGTGTGTGTGTGTGTGTGTGTGTGTGTGTGTGTGTGTGTGTGTGTGTGTGTGTGTGTGTGTGTGGGGGAAGATTCTTCTAAAGGATCCTAGAACATAAAATACTGTATGCTGTTTTATTCTACAAAATCAGAATCAGGTTGTTGACACACACACACACACATGGAATTTGGTTCCAGCTGTTAGTGACTCTCAAAAGTACAGACATAAATAACACAACACATTTAGCTTGTACTATACAAGACAAAACAGACAATGTGAGACAATATAGACAGTACGAGTATTAAATATGGATACAGATTATATGACAGATCAGTAATTATATGGACAGAAGTATTGGGACACCTTGAGGTTCTCATGTAAACTCTAGAAGGTCTTTGTATGAGGTAACAAAATTTTCTTCCTACACTTGAACCAGCGAGATCCGTGAATATTTGGTTTACATGTGTTGGAGTGGAAGATCTTGAGTGGTCTGCTATAGAGCTCTGCTCTCAGCCTTATTGAACACCTTGAATTGGAATGTTGACACCACAGATCTTCTCATCCTACATCAGTACCTGCTCTTACTCATTCCCTTTTTCCTAAATGAGCACAATCCTTTACTCTAAAACCATGTGGAACATCTTTCCAGAAGCGTGGAGGTTATTATAACAGATAACGCGGACGACACGTGGAATGGGAAGTTAAAAAAATCGTTTATATCTTTTAGATTTAGTGTATATAATTACATATCTGGAATATCGTTCTTTGGTTCCTTGTGCAATAAATGTCTTTGCCTCTGTCACTACTAAAGTCCGTCTTACTCAATACCTCGTCTTACTCAATACCTCTTTCTTTTGATCCTGGTTGCTTTTACTATTGATCGGCTGTACATGCTGACGCTGTAACGAGTCCTGACCCGTTTGATGTCCTGCTTTAGATGAAACAACACACAAACCTTGATGTCCAATGCTTTAATATGGAGACTTATCACTGCCATCATAAACAGTCTTGACCTGTGTCAAGAAATCTTTATAAGTAATCATTATTATTTATTTGATAAAATATAAAAGCTGCTAAATGATGGACAGGACTTGTGGACCAGTGTTTTTTTTTTTCTTTTTCTTTTTTTTCAGAGCAGCTGTAATTCAGTGGACTCCTTGATCTTTCTTAGAGCAGCATATAACCTCTGGGCTTCAAGCCAGTGTCATTACATCACCTTGCACAGAATCTCTCTCTCTCTCTCTCTCTCTCTCTCTCTCTCTCTCTCTCTCTCTCTCTCTCTCTCTCTCTCTCTCTCTCTCTCTCTCTCTCTCTCTCTCTCTCTCTCTCTCTCTCTCTCTCTCTCTCTCTCTCTCTCTCTCTCTCTCTCTCTCTCTCTCTCTCTCTCTCTCTCTCTCTCTCTCTCTCTTTTTCCTGGTTTTTTTTTTTCCTACAAAGAGTTTGTTTATTAGTTAACTTTTTCTTTTCTTACACTTTTTCCAAATGTTTCTCAAAATTGTGACATGGACGTGTATTTGATTTTAATAATTTGTTATTAAACTGAACAGGTTTTAATCCTAATCCCGATAACCCCAAAACATCAGTAATAAATTCACGTGTTCTTCTTTCCAGCCTAAAAAAACTCCACCATGGTTGAAATAAATAGACCAAATATTCTCATATAAATATTTGGATAGTAAATATGTACAAATATTCGTCATGTCAATGACCGAGTTGTTTTTTTTTTTAACCGGACTCGATGAGTCTAAAGGAGCAAATTGTATAAAAATAAATATGATGCAGCATCAAACATTGATGAACTGACTAGATTTGAGGTAAGTTATTCCAGGCTGAAGAGTTGATGCTGTAAGATGAAGGCAGTAATGACTGTTCAGACCTGACTCACGTATACATCACATGTCTGATGTGTCTGGTCTGGTGATTATTATCCAGCTGTGCTGTTGTACCTGGCCACCTTCATGCCATGATGAACATCTCTTAGATTTCACTAGACCGGGGGGGAAAAAATGACATCATCCGTGTCTCGGCATTTGAGGACAGGTGTTGACTTTGTGAAATCGCAGCTCTATCCTGTCTGTGCAGGAATGTATTTATGAATACGTTGTATGGATGAGCGTCAGAGACCCTAATTAATGATTAATTCTGTTGAGGTGTGTAGTCTTGTGTTACACTTGTTGTAGTGTTTATCGCTCGTAGAACTGGATATCCGGAGGGTAAAGTAAATAACATGACTAATATTAACTAAAAGAAATAACACTGGTGTGGACCAAACACAAATGACCTCGTTTTCTTTTTGTTTAGTCACAAACAGAAGCTCTGACCGAACTCATTTTTATGATAATGCACATGATCTAATACAGGGGTCACCAATCTGAAACTGAGAGCTACTTCTTGGGTACCGATTAAAGTGAAGGGCTACCAGTTTAATACACACAGTTGGATATGTTATTATTAATGATATTCATCTATGTGATCATGTTAATGATTTCTCATAATAATTATCAACAATGATTTACCAAGTAGGAAACAGCTATTTTTTAGAAAAGGCCCGTGGGCTACTTGCGGGTTACCTGATGCCCACCATGTTGGTGACCCCTGATCTGAAAGATTGTAAACCCATAATTTAAAACTAATAATATATAATATGTTACTTATGTAACATATCTAGAGTATCCAGTGTCAGTGTTTTGTTTCTAAAAAGTTTGTTTCTCAGTCACATGTGCAGCTGTAGTTTTTCTGTATTATTAACTTTAGAGAAAAACAATAAAACAAGCTAATAGGGGCTATAAACAGCCAGTCTCGGACCAGACTCTCTTTAGTGAGTGATAACATAGACTAACTTGTCTCCCAGATGTTCCACAACAGTAAATATAACTATAAATGGTTAAAATTGTTTTAGCTTTTGTCAATAAACAAAAAGAAGGAAAATTGCTGTGCAACAATTACCTCTGTACTAGGAAGGGAATATGACTACAGCAGAGCCATTAAAACACTGACTTACTTTACTCTTAATGTGGTATGTAGTGGGTTTGAGCGCTCTCTCTCTCTCTCTCTCTCTCTCTCTCTCTCTCTCTCTCTCTCTCTCTCTCTCTCTCTCTCTCTGTCTGTCTGTCTGTCTGTCTGTCTGTGTTTTCAAGAAACGCGGTCTTAATTCTATTCAAAGTGAACACAGCAATAGTTAAAATGTCCACACGGGGGCGATATTGCACCGTTTATGGGTGTAATCTGTAACTGTATTTGATCAGGGCCTGTGTTTCTGACAATTTTCCTGAGTCAGAACAGGTCGTCTTTGGAAGTGCTTTCACAACGAACCTTTACTGCAAATCCAAAGAGTGACTGAACTGTAAAGTGAAAAACGCTCTATTGTGTATCGATCTTCGAGAGTAAGAGTATCACGAAACATGAAAAACGTCTTGCAGTATTTACTAATTGTCTTGAACTACCACAGTTAAGATCTCATTTCTATTTTTTCCCTCCTTACGCTCATTTTTGAGTTTCTGTGGGTGTGTGCGAATACAAACGTTTGCATAAATGTTCATGGTCTGGATCCGTGTATTTGGACACATTGCAAATAAATGCCAGTGATCCAGTGAGTGTTTTAAACGCTTTGGAAGTCCTGTATCCTGGCAAGCTGCTTCGAGCATTAACTTGAGAGAAGGCAGTTGAAGATTCAGCGTCAGGGGCCAGGTCACATGGACTGCAGCTGACTGTGAGCTGGAGAGACTCCAGAGGAAGCAGGAGAGAAAGAGCAGCTGACAAGAAGGAGTGTGAGAGGGGGGAAAAAAAGTGGCTGTGTGCAGCAGGTTAGCCAAGATGCTCTTGCGAGCCAAGAGTGGAGATCTGTGCGCTTAAGCAATGAGCGAATAATAAAGCCTAATCATCACGTTTCTACTGGAGTCGGTTGGTGTATCGACATCAAAAGATCCCGTTACCCAATGGGGAAAAAAGAAACAGTTCTCTCTCCATTCTCTCCATCATACGCTTGTGTAACACTCCGTGTTCATGGAGCAAGACATCTGCTGACTGTATCTCATCAGATACTTCCTGTAGCTCTCATCACTGATGAACATTTGAGTCACAAACAGCCGAATTTCCACACTAAACTTTCACGTCATGAGATGAAACAGGTGTCTGTGGTGCTCAAATTATACCTCTCTCTGTCTAACTAGTCACGTCTATAGTCTTTTGAAGTTTTTGTGTGTGTGTACGTGTTGTATGTATCAGGCGTTTTTCTACCCTGTGGCTGGAATTTAGTTTACAGATGGGGTGTATAGCAGAGGGCCTTTGTAGTGGTTAGGGGCCTTGCTGAGGCCACAGCCCTTCTGTTTGTTCTGCAGATGTGTAGTAAACGAGCAACAGTCCCATGAGCAGCGAACGCAGCATAGTTAATCTCATTGCATGGACATAAATTGAATGTTTACTCTCTAAGCTACCTCCATTCACGTGATTTTATTAGACTTGGGGAATTTAGCATGGAAAAATAGTTTTCTCTCTTTGTTTCTGGTTATTATCTGTACATCTTTTGCATTGATTGTCCTGTATGCCATTTTTCTACCCCACCGTCAACATTCCTGGTGCCACCTTAGCAGATTTGACTTTTATCAGCCACCCAAACCTTCCCTTCCTGATTAGTAAAAGGAAATGGACCCACCCCGACCCCCATATATAGTACCCAACATCCACTTAGAAACAATAGTTTTTCCATGCTCCGTTAATGTTCCCCAAAGCAGCTACTTAAAGGCTGACGAGAAGAATGTTAAGTCCTTCAGATGACCCCTGGCTGCTCTGTTCTGTCTGATTTAAACACGGCTATCCTGTTATGCAACATGACTAGCATGATCAAAAAGGCACAGATTAGCTTATTGGTAGTGGAAATGAGGTCAAAACCCTGGCAGTCAACCAAACACTCTGATTCACAACATGGATATTCTTCAAGTGTGTCCGTCATGTTTGGTGACTCCCAGGACACGACCATGCTGGCAGCCGGACAAAGACGACACAGTGACTCTAAGCAACTCATTTGTCCTAAAGGACGCAGGCTAAGCTACAGGAAAGCCACATCGCAATGGGAGGCCTGTTCACGTAGCCTTCAATTAAGATAATAGCTGTTTTGCATTGTATTCACAAGGGTTATTTCGGAGACTGAGCAGTATTTAAGGCTGTCAAAATTAATTTTTAAGTTTGTCATATTGATATATTAGATTGCATTATGGTGCATATATACTCTACAAAAGCCATTCTTAATTATGAAGCTTGATGGAGAGATAAAGAGAGAGAGAGAGAGAGAGAGAGAGAGAGAGAGAGAGAAGGGGATCAGCATTTCTGAACCGCCATCTGATTTCACTTTCTTGCATTATAGTGTTTTGGACGCAGCTCCCTGTTTTGAATGGAATCATTCCGGGCATGTCTTCGCAGAAGAGGAATGCTGAACATAACTCACTGTCCCAGGTGGTTGATCGGGTTTCACTGATGAACACAGCAGTCGAGACCCCTTGTCTGCTTTTGCAAATAGAAAATACCGCTCTCCTGGGGTCCTTCTTAGCCGGCCTGTTTTTCTTTCCATCTCCCAAAGCATCCTAAAGAATAATAAATCTCCCATTGGGGTTCCCAGCATGGTGCGATGCAAAATGTGGTGTGGGGAAAACACTGGGCTGGAGTTTCTTTGTTTCAACACTGAACTGATCATGCAAACCTTCTTTTATAGGCTGGAAACAAAAGCAGGCTCTTTATCAGAAATGCTAAAACTGTATGAGTCCCCCGTGGGTGAGCTTCCATTTAGTTAACAACATGTATAAATCTATACCATATTTACTGGATGGCAACACACACCGTCTTATACAGTTAAAATAATAACTCCCAAATATCATTTAAAGCTCAAAAGCTTGATGATCTTTTGGCCCTTTCTGAATCAAAGCACCAATAGTTATTCTGTGCTTTATATTGTGTTGGTGGTTCCGTTTCTATCACATCTGCACCTGATCTTTAATAATCCGTAGCCTTTATCACCCAGATCAGCTGTTTAGAGCTGGAACGTAATAAAAATGTTGACAGGATAAGCTCTGAGGAACAGATTAAAAAAATGTCTAGGCTTGTGAACTCCAGAGAGCGTGAATGAATTATGGGAAATTGCTTGAAATGATTGATGGGAAATTAATGATCGATTTGTCTTTTATTTTGTGTCATTAAAAAAATGCAAATATACGATTTCTACCGCGTTTCATTAGTCACTTTGCGATCTGAACCCCAGTTGGTCAGAGTTTGTGATTTTGTTCACCGACCAGTGTAGTGAAAGCTATTAGCCGATGACATATGGCGCAGCCCTGGATGAGTACTGCTAGACCTGGCACTGTCATGTTGTCTGGGTGAGACAGATGGTGTCTTTGTCTCCTATGGTTTTACAGCTCGGGCTGCACAGTGTCGTTAGTGCATCAGCAGGGTTTCTGCTTATGCTTATAGACAATTTTAGCTGATTAGCCTGCTTTTTGGGGTCGGGACCGGGATAATATAACTAAAAGCACTAATCTTTCAGGGTTCGCCTTCTTCCAGATTCATGTGGTTCTTTGTTTGATAGTATTGTAAGTCTGTGTGGAGAAAATGATCTAAAACAAATGTCTTCACGTAAACAAACTAGTTAAATACAAGGCTATTTATTGGTCGTATAAAAAATTTTTATGCTCCACTCATTAATCCATTTTAATTCATTCTCAGGTGGGTGCATATTGACTTTATTTTACTAATCCTTGTTTTTGTGTAATTGAGGAAAAATCACAGACAGTCTGTAGACGTCCCTTTGAGAACTACAGCTCTAGAGCAGTGGATCTAAAACGTATATTTCCCAGGAACCTTTTAAAAGATCACTGGACAAGTGTAAATGTAAAAGCATTGGTAAGAAATGTTTTGATTTTATTAATTATTTTGTTTTTTTTACAGCTTTGAGCCACTCAAATCTCTCTTTATTTTGATTTTAAAATTGAATAAAGATAAATGCGTACATTATGTAAGTTAAGTTATACATTAACATGTCATTTCATGCGTCTCGATAGGTGGTGATAACCACATCATAATCACTGCAGCCTTGATACCAGTCATAATATAAAGTAATTCTAGAACTAAACAGTAATTACTATCACAATCATGTGATTAAAAAAAAGTTAGCAATTTCCTAGACATTCTTCAGGAACTCATGGGGTTCCCATCAGACACCATTTTGAGAACAATGGTTCCAGAGAGTCGCTTTTTGACCGAATACATGTACATTTCTGGATTCTTGGATGAAATATCTATGAAGTTACTGTGCATCTCAAAAGCAGTGAGGATGGATTAGTAATACATACATTCTTCTACAGTTAGCATGAACAGTTCTGCGTTTACATCAGCGAACAGTTCACCGAACAGCACATCTCACCAATGATAAAACTATAATGAATGGACATTCGGTGGCACCCGGATGAGGATGTGGTTCTGTTCTGAGTCTGGTTCCTCTGAAGGATCCTTCCTCGTACCATCTGAGTTTTTTATCGCTCATCAGCAATAAATTGATGGGTAGTAACATATACATTTTAGAACCTATTTATCTCTGTAAAGCTGCTTTGGGACAATGTCCATTGCTAAACATGCTCTACAATTAGGACTGAATTGTACTGAACATCTGGTTAGAGTTGTAATGTACTGAACATCTGGTTAGAGTTGTAATCAGTTATATGGATGGGTGCTTATTTATTTTTCTGATCGGTTTTGATGAGGAACTCGGTCGATGTGTGTAAAAGCTCGTACAACTCAAATGTGTAACTGGAGTGCGTATTGTCGGGGTCTGTGGTGTCCTCGCGTCCTATATGTGTGTGTGTGTGTGCGCGTGTGTGAGACTGTGAATGAGAGGCGGTCTCGAGCTGTGTGTGTGTGTGTGTGTGTGTGTGTGTGTGGAGGAGAGTTTATAGCTCTAGTATAGAGGTGGGGGAAAAGCGACTCGGAGTCTCTCGTCGGCGTTTCTACCGGAGTGTGACAGCGTGTGTTTGTGGACTTGTGTGTGATCTAAAACTTCTTGCGCACTTGATTGGACATTTTTTATAAGTGTGTGTGTGTGTGTGTGTGTGTGTGTGAGAGAGAGAGAGAGAGATCGAGAGGGAGTGTGTGTGAGATTAAAAGTTTGCGCTATGTGATACATCAGGCTGTCTTACACTAAAAATAAAAACCAGACCGGAAACTGGACCCTGGAATCACGCAACTGATTTCGGATGGGAATTTCTATGATGTAAGAAGTGATTCAGTGAACGAGCGACATTAAGCATGGCTTTAAATTCACTGTTACAACACCGCTGAGGAGGAGGAGGAGGAGGAGGAGAAGTCGGCTGGGAGACGGGGTTGCCTACAAAATCAGTTTTTATTGAATAATGCCGATAGAGAAACTAGACATGGAGGAGAAACTGCGCATTTTGGAGGATCTGAACATGCTCTACATCCGCCAGATCGCCCTCAGTTTACAGGTAAACACTCACTCAGCTGGAGGAGTTTGTAGATTACACACACACACACACACACACACACACACACACACACACACACACACACACACACACACACACACACACTTAACCCGAGTTCACATTTGTGATCCTAAATCATTGTGTCTGAGATGTTTACCGTGGTGGAGTTTGGACTACTGTCTGGATTTATTTAAACACGTTGATGGAGCTGAGACTTCATCAGAAGTGTGTTTGTGTCCACGATTGATTTAGTCAAGAATAAGGACATGGTTTAGTTTTCATTGAAGTGTTTTTTTTATGGTTATAAACATGATCGAGAAATTGTACACTGTTTTTCTGTACATGATTTCCATAAGGATGAAGCACAAAAAAAAAGCATTCTGACTAACAGTGATTAAACAGTGTCTAGAAATGCACCTACATCATATTGCTACATATGTTATAATGCAAATCCTCTGCACATCTTGTTTTGTAACCTGCAGCATTCAAACAGTTTAGGATCTGACTTCCTCACATGGCTTTTGGGTGAGGGGAACACTTAGGGGAACACTTAGGGGAACGCTTGCCCTTCCACCATCTTCTTTTTCTTTTTTCTTTTCTTTCTCACAACCCATGCTAAGATCACACTTTACAGCACACTGGTGTTTCCCTACAGCCTGTTCTCCACACTAAGCAGCCAGGTGGACATTTCCCTGTCTGCAAACACACACACACACACACACACACACACACACACACACACACACACACACACACACACACACACACACTCCATGACCATTATTATCATTAGAGAAAGGATATAAGAAACGCTCAGCTACATTCCTTTTTCCAGGCTCATTTAATTAAGCGCAGACTCAGCATTTATTATTAAAGTGAATCAGCTTTGGTGTCATTCTCAATTCCAATCTCCTTTAGTTATCTTTTCGAAAAGAAAAGAAAAACGAGAGTGTGTTTTGAAGACAACCCTGTCATGATCGTATAGTGACTAATGTTTTTCATTTCATTGTCCGAGGAATCAGAAAAAATGCTGGTCAGTATTTATCCGTTTTTGTATTTTTTTTTTATTTACAGTCTGGTGAGTTACTCAACCCACCTGTCACTTCTCCGACACTTGACATCTCTTTGTATAGGCTTGTTGTGTAAAGCCTACTGAATAGGTTGCTTATACTTTAACTGAAATCCTTGACAATGTCTTAACAATTGCTGTGAAGCATTTCACCTCAGAAGTGTAGCCGGAATCCCATCTGGATGTTATCTCAGATCTGTATGATCTGTATGTCTGGCTTTAGTGCAAGCAATAAGAGAAGTGTGTAAGATGATTGACTCTCTGCCATAGAGATGAAAATACGGTATTTGTTGACTGATGTAGGAAGAATTTTCCTCACTGACTCAGCTGATCCAAGTTTGAACATGTCTTCCTCGTAAGGGCAACTAGCCTTCCGCCTTTATTCCTACAGATTCCTATACCCATAACACGTTCCCAGAGAATGGTTCTCTGGAATCAACACGCTTTTGTTGCTTGAATGCCAACGAGTCCTATGACTGCTATGTTGGGTGTGTGGAACAGGAAGTGGTTGAAAGAGAGTAATTCATCGCTCTGAAAGTCATTTTTCATACAGTACACAATCTACATATGAATTACTGTTATTAATTTTATTTATTGTTTTTTTTAATGATTGTCAATAAGGACTGTTGACTTTCACTATAAATGAAATGCTCTTGACTAGAATCGACGTGATTGTCCTTGATTTGTAGAATCTTTCCATTAGAGGCATGTACTAGTTATTTATTTCTGGTTCTTTCATGTTGATTAAATTCCAGAGTTTGTTTTGTTTTTGCAAATCAGGAAGCTCACAGCATTTTCATAGATTTTCCCGTACAGGAAGTTTGCCAGCTGGGTCCCCATCCTGCCGCTATTCACTTTGGCACCCCGTACCTATTGTCAAGACGTCATCCATATATGTCCAAGTGTACATTTTACAGCATGGTGCAGCTACTTTACACCCCTGAGAATTGCTTTTGCGAAATGGTTACACTTTTAGATGTTTTATGTAGCAACTTGGGCACGAAAGAATAGTTTAATAGATGAACGTCTGTTTTGCCTGATGGTAAATATTTTCCTTTTTTCTCCGATTTGTAATATTTTGGCATGGACCATTGGCTCTAGGATACAGCGGTTGCTCTATAAACATACACCAAATATTCACTATGAATTTGCTCTATGTGCGTCCAGTTGTACACGCCTCAAAGTTTTGGAACACACTCACCTCTGTTGCCTGTTAATGTCTGCACTGTTAATCTTTTAAAGCTGCGAATTAATGATTTATACTGTCCAGATAGACCCGAATGTTCACAACGGGTTTTTCGGCAAAGGCAAAAAAATCGGCCTGCGTTTTTATTTTTATGTTAGATCATTTGGCATCGGCCTGCGTTTTTATCTGCTGTGATGAATTCTGAAAGTGTATGTAAAGACCAGACCTCTCATGGAGCATGGGTATCTGTGGTAACGAAGTTGACCTGAGGCAGAAGATTAACTCTGCGTGTTAATGACTCAAGTTAATAACAAGTCATTGAGAGACACCGAACCCCAGCTATTCAATAAGACACTTCAGCAAGCCTGACTGTTATTGGTTGTTTTTTTTTCCTTCCCCTCTAAAGACTTCTAAGTGCAAAGGTCATAATGGACATGCAAAGGTCATCCGGTCACCTGTTTATCGTAAGCAGAATGTAAACAGCTTTTATGGTTACATCCTGCCATTTAGCAGGAACATCTTCTACATCTCCAGATGGACTAGAAATAAAATATTAATTACATGTTTGCTCACTTCAGTTCAATGCCTTTTTGTACTGGTTTGCGACATCCGTGTGACTGTGTCCTTGTGACTGAATCGACATGCTGTGAGCTCCGGGTGCTTCTTGCTTGTTTGGAGGAGTGTCGGGCATGGGCTGCCAGAGAAAGGAGGCATTGTGTTCCATCACCCACGCCCCTTTTTAACCTTCTCTGCCTCTGGCCAGAGCACTGGCGTTTTTTTTTTTTTTAGAGCGTTGACTGAAAGGACAGCCTGTGCTCAGGAACCATCCAAAAGCCTCCGCTAAAGCCAAGCTTCCTTTGCAAAACACCACCCAGGAGCCTGGGTGTTTGGGACCACAAAGCTCCAACCCATGGCCTCCTACCCAAAGCTGGCACAACCAGAGCAACCTACAAATCATGTACCATACTTACACTAGTATCCCTCACTGTAAGGAAAAGTTTATGAATTTTATAGAAGGATAAAATTCACAGGCTACACCAAGGTCTCATCGAAGTAGCACCTTTACACAAAGTCGATTTCTTTCTGCTTTAAGCAGGTCATGGGAGCCATATACATAAAAACAAGAGGCAAACATGGACCTGGTACAAACATGGTTATATGGACCTGGCAAAGTCTGTCATAAAATCAAAAATCACTGCAGCTTGGCGTTACTGTACATTAGTTAGTTTTTCCTTACAATATGTGGCAACTCGTGTCTAGTGGTTTGTTCTGTATTACTGTAAGGACAAATGTTTTGTAGATGTTATTACCCGACTAAACGTATGCCGGCAGGTGCACTTCCTTCAGAGTAACTTCTTTTTTGAATGTTTTTTAAAAACAGCCTTCCTGTTTATTACTGATCAGTTATGTAATTAAATTGTGCCTTGTTGTGAAGTTGGACTAAACAGGAAGAGTGTTTCTAACAACAACTTGGGTGATTTCCTCACCTCGAACTCTCGAGAGGAGGGAAGGTGCTGAAAGATTGGAATTTCATAAGATTCTTGCAACATTTTGGAAGTACTATTTTTTCATCTGTATCATTGTCTAGCTGTACAGCTGGACCCCCTGATTGCTCCCCAGAGTGAGGAGGATTTGAGTGTGGAAACTGTTTCCACAGATAAGGTTGACGAGGTTGACTTCTCTTCTGGTACGCTTTAGACTATTGGTATCTAAGCAGAGGTTTTTTCCCAATTTTGTTTACATGTTGGACATGAATGTTCTTAAAGTTCCTTATTTACAGCAGCATTTATGAATTAAATAAGGTTTTTACCTGCTAGAGCTCCTGCGCTTGTGTATATTATGTATAAGGAGGTACATTATGTGAGCCTCAATCAATCAGCTTCGAATCATGTAATAAGTGAGTTACTGAAATGTAATATACAGATAAAGTGGTTAAGTGTAAATCGTATATCAGAATACATTTTAATGAACATTTAATTAAACCTTTAAAACACTTGTTTTTATTATTAAAAAAATAATGCAAAGATAAGAATTAATTTAGAATCAAGAATCAGTGTTTTTGATTAATGCAATTAAGAATAAATGTATAAATAAAGCAGGAGTGAGAGTGAGACTTGGATTGTAGTAACAGCACATTTCGGTGCCTATAAAAACATTTACCCAAGAAAATGAAGAACATTTTGATTAAGAAAGCACAGAAAGGTTGTGATATTGAGTCATCTGAATGTAAACTGGAATCGGGCATAAATCAAATTGATTTACAGATGTTTTCCTACAGTTGTGTTTTTTCTTTTCTTTTTTTTTTTTTTAAATACAGCTGATTGCACCAGGCTCTATCACTCGTACACTGCACAGATAAGACTAGATCAGATTACACATCACTCTCGTTATTAAAATGATATTTATATTCCTGTTTCAAAACCTCACTATTACCCAATTGTTCACTTTCCTACAGTGGAGCAGAAGGTCAGTGTGTTCGAGTACTCAGTCATCTATCATTACTTGCAAGATTGATGCGCTTTATCCCGGTGCTTCGTGTCTTGCATTATCACTAAATGCTTTCATTAGATTTATGAGCTTCCTTAGGGTAACTGCATTTCCTCTATGCTTGCCTAAGCTGCATCAGCTTCCAGCCCCATCGATCTGCTGCTGCCACGGTGGTGGTAGTGGTTCTCAGAGCATGCAGGTCTCTCTCTGAAGAGAATTTTTTTTATCTATAAAAGATGCTGAAAATAACAGCATTTCCACCTGGTCATGTCACTCAGTAGACTCTTTATCCTCCTAATTGTCGCATTTTAAGGGTGGTCCCTGCTAAAGCTGTCTTGAACTCGGCTTGCGTTACACTGATTGCGTCCTGCTGTGAACCCTGTTGTTTAGGGTGACGTAGGTGAATTTTAATCGTGACCTTTGGGCAAGTGAAAGACCATGCTGTGTGGCCGGTAATGTGTTGGGTATTAAAATAGTAGTTGAAATAGGAGCTTTAGTGTACACAGCTTAAGGGTGCACAAAGCCATCATGCACAGCACCAGGCAGAATACCACCTATGGGGTTTTACATGCCAAATAAATGTTGTAGAAGTTAGAAATATTTGCTGATGTTGCAGATAGTGAGCCTCTTCTCTATCAAAAACAAACCTGCAGACGACAGGGGATTAAGGACAAGGATAAAATGTTTTAGTGACACTCTAGAAATATATTTTTTCGTGTAATGAATTGCGCTTAGCTCAAGACATTAGAACAAGAGTTATATGGAACTAGGCAATAATATATGCTAGAGTCTGTGCAATAGGAAGAAAACTGATGGAAACCATTATGAGCAAACCAGAACCTGCTGTTTCCATAATACAAAAATCTATACCTCAATTATCTGTTTTCAAATTCTTTTTTTAGATCCTGTTAGTAGACTGGTTTAAACAACTCTATCATTGGCAATTGGTTATGCTTTTGCTGTAAGCTTTATGAGTCTATAGTTTATTCCCTGTTAAAGCAACACTTGCATTGAGGAAGCTGGGAAATTGGAAGCTGCACCTCAGGAGCAAGCATGTTAATGCAATTAGTAAATGAATTAAAAGCTTGGTTTACACTCCCAGCTGCTAGTTTTTACATAATACACTTCTGTAATCTACTGCGTGAACATTTCATGGACACTTTATTAGTAATAAGTGCTACATGCTTTACATAACGATCATCATCATCACCCATTACCTGGCAGATTAGGGGTGCAAAGTCCTCAATACATTTCCTGTTTGGTAGCCAAATATATATATATATATATCTCATGACTCATTGCTTTAGTTCTCAAGCATCGTCATATGGTGGTCACATTGAACACTTGTAAGACAGGAAATCAAAGTTGATTGTGAGTATAATACTTGTGACTTGGCTGGAATTTTTACTTACTTTTCCTAAATAAAATATTTTGCGTAATGAAATGGGTTCATTCTTTTTGACTAACTTTGTATATTAACTGAAACACATCTGCTGAGCATAAATCTAATGCTAACATCGAGTAAGGTAGCAAGCTCTCGAGATTGACTTTCTTTCGGACAAGAAAAAAGATTTAGTTTGTTTAGAGAATGGGTGGTTTTCTTTCAGTGAACACATATACGTGTGCATGATCAGTCGTATGTATGCTAAGACCGTTAAATATGTAGTGTTGAAGCTACATGTAAATTAAGGGTTAATTAGTTGTATTATAATCACTAAGATTAGCGTTACTGTCTGTGGCCTGCACTGCACTTGTCTTCACTGAATAAGTGTTTTGTGGTACTCTGGATTCTTCTGTTTTGATCTTCTTGACTTTAGGATATGTACACTGTGTAGCCTGATTCAATAACATCCTTATTAAAGCAGATTTATTGAAATATGTCTGTGACTTGATTAAAAAGATTAAGACGAAGATTAAACCTTAAGGTTTGATGGTTATATGTCTACAGCAGACAGTAGAAGGGAAAATGCGTACATTAATAGGTGCGTTAAAGGATGTTCAGTATGAGCATATTGCGGCTAAAGGCAGGAGAGTCTTTATGATTACAGCAGCAGCAGCAGCTCCCAGATACACGTCAGTATTTAGGTGAGATTATCCACAGAAACATGGGTAGGGTTGGGTGATGAAATGATGTAGAAAAACGTTATGGATGCCACGTTGAACCTTTTACAGCAGAGGAAAGTGGGTTACAAATACAGAAGCATGAATAAAGCAGTTAATAGTGCAATATGATCTGTAAAATTCAGTAAATAAAAAAGGACAAACAGGTCCAGCTGACCTTGATTTTGGATCAAAGAAAGCAAGAGGAAAAGCCAATCCGAATGGGAGTTGTGGATTTATTATTAGGTGTATGAATGAACATTTTGTATTTGGGTGCTCAATATTTTCCACTGCCATCATCTGAAACACAATTATATAATAAAGCACTGTATCTCTGAGATAAACGCTGTTCATCTCTTATGTTCTGTTTTGGAGATTTGTGGCATCTGTGCCAATGTGGAGATTTTAGGCCTTCACTAAAACAGAATATAGTGGCAACCGATGCCTGTATTATTAATATTAATAATAATAATCATTTATTAACTGAATTATGAACTGATAATAATAACATTTTGTCTAAGAAGGTAACAAAAAAACTACATACTACACCTTTAGGTTTCAGAGCCTGTTCTTGCCACCTCTAAAGCCTTTCGTTTTGTGCTTTTTCTGCATCCCTCTCTCTCTCTCTCTCTCTCTCTCTCTTTCTCTCTCTCTCTCCATCACATTTTCCCCGACGTCATGTTTCACAGCTATGCGTGCAGCTGTTCATTACTAGATCCTATTACTGTACCGATGGGAATTGATTCTTAGAAAATCCTGTAGATGTGATTTTACACGACCTCCGTGCAAACAGACGCTACGTATATTGAGTTGAGTTGATGGGCTTTTATTGGGCAGGAACGGGTGGCACCTGTAAACCTCGCCAACTCCTTCCACTCTCCCAGCCAATGTTTTATCTTATAACGGATTTGTGGAAAATACCATATTCCTTTCTGCATTTGTTTACCTTTCTTACCTTACCATCTTTCATTTCCTGGCATGCTCTTCAACAGCCCTCCCTCACTCTCTCTTTACAAAGCCCACATAAAACGCCTCTCTTTCACCTATGCTCCCTTTCTCCCACTCTTGTGATTTTTCTCACAAAAAAACCCCATTAAGAGCAGTAGCAGTTAAACCATCCACTGTATGATCAGATTTAATGCTCGGTTTCACACCAGCACAATGCACATTTTTTGACATTTTTTCCTGATATAATAATTTGGGATGCGTCTCTCAAGTGCTGGCATGTTGCTCTGTTTTCCACCAGGCTGAATAGTGCCCACTGTTCATCCTGGCACAGCACATTAGAGGCATCTTAATCTTTGTATGAATGTGTCAGAGCCTTGGCAGCCTCCAAGCCCCAGCTGCCCACCTGATCAAACACATGAGAGGTGTCCTGTGATTAAACCAGATAATAGTACAGTGTTATAGAAGTCAGTTACTGCATCAGAGGGTGTTATGAGAATAAAGACTATTGACTATGGGTGCAATGGCCCTCAGTTAATCCCTGTTCTGTGCGGATCATGACCCAGGGTTTATGTTTAAGTGACTCCATGTCACCTTACTCTCACATCCATACAGAGTCAAAATGAGGTCTATCTTTACTGCAGTAGCATAGTTTGTCACTATTCCCATATTCCCCACACACCAGAACATACAAGATGAATGCATTGAGTTAAGGTTCAGTTTTAGATCAAAGAGTCACAAAAATTGTGACTTAAGTCCAACCACCAGGTCACGCTAAGTCAGATCACTAGTGTCCTGTATGTACTGTCTTACTCATGGTCATTCTTGACATTTTTATTACACCGATGGAAATAATCTCCATGTTGTACAGTCAGTGTCTCTAGTAGACTGTATTATTAGAGTCAGTGTCTCTAGTAGACTGTATTATTAGAGTCAGTGTCTCTAGTAGACTGTATTATTAGAGTCAGTGTCTCTAGTAGACTGTATTATTAGAGTCAGTGTCTCTAGTAGACTGTATTATTAGAGTCAGTGTCTCTAGTAGACTGTATTATTAGAGTCAGTGTCTCTAGTAGACTGTATTATTAGAGTCAGTGTCTCTAGTAGACTGTATTATTAGAGTCAGTGTCTCTAGTAGACTGTATTATTAGAGTCAGTGTCTCTAGTAGACTGTATTATTAGAGTCAGTGTCTCTAGTAGACTGTATTATTAGAGTCAGTGTCTCTAGTAGACTGTATTATTAGAGTCAGTGTCTCTAGTAGACTGTATTATTAGAGTCAGTGTCTCTAGTAGACTGTATTATTAGAGTCAGTGTCTCTAGTAGACTGTATTATTAGAGTCAGTGTCTCTAGTAGACTGTATTATTAGAGTCAGTGTCTCTAGTAGACTGTATTATTAGAGTCAGTGTCTCTAGTAGACTGTATTTTAAGAGTCAGTGTCTCTAGTAGACTGTATTTTAAGAGTCAGTGTCTCTAGTAGACTGTATTTTAAGAGTCAGTGTCTCTAGTAGACTGTATTATTAGAGTCAGTGTCTCTAGTAGACTGTATTATTAGAGTCAGTGTCTCTAGTAGACTGTATTATTAGAGTCAGTGTCTCTAGTAGACTGTATTATTAGTCAGTGTCTCTAGTAGACTGTGATATTAGAGTCAGTGTCTCTAGTAGACTGTGATATTAGAGTCAGTGTCTCTAGTAGACTGTGATATTAGAGTCAGTGTCTCTAGTAGACTTTGATATTAGAGTCAGTGTCTCTAGTAGACTGTGATATTAGAGTCAGTGTCTCTAGTAGACTGTGATATTAGAGTCAGTGTCTCTAGTAGACTGTGATATTAGAGTCAGTGTCTAGTAGACTGTGATATTAGAGTTTGCCAAAAGGCACCTGAAGGGCTCTCAGACCATTAGAAACAAAGATTGAAAACTTTGGCCTGAATCTAGCGTCATGGAGGAAACCGAAATACTTGTTCAATACATCCCTATAGTAAAGCATGGTGGTGGCAGCATAACGCTGTGGGGATGTTTTTCAGCGGCAGGAGCTGGGAGACTAGTCAGAATTTTGAGGAAAATAATGAAGCGCTGTGAATACTTTCCAGATGCAGTGTAGATGGCTTAATAGAATTATGGAAAGGTGAATAAGGAGATGTTTGTGATGATGGATGGATGGGAGGAATGACTAATTGATTGGTAGATGCATGATGAAAAATGGGTTGGCCAAGCAACAGATGGATAGAAAGATGGAATAGTGGGTGGATAGCAGGATGGAGAGAGAAGAGGGAGATTTGCATGGGTCATGCTTCAGATTTCCCAGAAGCTCATGCCATGTGGTCGCTTCTAAAACCGTTTCCCAGTCTGAAGTGGTAAGTAAGCACAGAGACCGAGTTTTGCATTAAAGCAAGCCCACGCCTCCTCCTCTCCGGACGCGCTGGTTGGCTCGGGCGCCTGGCAGGACTGTAGGAGATGGCAGATGGGAGAAGAACTGGACTAACCGAGCTCTACTGAGATGTCCTCCGTATGCACACCTTTAGGACAGTTTCCCATCGCTTTCCGTTTTTTCAGGAACTCGTCAGTCACACATTGAATGGGCATCTGGACGCGAGAGCCAGTGCGCGCGTGTGTGTGTGTGCGCACGCGCGTGTTTGTGTGTAGGATTGCGCAAGCGGCGTGATTCGGGACTTTTTGTCTCCTGCATTATCTGACAGCGACATGAATAACTCGAAGAATCAGCGAGTAAGTTTCTTATTCTGTCTGCGAATGCAAGTTTTTTTCCAGGTGACCGGTTTATGTTGTGAAAAATTGTAAAGACTGCATGCTGTCGGTCCGGCGCTGCGTGCACGCGCACAGTATCAAAGACGTGATGTGGTATAGAGTCACGCGAAGGTCAGTGTACTGCGGTGTGTGTGTGTGTGTGTGTGTGTGTGTGTGTGTGTGTGTGACGCAATAATATATGGCTTGTCGCAAGATGGATTGAACAATATCACGTGGATTCAAGAGAAGGAAAACCCGAAAAAATAAATAAATAAAAAAACCAGGAGAAATGCACAATGTGCGATTTTAGCTACAATACAAATATAGAAAATTGGAGTCCATACGAAAGAAAAAGTTTGTTTATGCAAAATTAAGCTGTTTCTAGAAGCTCACTCTACCTGCTGACCCGAAATTGCGCATCTGCATTACAGTAAATCGCCATTATTGTGCAATGGGAAATTGTGCTATTGAAAATAATTATTTTGAATTACTGTGCATCCCTGATTGAGAAACATCCATTGAGCATGACACTGGAATGAAATTAGAGAATTTAAAATATAAATTTTCAATACCATGGTCATTGACCTTTTGGTATATTCTGATGCTAATCTGGTATTGGTATTTTCTTATCAAATTTCAACCTATTAAACACACATTTTAAATCGTTTAATCATTTCCACATTCAGAACGTGCCAACGTACGGACTAAAAGGTCCTGAACATCTTCACCGTTCACTGACATTTCAGATGGATTTGGCATGGCATGTATCTCAATCGCATGATCTCTATGGCACTTTGGCATTATGGCAGTTTCTCTCTTTCTAATCAGCTGGCTGATGATTTAATAGATGGGTGTTTTAGATTCTGGTAAATTGTTGGCAGACCAAAAGTTCACAGTGAATATCAGCTTTTTCCTCGTATGACTCACTGAAAGACCAATTTGACTCCTAAAGCATCAGTTTTGTTAAACAAAATCAATATACAGGCTGTTAATGTGTGACCGCTCGTACCGGCTCTTTTCATTTCATGCTGTTCTTGTCATTTGATTGAGCGAGCATTAGTGGAATTAATAACTGTTGGAGCAGTGCATCATGTTAGTAATAGTTTTGTTTATTTTTTTTCATGGTGCATCAAATGCAGTGTCTCTGCTTGTGAACGTTTCTGCACACTGCTAATGAAAAAATGGTCACTTGAGAATTTAATCTGTAGTTTTATAAATGCAATATTTAAAGCCAAGAAAACTACTGGATGTTTTGTTCTTTGGGTCTCAGATCTAATGTTGCACAGCTGGAAAATCTAGGTCATGTCTATGGCCAATTGAGATTCATACATTCTTTTCAGAGTATGTTGGAAGAGTGTGTGTTCTGTACAGGAGGATGTTCAAATGAATAAGAGGCACACACACACACACACACACACACACACACACACACACACACACACACACACACACACACACACACACACACACACACACACAGGGATTCCAAAAACCTAACCGTCCTGACGCTGTGTGTTTCAAATCAGCTATTAGACCCTTGTGTCCTTTCTGCTCAAATTCCAGATGCACTCTTGGAAGAGTTGCTTTGACAGCCCCTGAATTTAGTTTTAAAAGTCTGTCACACCTGATTCATTACAAAGCACAAGAAAGATAATCAGCTTCTTCCTTACACTGTCTGACCATATGGAAGTCAGAGAGAGAGAGAGAGAGAGAGAGAGACTTTTTTGCAGGCCTGCTGGGTAATGTGCTAGATTAGATGACTATAGTTGGTAACAGATTTTTATATAAGGCTTGAGAATCAACATCACATGTCACGTGTTTCATTATGGGTCCGTGTCACGTTTGCCAAATCAAGACGATCTTACAAAGGGTGTCTAGATCGCATCTGATGCTCGGCCTGCTCCTGATTCTTGATCCATAACCACACAGTAAATCATGAACTTGGTTTATGGAGCACTATAAAGCCCTGGAGTTGATTATGCAGTCATTAATTCTTCCCGTCTGCTTCTGTGTAAATCATCTCAGCACTATATTAATTTCCATCTTCCTTCTTAGCTTGATTATTAAAGCATTTATCAGGCTGTGATACAACTAAACTGTCACCATACATAGAGAAGAGGTTGTGAGATGGAGGTAGACTGCATTTCTGTATTTATTAAAGCCGTACCTGCAGTAGTAAAATGACAGGAGTATGTTCTTATACTGCAGAAAGAAATGTTTTGGGCTTTAACTCAACATTATTGTTGAAACTCGAAGCCATTGGACGTCTCTGCATCACCTGTGAGACTTTGCTTCCTCAGGAAACCCGAGCTGATATTTCATTGTCTATTTTTTACTACAGGGACGACCCCGTCTGAGCCGCCCGACCATTATAGCGGATATTCTTGCAAAGTCTGGAATTCTAAAGCCGAGTGTACGTTTGCAGTCAGCACAACTGGAGGTTTGAGGAAGTGTTTGCTAGTTGAGCGACGTTTCCGTTTTCTTCCTGATTAATGGGATTAAGGGAAAGTCTGCTGATCGATGATGGTCATCTATCTTTCGAATGGTGGAAACTGCTATTTAATTTGGTTGGATACGGCTTTATGGTTTTACTTTTCAGCTCCCTTTAAAAACAGGATACTCTCGCCAAAATAAGCTTATACAAATCCCATAATGCTTTTTGCGGCGAGCATATTTGACTCGTCAAACAGCATCAAATGACAGGAGGAAGACAGGCTTTTAAGGGTTTTTTTTTTTTGCTGCGGCTTTGGGCGAAAGAAGAGATGAAGACGACATGGCCCAAGGAGTTGGAAGAGGTTTCAGTGTGACTGAGGAACATTGTAGTTTATTGAGCACGCAGAACAATGGCATTTTTCTTACACATTAAACAGCTTGCTGTAAAATTGAGTTAATGTGGAAAGTTTGAACATGTGGTACGGAGTAGAACTAACCGACTTTCACCTCACTTTCAGATCTTAATGGGATTATGAACTCGATTTCTGACAATCGACAAGAAAACCTTAAAGTCCTGAGCTAAAGAATTTTCAGTCCCTCCAGCATATTAAACGTTTTAAAACAATCTGGTTCAGTGGGAAGTTCTGTGCAGATGGGCGACACTGTGGATGTGACATCTGCTCTTTGAAAGCAGATTATGTTTAAAATGTGTTGTGTGTTTAAAGTGATGTAAAGGTTCTCCCCCAGTCCGTGTGGGTTTCCTCAAGGTTCTCTGATCTTCCTCTCTACCTTTTATACCTTTCATATTCATACACATGGGCTGTAGGAGTGGTGTGAATGAAGTGTTTGGGTTCAGAAAGGCCTGGAAGAATCCCCTGAAGAACACAGCTGTGTATGAGAAAGGTCAGCTCTGCACTTGCGCACACACACACACACACACACACACACACACACACACACACACACACACACACACACACACACAGACATATACAGATATATCAGTCACTTCCTGTATAATGTTACACTATGTGTTTTCAAGGACAGTGGCTTAAAACATCTCACACTGGGCTGTAACAGATGAAACTGCTCGAAAGATTTAGTTGAATGATGAAAAGCTTCAGACAGTTCAGGGTCAATTTTAATAAGATCATAAGCTGCAAGAATTCAGAGTGTGGTGTGTGAAATAGGTAGCATTGTCGACAAGATTGTGTTTCAAGAACTGTGCGTAAAAGATCTTCATTTCATCTGTAGTCAGTTGCGAATCCGTGTTTTTGTGAACCCAAGATAAATCAGAACCAGCTCTAGCTCTAGGAGAATGTTCCACGAAAGATATCTGTATGGCAGAGGTATTCATCACCAAAAAGTAATGCTTGAACGCTTCATTTCGGGACTTTGTTGGAAAGTCGGCATGCACACACAAGAAGGTATCCAGATGATTCTCAGCGCTTCTGGAGGTAATTCAGGGTTCACTGGAGCAACGATGGAAAAGTTGCACAGATTCTGCGTTTTAATAAAATAGGAACCAATTTTTCTTCACACAACAACCACCAATCGGACCACACACACTCCAAATGACTTACTAAATGAAGATAAAGATCTGCTATGAAAATACTTGGCTATAGGAGTGGTTTTATAGGGATTAGTATTAACCTCAGTGCTGGACTGGTTTCAGCAGCTCTTGATTGCTCTCCTAAAGGTTTCTGTTTGTTTGATGCTGTCTGGTTGGTTTCATGTGGTACATAGAAGTTCATAACTTAAGAACATCATCAGTTTTTATGCATGAGTATGTGTGAATGTTAGATGACTGCCTTAAACTTTATGCCTCGTTTTATGGGGTCAGAACATCAGTTCCAGCAGTTAGGGAGGTCTGTAAAAACCTCTTCAGTGATCTTCTCCTATTTCTATAAAAATCTATAAGAGTCTCATTCTGGCTTGAGTTGCCGTGACCCAGAGAAGCCCCTGGGTGTCCATTACTGTTACTTTTGAATCCACTTTCTGTCATGTAAACAGCTCTCGCCTGTCTCAGTGAAGGAAAGAAATATCTTCATACAACTGGTGAACAGAAATGATAATATATTAGAACAAACCTTCACCAAACAATTCAAATAAATAAATAAATCAATAAATAAATAGATCGAGTCGTCTCGGAGTGATCCGTTCATTTTCTACTGGATGCGCATGAGCATTGCAAAATCTCCGTAGGTTATGTGCAGAAAACAGAAATAAGTAGTTTACTTCTCGATTCTTCTAGTACGAATCGTTCGTTCTTTTATCCCGTGACTCCAATATATCCTATGCAGTGCCTTACAAAGGAAACAGAATTGAGTGGTTCGTCTCATGAGTCCTCTGGTCAAAATTGTTCGTCAGTTTTTCACGTGACTCTCATATATGCTATGAAGGTGATTTAAAGGAACTAAATAACGAAAAGACTCAAAAAAAAAAAAAACCAAAAAAAAAAAAAAAAAGATCTGTTCATTTTGATGAATGAGATTCAAAGAAGCTAATCACTAAAAGATACGGTGTTCCCATCACTAGTGGGCAGGAATTAGGTCAAATTACCACTGTTTACAACCACGGTGAGCAAAATGGCATACCAGAACCCAAATACACGGCACCTTGAGTTGGACAAACTACAACAGCTGAAGATCCTTATAGCTTCCACTTCCATTTCCACGCCATCCTCGAACAATGCGCACATGAACACCAAAACTGGACAGTTGAAGATTGGAAAATGTTGTTTGGCCTTTTTCCAATCATCCACTATGTGAAGATGAGCCTGTACTCAGAGTCTGAGTCATATACCAATGGAGGAAATTAATTTTGCTGTCAGAGTTCATTTTAACCCTGTGTAGAATCAGCAGCTGTGTCTGCTCAGGTTCTTTTTGCATTGTATTTATTTCACAATAAATGCAATTTTCCTTGTGTTCTGTGTGCTATCATTTTACCGCTGTGTCTGTTTTCTTTCTCTCAACTCTAATACAATTTTTTTTTCTTTTTCTTTTTTTGTTTGTCCTCTCTTTCATTCTCTCGCTGTCTGTGGTCTGTTCTCAGAGCATCAGTGTAGCCTCTGGGAAATAAAAGCTGCAGCTGTGTGTGCGCGCAGACATGCATGTTAAGCCTACTAAGTTTCTCTGGGTGTGAGTGTGTGCGTCTGCATGACACTCTGAGAAGTCTAGCACGTGTGTGCGTGTGTGTGCTCTAGATGTTCCCACTGAAGGCATCAGTTTCTTCTAATTCCTGGACACCGAGTCGCCATTGATTTGACTATACAATCGGTATCACTGAACTACAATCCATTAGTAACTGTAGCTGTCATGAATAATTGAACAGCAGCAACACAGTGTGTGTCTCAGTCACAATACGCACGATCTACAGAGAAAATCATCATATTTCTTTAGTTTGAGAAAAATACAATCAAGAAATTGCATTAATAAAACCAAATTTGCTCTTTTTTCCAACCTAATCATCTCCCAATGATAAGCTGAAGCGTTGGGTGTAAACTGTTGCCACTTCTTCAAATAATAATAAATAGTAAGGCTGCTTCAGAAATGCTTTCAGTGCAAACAATCCTTTTCCTATTCATAGATCCTGTGACTCCCCAATCCTACATCCATTAATAGAACACAAGCAGTATTTGGATTTGAGCCTCAGCAACATACAGTACAGACCAAAAGTTTGGACACACCTTCTCATTCAAAGAGTTTTCTTAATTTTCATGACTATGAAAATTGTAGAGTCACACTGAAGGCATCAAAACTATGAATTAACACGTGGAATTATATACATAACAAAAAAGTGTGAAACAACTGAAAATGTCATATTGTAGGTTCTTCAAAGTAGCCACCTTTTGCTTTGATTACTGCTTTGCACACTTTTGGCATTCTCTTGATGAGCTTCAAGAGGTAGTCACCTGAAATGGTTTTCACTTCACAGGTGTGCCCTGCCTTATAAATGGGGTTGGGACCATCAGTTGTGTTGTGCAGAAGTCAGGTGGATACACAGCTGATAGTCCTACTGAATAGACTGTTAGAATTTGTATTATGGCAAGAAAAAAGCAGCTAAGTACAGAAAAACGAGTGGCCATCATTACTTTAAGAAATGAAGGTCAGTCAGTCTGGAAAATTGGGAAAACTTTGAAAGTGTCCCCAAGTGCAGTCACAAAAACCATCAAGCGCTACAAAGAAACTGGCTCACATGCGGACCGCCCCAGGAAAGGAAGACCAAGAGTCACCTCTGCTGCGGAGGATAAAATCATCCGAGTCACCAGCCTCAGAAATCGCAGGTTAACAGCAGCTCAGATTAGAGACCAGGTCAATGGCACACAGAGTTCTAGCAGCAGACACATCTCTACAACAACTGTTAAGAGGAGACTGTGTGAATCAGGCCTTCATGGTAGAATATCTGCTAGGAAACCACTGCTAAAGAAAGGCAACAAGCAGAAGAGACTTGTTTGGGCTAAAGAACACAAGGAATGGACATTAGACTAGTGGAAATCTGTGCTTTGGTCTGATGAGTCCAAATCTGAGATCTTTGGTTCCAACCACCGTGTCTTTGTGCGACGCAGAAAAGGTGAACGGATGGACTCTACATGCCTGGTTCCCATCGTGAAGCATGGAGGAGGAGGTGTGATGGTGTGGGGGTGCTTTGCTGGTGACACTGTTGGGGATTTATTCAAAATTGAAGGCATACTGAACCAGCATGGCTACCACAGCATCTTGCAGCGGCATGCTATTCCATCCGGTTTGCGTTTAGTTGGACCATCATTTATTTTTTAACAGGACAATGACCCCAAACACACCTCCAGGCTGTGTAAGGGCTATTTGACCAAGAAGGAGAGTGATGGGGTGCTGCGCCAGATGACCTGTCCTCCACAGTCACCGGACCTGAACCCAATCAAGATGGTTTGGGGTGAGCTGGACTGCAGAGTGAAGGCAAAAGGGCCAACAAGTGCTAAGCATCTCTCGGGAAACTCCTTCAAGACTGTTGGAAGACCATTTCAGGTGACTACCTCTTGAAGCTCATCAAGAGAATGCCAAGAGTGTGCAAAGCAGTAATCAAAGCAAAAGGTGGCTACTTTGAAGAACCTAGAATATGACATTTTTCAGTTGTTTCACACTTTTTTGTTATGTATATAATTCCATATATAATTACACATGTGTTAATTCATAGTTTTGATGCCTTCAGTGTGAATCTTCAATTATAATAGTCATGAAAATAAAGAAAACTCTTTGAATGAGAAGGTGTGTCCAAACTTTTGGTCTGTACTATAGATATGATGCAATCTACTACTAATAACCTGTAATTATTCTGGCCTATATTATATAGTAATTCAGTTTGATTAAGTGCCATATTTACAATAAATAGCACAGTGGTACAATAGTACAAGGGTGAGAGTGATTAATGTACAGAAGATGCAGTAGGTGATAAGATATTGTGTGTGTGTGTGTGTGTGTGTTTGTGTGTGTATGTATATATATGTGTATATATATATATATATATATATATAGGGAGAGCGAGAGAAATATACAGTATATACACTATGACGAAAACAGCCAGAAGTGCAGCTATGATTATTATAAACGAATGCTGTAATCTGTACATACTTAGGACTCGTCAGGCATCATAGCACTATAGCGATCGCAGCGGTGTTTAGAAAGTGTGTACATGTCGTGTGTGCTCTTGTGTAGGTGTGTGTGTGTGTGTGTGTGTGTGTGTGTGTGTGTGTGTGTGAGGCAACTGGAAGAAGATTAATGGCAGAAAGCATAGGCTCTGTGGCTATGTACAGGGCGACGTTGTCTTCGTGATTAATTGCAAGCCACTAAACCTAATTTCATTGTTTGGTTTGTAGTCACACGTAGGCACAGATCATTGAACTCCGTTATTGAGGTTAATACAAACCAGCTCAATGTATATCATATTTCAGCACGGTCACAATGCAGTATTTTCGGCTTCTAAATGTACTCAGGCACAACTATGACCATCTGCCTAATATTGTGTTGGTCTCCCTTTTGCTGCCAAATCAGTTTTGACCTGTCGAGCATCAACAGCATTAACTTCTTCAGCAATTTAAGCTACAGGAGCTCGTCTGTTGGATCGGACCAACCGGAAACACCACACAAAAGCTACAGTTTTGGAGATGCTCTGACCCAGTCATCTAACCATTACAATTTGTGAAACTCGCTCAATTCCCTAAACTTGCCCATTTTTCCTGCTTCTCACACATCCACTTTGAGGACAAAATGTTCACTTGCTGCCTAATATACCCCACCCACTAACAGGTGCCATAATATTCACCAGTCATACTATTATAATGTCATAATGTTATGACTGATTGGTGCACATTACAGTGGTGACATTTTGTATTTAAGTAAATCAAATCCAATAAGAGAAATATCCTAATAAAGATGTCACCTGTATTGAAATTCACACCATATCACTGTATAACGTTTAATACTGTAGCTTTAAAATCTCACTTTTTTCTGTCCATGTCTTTCGTCAACATTCTGCAGATTTCATTAGCTAGTCGTTACAGCACCTTGATGTAATACATGCACCATAATTGGATTGTGGCTTCAGTGCTTCTGAAGTTCATCATTTTTGTACTTGCTGCTGGCTCATTACAGTAAGTCTTCTCACTCCTTCAAGCAGCGCTGAAGCCTGAGATGAACTGCTATCCGAGATCAGCCAGGGTTCGCGTACTGCTCCCGCTGCTAGCATAGGGGAAAGGGAAACTCCCTTGCTCTCTTTTATAGTCCTGTGGTGATCTAGAAGACAGACATGAAGCCCCATGAGCTGTGGAGGTGCCTGCTAAAAATGTCTATAACTTATTAAAAAGTATATAAGGACTGTGGCTACACAGTTGTTCTGTTATCAGAAAGGGATACTAATTGTAATAAGTAGTTTCCATAAGTCTGTATTGATGCATTAGATAATTAGCTGGACATTTGATTTATTAAATGATAATAATTAGGTTTCTGAGGTTTCTATCTGACTGAAACATGGGACTGGGGAGCACACTGGGGCTTTTACCTGTCTGTTGTCTTTGCAAGCTAATGAATTAGATTTGTATCCACCCCTGGAGTATCTTTTCAATCATGCGGCAATCCAGGCCCGCAGTGATTTTATGCTTCACCAAGCAATATACCAGGAGGAAAAGATGGAAATGGCTGTCTAGTCTGGAACATTAAGCTCTGCTTTTTGGTTGCTTTCATTTATAATCCACAGTTAGTTGTCTATATATATATAGTATGTGCACTCCCATTGAGAAGGATCGTAGGATCGTAGTGTGTGTATGCCTGGTGCAAGCATTGTTTGTAGACCTCTATTCAGGAATTGAGTGCTCAGTACAATGCCCTTTATGTATAAGATATACCTTTATTAATGTGCAAATATGTAAAAAAAACCAAAAAAAACAGTAGAAACATAAAACATAAGAAACATAATACAGTACATAGTATATACCCAACACAATGTATAAATACAAAAGAAGAAGAAAAAGAGACCACGAGTACGTAGTTACGCTATCAAACATATTGCACGGTTTTAAATTATTGTTATTGCACATGTTCTTGTGCATTCTTAAAGTCTGATAAATTGACAGTTATGAGTGGCTCAGATTGCATATGTTTTAGTTTAATATTCGGTGCATCCCTAATATATATATATATATATATATATATATATATATATATATATATATATATATATATATATATATATATATATACACACGCACACATATACACACATATACATACACACACACACACACACACACACACACAGTTGTAGTTAAATCTGTTGCGCTTAAGGGTGTGTAAACTGCTGCGGCTATCTGGCCATTGTAACGCCACAAAGCTTCTAAGAATCCAAACATTCATGTTTAATTCTATAGCGATTTTCACAACAATGGAATAAACGGTCGAACACTCGATTAGTTAAACTATCTAAAGTACAGCCCTAATCCACAGCGAATAAATCCATCCTCATTTGGGTGAGACCAAGAGTGTAATTATAAATCATAAAAACATTACAAACACTGTAGAGTGAGGAAATATAAGCACCAGAGTGTGATTTATGAGTAATGTCCTTTCTACAACCTTATACAGTCAGTTGTGGAACCATGTGCTCCTAAACAACCGAGATCATTATAGTCATCACCAACATTATAGATTCAACTTTCAATGTTGTATTCATAGACATATTATGATGTGATTGATAATAGGTGTCTATTTAATTACAACATTCCTTCCACATTTTCACTTTTTCTATTTATTTAGTACATTTACACTGCCTTGTACTGGTGCACTGAAGAGCAAGAATTCAGCACTTTGCAAATGATAGCAAAATGTTTTGTTGATTTTTTCCAATGAACAGGCAATAAACAAACCTATTAACTCTAACAGTTTGAGGAAGCAAATATAATCTGTGGAATGTGTCATGCAGTATTTACACCCCTTAAGCAAAAATCACAGCCTGTTAATATTTCAGTCGTTCTCTCCTTGCTTTAGGATGTTTTTCTCTTCCTTGTAAACAGTGCTATAGTTGACAATTATTCCCGCATTCTCGCATACGTGTGTGAGATGTACACGCAGAATGGATCTGTGATATTTTGCCTATTTTTTTTCGTAGAATGTGATGATTTTCACGCATTTTGCATGGTCGTATTTTCTAAGTGTAGATGATCTGCAGGTTCTTCAGGCTGTTTATTTTAATCCTCTAATAAAACATTTCTCTCAAGATGGGAATCATTTCATCCAGGATTACATCCAGGATATCTTCATAACTCTCTGCTCTCCCCTTTAGCCACTGCTTGCATCCTTGTAACTATGGACAATCAGCTGTCCTTCTCCTCACGTGTTTGCCCGTGTGACTCGTTCTTGTAGATTTCATCTCTACAATATCCAAAGGATTCGACCAGTTCTTTCCCCACAGGCTGCCCAGGTGCTTGTTCTGTCTCTTGTCATTTCAACACTGGACTACCGCAGCTCTCTGCTGGCAGGTCTTCCTCTGAAGGATATTCGTCCACTGCAAATGATCCAAAACACAACTTGTGTTCAACCTGCTTAAGTTCTCCCACACCACCCCACTGCTCCATCCATCCACTTTCTTCCAGTAGCTGCACGTATCAGATTCAAAACACTGATGCTTGCCTACAAGGCCAAAAATGGACCAGCACCATCTTACCTCATAGACCTCATCACTTCTCACACTGCACCACACGGTCTGAGATCTTCCAGCACTGCTGGACCAGTACCACCTTCTCTAAGAGGTAAGAGGTTAGTACACTTCAAGGCTGTTTAATGTTCTGGCACCGAAGTGTTGGAATAACCTTCCCATCTATGTCCAAACAGTGGCGTCCCTGGCTATCTTCAAGAGACAGGTGAAGTACCTCTGTACTGTACCTCTTCCTGAAACACTTAAACAAAAAAAAAACTCTCAATAGAGACTAAAAGCACTTTTGTACGTCACTCTGGACAAGGGCTTCTGCTAAATGCCGTAAATGTAAATAAATTCCACCATCCACAGGACATGTACCTCATTGAATGGATGATGAAGATCACTATGTTGTAAGTCATATGACCTTTAAGGTCACCAGCTGAACGTCTGTGAGAGATTTTGAAGTGACATGTTCCCTTCAACACCATCATCTTCAACACCACCATCATCTGAGAGAGTTTTTCAGAACAGTTTTGGTGTCAGTTGATCCTGTGCAATTCCAGGGACTTGTATAAGTTACACTAAGCTGCACTGAAGCTCTTGTGGTGACTTGTGATGACCAGCACATAACTAAAAGTCAGGCTGTTTTTTTATTTGGTTACTCATCGGTACATGTGGACTCCATGTTGGATTTGTTAAGTCGTACTCCTCTTCACTGTAGATTTGGTGTATAATGAGTTTCTGATTTTTCCACATCTCCAGCCAGTACGCATCTGTGCTAAAAGCCTGCACTCCTTTTTTTTTTGGTGGAGAACAGCTGGCTGCAGTCTCAAAGGCACACAGTACACATTTACAGATAACGCACATACACATCTCAAATAGCCCATTGTGCTCTAATAATGAGAGCAGTGTGCTGCTGTGGCTCTAATGGAATGCCGTTTTAGCCTACATAATAATGCTCAACTAATTGTGCCGTTATTTGTTGCTTGAACTACTTTTTTTCGTATTGTTTGGCTGTAGGAATTAATAATCAACTCTGCTTTTGGCTTTTTTTTACTGCATGTGGAAGGATAATAACTGTGAACTGCTGTGCCAGTAGCATATTCACAAAACAATGAACAAAAACATCTTGGCTCTAAAAAACAAGCCAGTGCAAAAAAAAAAAGGCCTGAACAATATCGGTTTATTCAGTTTTTCTGAGAAACTGGGCACAGATTGGGATTTGTGTGACTCAATGCAGACTTTGTTATAGTTTGGAGCATGTGGGAAAATGGTCATGGTCATGGTGTGGGTGAACAACATGGCAAATATATCTTATGTTGATAACTGAGGATATTTTTATGTTGCATGATAGATTTGGACATGTGAAATGCTCTATAGAAGTTTCAAATACATTTTTATTCAGCATTTAGTGACCAGCGGTGCTCAATACAACGATCACGATTGACCACCAACATATATTGTGTATATAAAGTATACTCAGTGTGTTTGTATATGTATATACATACGTACACACACATACACACACACACACTGAGTATGCTTTATATATACACTTACATGCACTTATATATTGGATTGGATTTGAAAGCGTCCTGTCATTGCCTTTTTTTTTATTTTTTTTATAGGGATGAACAAATTAGTGGTCAGAGTTCCCAAGACAAAAGGATTCTGTGTCTGGTTTATTAGATTTTTATTCCAAGTTACTTATAGTGGGCCAGAAGAACCATTTTCTCCTTATTGACTTTTGCAGGTAGCCATGTTTAAAAAAAAATGTATACGCTTCACAATGGAGTAACAGACTCTCATGTTGTAACTGATACATGGGTCATCTCACAGTTAATCATGTTAGCTAGACACAATTTCTATGGTTCATGTGCAAATCAAGGACAGAACTCCAAACTTATCACATAAACACTGGCCAGCGTTTTGCAGCCTTTTTTTTGTTTTTTTATTCAAATTTTTATCTTGCTAGCTAGCCTGCTATATGCTGGTGCATTAGCTGGTACGTTTGCTAGTACCTTTAAAAGCTGTAGTTTCCAGGCAACCAGAACATCGGACTTGGCAGCACATGAATTTATTTAGTCATTTATTCGATTATAGTTGTGTCTTCTGTCATTATGCTCTTGGCTTTAAAACATCTGGCCACACACCAGTCTTCATTTCTAAACGAATGAATGAGCGCTGGGATTAAGCTGACCGTGTGTGTGTGTGTGTGTGTGTGTGTGTGTGTGTGTGTGTGTGTGTGTGCGTGTGTGTGCGTGTGTGTGTGTGTGTGAGCGCATAACTGCGGTCAGCTAATTGGAGGCTTGATCTCTACGGTCAGTGAAAACCTGCATTTTGGGTGTGGGCAGGAATTTTGCCTTTTCTTTCTGTGTTTTGCTTATGGGTGTCACTGTAACTTGTGCACTGTAAGAGCATTGTGTTCATATAATTTACTCTGGCAACTTTAGTTTAAGTGGTAGTAGTGTGAATTAGAGCAAATAAGACTTTTTTCCTCTTAGTTGTTAATACGAGACCTTAATATGCTTCATTACCTAGAACTATTGGAGGACAATCTTTTCTTTAAGGACAGGTTATAAATTAAATAAAAAAGTTTACATTATAAACTTGTCTCAGCTTATAATTCAGAGTGAGTTTCGGTCGTCAATGTGCAAAAAGCATCAAAACCGAAGGGTATTAGTGAAATAATGCTTTTACACTGTTCATATATTTTAAGATTCCTGTTTTGCTCTGGCGGACGATTCCTCCACCAAAAGCAAAAATTCATTGCTCATGTTATTGCTGCAGCTGCTTCATGAACTCTTACGAGGTTTGGAAAAAGCTTCGCCGGCGTAAGTCGCCGAATACCTGCGGTTAGCGATTTTCTTTTTTTCTCCAATACCTCCCGCTCCCGTTTACACAGATGTGCGTTTTTATGCTATATAAAGTACGTTCCTCAGATTTCCACATTTCTGTGTTTAGAGATGGTAAACAACATGACACTTTCCTTCTTTCTTACTCACATCCTTTTCTTTTCGCTTCCATTGTTCACTGAAAAGCCATGATGAAAGCCAGTTCGGTCAGGTTTTTACCTTACGACCGATTAATATGAAGCATCTGAAATTAAGTTAACATACAAATACGTACTGTGGTTTGTAGCTTTGAGTTATGATTTAACGCTGAGTTCTAGAGTCGTATGCAAATGTTTAAAGCAGCGCCACGTGGAGTTTAAGATTTTTCTCGTTTACTACAAACCAAAAGTCGTAGTGTTGAAATTCCTCCGTATTTTATTGGTGCTACCGACTTTCATTTTTACTATTTTGATGCAATTTAATGTCTGAGTCAGCAGGATTTGTCACCATGTTGTCTCCTTTGTGATCAGACACAGTTGCCAGCTCACCTATGATAAATGATACGTAGTCACCAATGACACATGGCACATTGCTTATAATTGCTTGCATTTATCATCGAAGGCGTTTTTTTTACATCAGTTAACGTCTCACGAACAGTCTTGTATCGTCCGTTTTTGGCCGCTGTCCATGTGACCGTCCCGAATCCAAGATCACAAACCGGAAAAACAGCAAAAAAAAAACAAACAACACAACACATCTTGGAGACACAAGACTGCAGGAATGTTTAGTAAAAGCTTTCTGAGATACGCTAATTGCGAAGTGAAGAAATGCTCTCAAAACTTTCTGCCTCATTCTTTTGAAAAAGAGCTGTCGGTTACGTAATCGAGATTTTTTATTTATTTATTTTTTCCCGGGGACTTCAAACTAAAGGATATTCTCCAAAGACCCAGAGTCACTTCCCATGACTCAATGTGCTTCCTGTCTAAAAAGGCATTTCCGATAGTCTAGCGGTGGAGTTGCCATGGTCTCGTTGCAAATTCTTCTGCAATTACAGTGCAATTATACAGGCAGAGGATAGGCTGGTGAAGTAGCGAGTCCGGTCTGAGTGTCTGAATGTTAAACAATGAAGGAGGTGGTACTGTGTAATTATTGTCCATTAGCATGCTGGCAATTAGCTTTATGTCACAGAATGAAGGGAGAAGATCTTACTGGTGCATGTAAAAGCCTTCTTACTGGGTATTATTGCTTTTAGTCTGCATTAGTGATCAAATCCTTTTAGCCCCATATTACTCAGATTGTCTGGGACAATGAACAAGAGCCAAATTGTGATGTCTAGATGACTGGGTCAGAGCAACTCCAGAACTGCAGCTCTTGTGGGATGTTCCCGGTCTGCAGCGCTCAGTATCTATTAAAAGCGGTCCAAGGAAGGAACAGTGGTAAACCGGCGACAGGGTCATGTACGGCCAAGGCACATAGATGCACGTGGAGAGGGAAGGCTGGTCTATGTTGTCCGATCTGACAGAGGAGCTCCTGTAGCTCACACTGCTGAAAAAGTTAAAGCTGTTATGCTCGAAGGGTCTGAACTAGGGGTGATGATCTCAACTCGCTCACTTATTCCCCTCAGTATTCACTGTTCATTGTGCAGCAACAGAATAGTGACTGTTTTCTTCCACATCATGCTTTTATGATCCTGCTCGCTTTCCACATCCTATTCTACAGGCCAAGCTCTCGTTCACACTCTCACTCTTTCTGCCTGGCATGTTGCCCCTTTTTGACACCTAGTAGATGATGAAATCCATAGGGTGGCTGGCACCATTGTGTGTGTGTGTGTGTGTGTGTGTGTGTGTGTGCGCAGACATGCAGGTGTCAAACATGTTGACTCTGACAAATGTTTTCCTATAGGTACACCCACTTGCCCAGTTTGGCGTAAACTATTTTGTCAGTGCTGATTCAGAGAGCTTTGACTATTATTTGCATCACACTTGTGTCATTTTCACACTACGTATAAATGTGTGTACACACGCTGACTGTGAATGCCTGTTCGGGCAGCTGCAGAAAGAGGCCATGCATCATTTCCATCTAAATAGATGTCATTTGCATTTACATGACCAGAGTAAAGCATTCATTCGGGGGTTTTTCCCCCGTTTTTAAGCCCAGGGCAAGAGCTGTTTTTTTAAGCCACTGCTTGGATTTTTGTTGTTGCTTCAAATCAAAGTTTGGCACTTGTTCGGAGACGTCGCAGAGCTTCTCACTGTAAATGAATGAAGTGGTGGCATAGGAAAGTCATTATTACTGAAGAGGAGCTGAGCTCGGTGTTGTTTTTGGGAGAGCCGCTAGAGCAGCAGCTTAACTATTTTACTGCTAAAAATATACTGAGGCCTTCTGCTGGCCTAAAGAACAGAGAGCTACTGATCTTCCTGAGACACGTCACACCCAACAATGTAGTGACACAAAGCCACTATGTATCTGTGCTCTATCTATATATCAGTGCTCTGAATATATTATATGGACAAAAGTATCAGGACACCTGACTTTTTCAGCCATATGTGGTAGTTTGTGTCCCAAACTCTTTCCACAAGGTTGGAGGCACAAAATTGTATAGGAGGTTTTTGGATGTGGTTTTCCATCACTTGAACTAGATGTGGGCACTATGTCGGTGTGAACATGACTACCGGTGTTATGTTGTGCTATGATATGGATTATCAAAGTCCAATGTCTTAACCCCTTTCCCAGGGAAGCTTAATGGTTTTTGGTTTTGGAAAATTGCTTAAATCGAGCATTTATTAAACAACACGAGGCTCTCCAATCAGTGCAATTGTTACCAGGTTTTGGACCACGTGCCTACCTGTAGCCTAAACCTCTCCACATCTGTCTATAACGCACTGCATGTCATGATGCCTCGGTCACATGTCTTACCTCCATCCGCTACCTTCTTAAAGGGGCTGCTCCGGCCGCCAACACATAATACATTAGCGCTAAATTCAAACCCTCAAGCGAGCAAAATGAACAAACAACAACACAGTGGATTCACGTTTATTATTATATTTCGAAAATACCAGTTTTTATGCCGGTCGTATCAATTTATTTTGTTGTATCCATAGAAATCTCAGTCATTGACCAACAAACAATACTATGCTAATTTGCACTAGTAATACTGCTAATACTAGTTTTGTGACGCCGCATTGTTGCACCAGCAATCTTTTAAACCACTTGCATTCAAAACCATGCATGTCAGCATATATAAGGAATTGCACCCACACACGTGCAACAGAGATCTTCAGCCGTAAATATTTTAGCCAAACATAATTTAACTATGGTCAACTAAAATGTGATTCCAAAATCTTTTTCACAATGTAATATCAATATCGTCTGGACAGTGGAAATGATTGTGATGTGAATTTTAGCTCATATCGCCCACCCCTAACTTGAACTAGGAGACCCAACCTGTTCCACCATGACAATGTGCACAAGCGAGCTACATGAACACAGGTGTACATGGAATGGAGTGCAAGATCTCGAATAGCCTGCTTCAGAGATGTGTTGGAAAGCTGACTTTACCTCAGGCCTCCTCACCTCACATCAGTACATGACTTTACTAATGCCCTTATGGCTGATTGAGCACAAATCTCCACAATCACACTCTAGAAGAGTGGAGGATATTAAAACAGGGAATAGAGACTAAATGTGGAATTGGATCAAAAACCACACATGAATCTCATGTTGATGTGTCCACAAACTTTTATCCATATAGTTTAGCAATATTTTAAAATGTTTTTGGATTTAAACTCTAAACTCTATTCTAAATTTAAACATTTCTTGAATTTGTTGAAGTTCCAATGCAAAATGATATTTCTGACTGTGATTAAATTCTGCTCACTTGCAAGAACTTTAAGGTCTTTTTCTGTTAGTTTTGGAACTTTAAAAATCTTTTTGGCAGATTTTTTGACTTAAAGACGTTGCCAAGGAGTAGAAGAAAAATAACTGTATTCGTTTCTGAATTATAGTTTCACTGTTGGTGATGGTATCGCCAAATACTTTTCAGCTATTTGGAATGTCTATAGTTTTCTTTTCTTTTTTTTTTTTTTTTTTTTATCTCATATTGGCTTGTTTTCTGAATCCCACTCACTTTTAACATGTAAATTAGAGATCTTTTTTGTGCTTGCTAATAAAGACAACTTCTTAGTTAGCAGAATGGCTGATGTAATGCTTCAGTAGGCAAAACCAGCTCTGGGGTCTCATTTATAAAACGCCTGTAAGAGTCCTGTGTACACACAATGTGAAAACGCAGAAGGCGAGAAGGGGAATCGGCGACGCAGGTAAAGGAAAGCCTTCCACGTGCGTACACAGGGCTCAGAGTTTACAGGTGCACACTTTTTTGTTGTTGTGGGAAATAGCTTTTACACGTTTTCAGCCTCGTTTTGTGAATACGCCACGTTTATAAATGAGACCCCTGGGCATGTAAACACAGCAGAAGGTACAGAATGAAAAGTGGAGGAACGGAGAGAAAACGGCGAGCGGCGAGGAGAAGATTCAGGCCAAAGAAAAAGGAAAGGAAGTTTCGAAAGTTTGGGATGATTTCAAACTAAAACATAAACAAAACACCACACAGTGTGTTTACCTTTTTAAAGTCATTTGAAATTGATTTATTTTTCTACATTTTTTATTGATGTATTTGTATTTGCCTTTTGATGTAATATGGCAATTACCTGTTTCATTTTCTGAAGACCTGTTTCATTTTCTCTTGTATATTTAGTGCTGCTCCTTAATGAAGAAAATTTACTTCTTATCCGATTAATCAAAGGGCTAATTGGTAAAATACTCGATTACTAGGATTATAGATAGTTGCAGCCCTATTTTTTGTCCTTTAAATTCAGAGTAATCGAGAACATTAAAACCTGATTGACATCCTTTCATACGACTTTCAGTAGATTGTGCATCAATGATGAGCTGAATGCAGTCTTCAGAAGTGGATTTGCAGTGCTGAATGTGAAGTTATGTGTGAGTTTTTGGTGTGCACATCTGTCCGTCTGTGCAGCACTTGTGTTCTCCTAATTGAAACCCATGTTATTCTTAATGAGCTCTTCAAGCCTGAACCTGGATTTATAGAATGTTGTTATAGAAACACAAGCAGGCAAGCCCATTAGGTGGACAAAATGGCCTGAAGTGTATAATTTGCAGGATCATAGAAACACACAAACATTACGACACCTCACAACATTTTATCACAGAGAGGAACTGGGAACAGTCCCTGAAGGGTCAACGTGGAAACATCTGTACTGTCTCTTTTCACAGCTGTTCTCCCTTATTGTCTGATTGTCTTCACTTCTTTCTCGTCTTTTTGCAAAGCAGACTTTCTTTTTAAAATACTTTTGTTGAACAGGGCTGGTAATATGACTAGTGTTTGTTGTTATTATAAATAAATGATGTTGCTGTACACTTTTCTGAGATATTGGACAAGTACATTTTCTGTATTGTAACAGTGTATACGTTCACAACCTTTCACATTTCTCATTCTTCCCGTGCCAAGTTTCAGTGACATCCTCAATTTAGGGCCGTAATTCTTTCTCATACACAAACGCACAGGGTGTGCGTTTCAGGTTTTCCTAGTTCTCTACAGCTACTTCAAAGCAGGCTGTGCTCTTGCTCTGTGTTCATTTCTGCACCCTGCTTCATGCGTGACTGAACCGAGACACTGCCGGTTCTGCCCTGGCGTGGAGCAGACACACATTTTGAGAGTTTAGGGAATGTTTTCTTAGAGGGAAGGGTGTGTGGGCTTATTGTGGCATGGTGTAAAATTGGTAAATATGTATTTTATTTATTTATTTATTGTCTGGGAGTGGTAGATCAGTGGTTAAGGCGCTGGGTTGCTGGTATCACCAAGCTGCCACTCTTGGGCACTTGAGCTTCCGAACAAGCTGGGATATATGAAGAAAAGAGTTTTACTGTGCTGTAATGTATATGTCACAAATCAAGGCTGTTCTATTCTATTCTATTATGTTTTATTTTATTTTTTTCTATTCTATTACATTTTTTTATTTATTTCTATTATATTTTATTATGTTCTTTTTTTTAAATTCTATTCTGTTCTATTTTATTCTATTAAATTTCTGTTCTTTTTTTATTATTCTATTCTATTCTATCTTGAATAAATCTTTTACATGGTACCTTTGTCTAGATCAGCTAAATCCAGATTCCAACTTTTATCTCATGAATGGTTGAGCAAATTATGTTGTTCTGATATGATGATACGTTGATAATTGTTTGGGGTTTTTTTTGTTGGTTTTTATAAGAGAGAAACAAATTTTTAAACATTTTAGTGCAATATTCAACATTGTAATCTTGCATCTTTTTGTATGTTGTTCAGGACAGCGATATCCAAAAGAAGATCGACCATGAGATCCGGATGCGAGAGGGAGCATGTAAACTCCTGGCTGCTTGTTCACAGAGGGATCAAGCGCTGGAGGCTTCTAAGAGTCTGCTGACTTGTAACGCTCGCATCATGGCGTACATGTCGGAGCTGCAACGCATGAAAGAAGCGCAGGTCATGCAGCGGGTCGCACGCAGGTATGACTTCAGGTTAAATTTTGCCGACTTCAAAGCTTAATTTCTTTTTTCATATTCATAATTTTTATTGATTTATTCTTTTAGATTGCCTTGTTTTTAGTTTCATTTCGAGTCCCTGATGAACGTTAAGTAGCTTCCCAGAGTCATGAGTTCAAAAGGTCAGATAGTTCACATGACTTTCAGAGCTGGATTAGTAGTTAGTGTGAGGTCAGTGGATGTGTGACCAAGGATTGTTCACAAATGAAGAAAACCAGGCATGCAGAATTAAAAGGCAGCAGATAACATCAAAACCAAGCGGAGACGCCTGGGATACTGCACAACACATGACCTCGGGAGGTCGGGTTAGATTTTAGGAGTTCAGTCAACCACTGGTATTATCGTAATCTTATACAGCATGACGAGCGTTGGGTCTAAACACGTCTACCATAGTGACTTACACACAAGAATATCTTTCGTGTAAAGAAACTAAATGCATTGTTTATACAAGCTGTTTATAAGCTGTAACATTTACAGTCAGCGTTACCGTAACAACAAGATGGTCATGTCAGAGTGTAACAGGCAACATGGTTTCAGTAGTGTTCACTTGTGTATATGTGATTTATTATTCTTTGTGTTTACACTCAGCTTATGCATTATGAGGATGGACAGTTTTTAAAATGACATTGTTGTCGTCAGTGTTTAATGATGTGAACGTGTTTCAGGTCTTCGGATGCAGGACCAATGGATGACCGATCTCCATGTAAAGGCAAAGTTGCCATTTCAGGTAAGTTTACAGACTTGACTGTATCTACATGTCTACAAAATAGATGTAGAGAATAAACAGGACAGAATAAATATAATCACGTTACCTCGATGGCCGCAAAAATGCATGCGAAGCAGATTTTGTGTGTGTGAGAACGTGTGAGATACAGGCACATTCCTGACCGCTCCATTGTGTTTGTACACTACCCTGCTGGTATATATATTAGCTTTGCAGTCTAGATATTTTATGATGCCATCTCCCACTATTTAAAGTCTCCCATAAATGCTCCTCTTCCAGCACACACACTCATAATATTCACTAACTTCCATTCAAACTGACTGAAGTTAATTCTACATTTGGCTGCTGGCTGATATAAAGCCTTGTGTCTGTGTCTGTGTGTCTGTGTCTGTGTGTGTGTGTCTGTGTGTGTCTGTGTGTGTCTGTGTGTGTCTGTGTGTGTCTGTGTGTGTCTGTGTGTGTCTGTGTGTGTCTGTGTGTGTGTGTGTGTGTGTGTGTGTGTGTGTGTATGTTGGAGTGTAATGAAATATAGCTCCAGGCCTAGCTCTGCAGCAAGGGAGGTTACTGTGAAATTATACTGAAGGTTTGCAAAGTGGGAGGTTTGATATTATTGCCCTAAAGGTAAGCTGGGTGGGCTTCTATATTTTTCTTATGTTAAAATACCACACCAGGAGCCACTAGATTATATTACTGCATTACGTACACTGACCGCACTCATCATGTGCTCCAGTTATCATCTTTTTAATTGTCCTTTAATGGCTTCTTCTTCATTAATACACTGTGTAGATTACATAAGTAGGTGGAATGTAACTGAATAAGTCTCTGTGAAGCTGAGTAGGTGGGCTGGAATGATGGAATGATGCAGTACTGCAAACATTT